>NC_058093.1:105100757-105403787 GCF_020171115.1 Neogale vison | reverse complement strand
GCTGGGATTTGAGAGTGCTGAGGAGGTGATGCTCGCCCTAAGTCCTGAGGATGAGCAGGAGTGGGGGTGGGGCAGGAACACCAGAGGGGCGAGGCAAGGCAAGCCAGGGTCCGGATGGGGCAGAGTGGGCAGGGGGAGGCCAGACTGGAGGCAGAGTCTAGGTAGGCTTGCTGCTGGGCAGGAGGGGTGACTGAGGTCAACTGGAAAGGCTGGAGGCAGGGAAATGTTCAGATTTGGACCTGGGAGGCCGGGTGCCGGCTGCTTTTGCAGAACTGAGAGAGTTTAACTGGGCAGGAAGACAGGCAGGAGAGGAGTTGGGAAGCCCAGATCCAGACCCAGACAGAGGCAAAGCAGAGGAGGGCCCAGGTGGGGGTTGGGGGGCTCCTTTCCTGGCTTGGGTTTCTGCAGACACAGGGGGGTGGGAGACCTTTGTCCTCCTTGTTCCTCACAGAGGAGGAAGGGCAGGGAGGAAGCAAGCCCAAGCCCCTCTCAGTGTTAGAATTCATCACTATCTTTTTTGGTTAGAAATCGACGGCGGGAAGTGGCTGGGAGAAGTAAGATTTAGCCTTCCACACGGGCCGCAAGGAAGGAAGGGACCAGAAGCGCTACCAACAGTTCATTTGCATTTCAAACAGCCAGTTTGTTTTATCTGCTAATTAGCATACTCACCCTCTGCGGAAAACGAGTCCATTAAAGGAGACTCTGCTCCAGGCCCAGTTTCTCCTTTAAATATTTTTAAAGTGCATGATTAATACACTTGCCCAGCGCTGCCTGGGACTGTGTTGGGGGTCAGGGGGCAGGTAAATGGAAGAAAGTGGCTGCACTGGGCGCTGACTGGCTGATTAATCACGGTCTCTTTTCTATAAATCACGGCAGATGGCAGGAGCCCGCCGCGGGTCCTCGTGGGGAATGAGGTACTGCGGGCAGGACTGGAATAGGGGTCGGAGGAGACCCCGGAAGGAAAGCCCTGTTTGCGTCCCTGCAGACCTTGGGCCCCACCAGCTCCGTGCTGCGAGGCAATTTCCAAGTTCAAGGGAGGCTGTGCCTGCTGGGAGGGCAGGAAATCTCATATTCCTCTTGGATTTTTCAGGATCTAAGACAGCATCAGTTGGAGGCATGCCTTACTTTGGGGTGGCAGAGCAGTATTTGTATTTCTATTTTCCCATATTCTTCTGACAACCCCATTTTCCAGATGGGAATGTGAGGCTCAGCAAGATTAAGGCTCACCCCTGGGGCAGTCTCCCAGACCAATCTCACACCAAAGCCTGCCCCTCACGCACCTTCTTTCTGCCCTTGGAGGGGAGCAGCATCAGACCCATCCATCCAATGCCCAGAAGCGTAGGTCCCTGGCATTGCCTCGGCTGTCCCCTCCCCCAGGACACTGGCCCGGCACGTGGTCAGCCTCCCTCTGTGTTTCCACATCCAGCTCAGATGTCCTTCTGTGGGGGCTATTCCAGGTTTCCCTCCTTCCAGAGACAAGTTCTCCTCCTCAGGCCCCATGGGCTCTTGTCCACACTTGCCGAAGTCTGTGTGAAGTGGGGTTTTACGAGTCTCTTGACTTGCCCTTCTTCCCAGGGATAACGGGTTCCCTGGAGACAGGACCTGTGCCCGCCCACAGCTCTGATGCAGCCTCATGGTGGATGACGCACGGGTGTCAGGTTCTGGGTAGGGTGATGGTGTACAGTCACCTTAACTAAACTGGCACAGCAGTTTCTGCAAGTCCCTTCCCTGTGGTGATTCCACAGATGGAGATGGGGATCTGGGGAAGGGGAAGAGATGTGGGGGTGGTCACAAAGTCATGTTCATTTCCAGATGCCAATTTGACGTCCATGTGAGGTGCGGGGAGGGCTGATGGGAGCTTTGCATCATCTGCTCATATGACGGATGGTGTTTAAAGCCCCCAGGATGGATGAGAGAGTGATGGGAAGGGGTGGGCAGGTTGAGCCTGGGGCTCCCTAACATTTAGGGGTCAAGGAGGTGGGAGGAACCAGCAAAAAGATCCAAAGGGAATAGCCAGCAAGGCAGAGCGGGGTATTAGGAAAGCGAGTGTGAGGGGTTTGCTCTGTGTCTAATGGTACATAATCCAGAATGGTGTATAGCAATTGTTAGAAACCTGTGGCTTGGGGGTTCCCACCACGCCCTAAAACGATGAGAGGAGCTCACTGTGCCCGGGCTGTTTGTACAACAACGTGGTTTATGCGGAACACCTGCTTTCCTCTTTCTGGGCAGGATGGAATTTGGAGAAGTGCAGATGGGGGGTGCCTCCATGGGCAGCACCCAATAAAAATCCCCAGCACTGACATACTACAGATCTTCCCTGGTGGACAGCATGTCAAATTACAGTGTCGTAATTTGCTGCAGGGGGAAGTAAGCACGTGCTGGGTGGCTCCCCCTGGGAGAGGCTCTAGGAAGCTTGTCTGGTTCCCTCTGGACTTCACCCCATGCCCCTCCACCCTCCGTTGATTTTCTGTGGATCTTTCTGCTGTTAAATTAAAAAATATCATCCCTGGGTATGCTGAGTTCTACTAGTGAATCATCTAACCCAAGGAGGGTGCCTTGGGAACCCCAACACAAATGGGTTAAGATTAATATACTATTTTATTTTTAAAAAAGAAAAACTTCGACCTGGGACTTTCTTTGAAGAACCATTGTGTTTTCTAAAGCCAGAGAAACAAATTTATTTCTCAGGCACCCTCTTTTTGGTCCCCCTGCTAGAATATTCCCCGTGGTTTCTTGCGCAGCTCCCAATGCTTCCCATCCTGCCAAGCGCGGATCAGACACCCTCCTCCAGGCAGCCAGCTTGAATGCTCCCCCACTCCTTCACTTGATACCCAGGCTCTGCTTCAGCCTTGGCTGCTCAGTTAAATTCCAGTACCCCTGAAGTTGCACAGTCCAGCCGCTAATGCCTTGAACCTCTCCAGCTGTATGCTCTGGCAAGGACTTTCTCAGAGCCTTTCTCCTCCACAGGTTGGGGTGAAGGTCAAGCGACAGACTAGGAGGGTCCACTCTGGAAGTGTCCACTGTGACCTGGGCTGCTGCCAGGCCTCGTTTTCTCATCTGTAAGGTGCAGAGGATGGGTGAGCGTCTGGAATTGGGTGGAGGGCTTCGCAGACCCTGGGATGAAATTCAGGGCTGGGGCAGGGAAGCCCCCAGGCGCTGGACCTGGACGGCATCCCCTGCCACTCAAGCACCCACCGCCCGCTGTCCATCCTGTGCAGGAGAAGCCCACTCTCACCAGGGGGCGCTGGCGGGCTGGCTGGCGGGCTGGCTGCCGGACTCGTGTCCCCACCCCTCCCGGTTCTGTGGGACCCTTCTATTGGGTTGGAAATCATGCTCTCAGGATGCAGTTTTAAATAGGCTTCAGAAAAGCCAATTTGAAATGCTCACTGTAGCTTTAACTTTGGCTTTTAGAACCACACTAGGGCTCTGGAAGTTTCCAGGGCTGACCTTGAACTCCAGCAGAGCCAGGGCAGAAAGAACACTTTTGGTAAAAGATTTAATGAGCTTTTGGGACCAGGGGCTGTGCTCAGCATATAGTGAGGGTGTCTTCACCTCTCTCTCCTTTTGCTTGGGAAAATGGCACATCTTGGGGAAATGGGGGGGTGCGGAGAGGGGGAGCTGGGGCCCCCCAGGTCTGCAGCGGGGCCTGGGGCCTTTCTTCAGAAGTCCCCACACTGTGGCAGAGTCTCCTTTGAGGTGAAAAGTTAGAACCCAAGAACAAGTTCTGTCATTCTGTCAACCCAGGACCCTCGGGGCAGGTCATGCTTGGGCCTGGCTCCTCGCTGGCCCTGGACAGCAAAACACTCCTTGGCAGGGCCAGGTCACCTGAGGCCAGCAACAGCCACAGCCCTTCCTAGGAGAGACGCCATTTTCACAGACTCCCTCATCAAACCCAGGCCCACACATCCCCTGAGAGGCCTGGCCTCAAGGTTCAGGGAGACGAGGGGGCCCTGTCCCCCAAGGAACTCATCATTTCCCTAAGGATGGCAGCCCTTTGCCTCCCTGGGAGACACCTCAGCAGAAGAGCCCTGGGGTGTCTGGGGGGGTGTGATGGGGGAACTGAGGGCCACAGATGAGCAGGGTTGGGAGGAAGGGGAGGGAGTTGTTAAGACAGAGAACGAGACAGGATGGGGAGCAGAGGAAAGAAGGGGCTTGCTGGTCATGGTGTCAGAGTTTAGACTTGATGTAATAAAAATAGGGAACCATAGTAGTTTCTTGAGTGAGGGAGTGACGGGGTGGGGGACAGGGCTGAGACTGGGGAGGAGCAACGAAGGAGATGGGTGATTGATGCAAGTCTGCATGTGTCTGTGACAGATCTTTAACCCACAAAACCCCCTGGTTCCAGTTCATTTACTAAATTAACCTTAGGAGCTGCCATCAAAAATCACATTTTCAAATGACGTGAGAAAATGTCCACAGCGTAATGCGGAGTGAAAAACTAAGAAGCCGTCGAGCATGTGTATTATAATCTGATCGTGTATGAGAAGTCCATGTGTCTGCTTTTGTTGGAACACAACCGACATGGATTGCTTTATGATGAAGACTTATTTATGGCGTTTTCTGCTTTCTCTTTCTGCGTCCAAGTATCTTCCTTCATCTCCTGGGAGGATTTCTGCCTCAGCCCCTCTGCCCCTGGAGGAAGAGGAACTAGCTTTTGATCACCAGTGATTTATTTAGTCTCTAGATTTCAGGGCCCTTCCAAGGCCGTCAGGAGGCACCAGGGCAGAGCGGGAGGCCAGGAGAAGCTGGGATTGGGCAGGTCTCCTCTCAAACAAGGGGAAGATTCTGGAACGGGGCTGGATAGGGGGAAGTCAGGGACCCAGAGTTCCCAGGGAAGGCTGCAGACATCAGTGGTCACATCAGGGGGCCTCTTAGGAATGTTCCTACAGGTGCCAGTTTCCAAACCCACAGAGATTCCCACATCCAAGAGAGATGTTCGTGTGGCCCTGGTGTCTCTTCCGGGTCACTTATATGGACAAAAGTGACAGGGGACTCAGGGCTCCTCGACCGCTCAGAATCCACCCTGAGCTGAGTGATAGCCCAAAGGTACGTGCTGTTTCCTGCAGACCCAAGGTAGCGGCCGGAGCAGTTTCCCTATCATACACACTGAAAAAAGAAAAGCAGAAAAGAAAAGGAAAAAAAGGACCGAGTCTGGAGGGACTATACGGACTCTTACCAGCAACTCTCTCTACAGGTGGGATTCTAGTGGTTTTTCTTTTCTTCTTAACAGTGCACTGTGGTTTTCTAATTTTCTGCAATGAGCAGATGTGAATTTTAAAATTAGAAGAAAAAATAACCCGATCGGGAAAACTCACCCTGGGGAGATCAGGCGTAACGGGACAAGGACAGAGTGGTGTCATCGGAGGGACGGGGCTCCCAGGGTACCTTCCGTACTGGCCGCGAGGCAGAGACCCGAGGCACCTGTGTGGCACGTGCACACCCCTCACCCCTTCCTGACCAGCTGCCACCCCCTCCCCCTGCTGTCACTCACTCCTGGAGGCCAGATGGTGCCACCGCCACGTTTCCAATTAGAGGCCCCTCATTACTGGCCAGCCGAGGGGACCGGAGCCTGTACGGTGCCCGCCAGCCTTCCCCAGCCCCCAGTTGTCAAAGTGGGTTTAGGGCTTAGGGTTCCTTCCAAGACAATAAGGACATCTTATACTTTCCCGATTTCTCCCTCCCACGTCTTCCCCATCCTGCTTCTCCTTGTGGGTCTCATCTTCCTGTTAGAACACCTACATCCTCCCAGTATCCTGGTTACAGGATTCATCCCAATTTCTTTCCTTTTCAACCCTGACAGAAGCTGTCAGGTTCTAAGAATTTGTTCTCAAAGTCTTGACCCGCCCCCCCAAACCTCTCCCCGCCTCTCCATGCTCTGCAGTTCCCTTTTTCTCACCTGCTCGTATCCATGGCAGTGGCTTCCTTGCTGGCCTTCCTTCTGTCCACCGCCCACAATGCCATGCCACAGGAAAGAAAAATATTGGGACTGTGCTTGTCTATTCAAAATGACTTTGATGACTCTTTGCTTCCCTCCCACCAAAGCTTAGAGGATACCACCTGATTCCCTTTTTCCGCAGCTCAAAGCTGGCTGGGATCAGTCCTGAGGTGGAAGGAAACACAGCACACACATCACTACTCCAGCCCTTGCTCCCAAGGCAGTCATTACTAATTGATCCCAGCGCTCTCTCTCTGCTGATCCAGGAGGCGGCTTCAGAATTCTCTTCAGGACATGGTGAATCAGGCACCTCAAAACAAACCTGATGGAAGCTGGCCTTCTTGAACCCACTCCTCACCTGAATGTCTGTGTCTCTCCTGCCCACCCCAATCCGCTGTCCAGTCACAGGGCAGGGTTGATAGTAAGGCTAGCTACACAGGTGTGGGAAACTGAGAGGTAATCCAAGGCTAGCATATACTCCAGGACTCACAACGGAGTAGCTGTTACACCCTCTGACTGAAGAGGCCAGAAACCTCAAAGGGGAGAGTTGCATTGAATCATGACCCGAAGCTACCCCCAGTGAAGGGAGCCAGTGGGGAATAAGCAGCCTGGCCTCCTTCTGCTGCCTCCCTCACATCACATAATTTGGGCTTCCCATTCCCCAGAGCCAAATAAAGCGGGATGGTGAGAGAGCCCATTGGAGGGAGCAGGGCTGAGCAGATCTCGGAGAGTGGGAAGATTCTAGCCCACCGAAGGGTTCCCTGCTCAGCCCCACAGCAAGAAGTTCTCATGGAGAGAATTTGAAGGCCACCATGTTTTTGTTTTTGTTCAGAGAAGCTTGATACATGACAAGTAAATGACAAAGAGTAGTACAAGGGCCAGCCTCCATATAGGTACTCAGAACAGAGAGAGTGGGTGTTAATGGGTGCATAGATCAGGGAAGGCTTCCTGTAGGAGGTGGGGAAGAGCTGGGTTTTCAAGTGAAGGCAGTGCTCTTGTTCTATAGCTGTGTAAGTCTTCACTCGGGACAGGAGCTTGATTTTCTCTGGATGGACGGGATTGGGTTGGGTGATGCCTTGTTTGGATTGACATCCAGCCCCATGGAGAAGAGAGAACAATTTGCAAACCCCATCATGGTCCCCACCTGCAATCCACAGGGGCTATCCACACTGCTGAGGGAAAACGGCCCCCAAGAACCACACTGCCTGCCTTCCTCATTATCGGGGTGGAAATTCTAAACAGCCTCCCCACATCATGGCCCAGATAATCATAATAAATTGTAGGATTTCAGAGCCCACAGCCCAGAGCTGGCTGGGGCACATTAGCAAGAACCTCAGCTCGCAGCAATATGCTGCCACAAAATAAAAGTGTGGCCTCAAACCTCACGGCACCGACCAGCGGCACCCCTCGTTGATTTCTGGTCCTTTCCTCAGCCAACCTCATTAGTCTCACCCAAATAGGGTCCCCTAATGATGCTCCAGCAGAGGTAGGGGCACACGTCCTTATGGTCTGGGCAGCCGGGCCTCCTAATAAAAAGTAATAATAATAATTAAGAACAACCTATTAGGCTCCTTTCCCCCCGGTTCCCTACCCCCCAGCCCCCCAAACTGGCTCGGGACCAGGAGTGCCGGCCGGGCCCCTGCAGCGTCGCTCGGGATTTATTCTGAACACGCCGCCCTGGCAAATGGCTTCACTCCTCCTGCCCCCGCCCACTAATGAACATCTGCTGGTGGTTCCTGGGAGTTCAAGGGCTTTGGGGGGCGGCTTGGAGGTGGTGCAGTCAGAAACCAAACCCTGCTACCACCTCTACTCTGGAAAGCCAGGAGCAAGCCCGCCTCTGCGCCTGTGGGTCCATGTTCTTCCTCTGGGAATACCTGTTCACCCTGCCAGCCCTCTTCAGCCCCCCCAAGCTTAGCTCTGTGTACCCTCCTGTGGGTGCCTTTCCTAACACGCCCTCTGGTTTGGGCTCCCTCTCAGCTTCTTGGATGGAGCTTCTCATTGTCAGGTTCTCGGTTGTCTCTTTGAGGCCAAGGGCTTGGCGCCAGGCGTCAGGTTCCCTGATTATGAGTTTGTTGAATGAATCTGTGTGATGGAGAGGATGCTCAGAGAAGGACTTTCACAACTGAACAGAATGTTAACTTCTTAAAATCCTCCCTTTGGCTAAAGGCTAGCAGGAGTGGAATACAGCTCCTAGAATTAGCAGGTTCAAGGGTGGTCTCTGATGCTTGCCTTCCTAAAGACATTAGCTACGCGTGGCCTTTACCCACAACAGAGGCAACACCAAAGGCTTCATGCCACGGTGGTGATGGCTAGAGCCCAAGGAGTCATGGCTGTAGCGGAAGGCTGGGAATGTTCCTGGGACAGCAGCATGGGTGGGGACAGAACAGCCAGGCTTTCTGTAGAATTTCTACAGACGCAGTGAACACTCAGGCACCAGAAACATTTTTAAACACTCAATATCTGTGGCAAAGCCCCTCTCCTCCTGGAAGACAGTAAGGAGTTCCTCATTCATGTATCTTGAGGGCATTTTCTGGGCATTTGCTCTCCCTTCCATGCCCGCCCCAGGCCAGGGGCTGATGTGACAGCAAGCAAACCACTCACCATCTCGACCTGTGTGAACCTTCCAGGGTGGAAAGAGGGCTAGACGTGAGACAAACACACAAATCAAAGGTATCATTACAGAGCAGGACAAGCACAAGGACAGAGCATGTCTGTGTCCTGGGAAAGTGTGGCAGGGTCTTCGCCCTGTCTGGGTCAGGGAAGGTGTCCCTGACAAAGTGACCTTTGAAGTAATGGCTGGAGTATGTGTAGGGTTCCCCTGGTTGGGGGCATAATGGGACTGGGAGGTGAGGTTCTAGGGAAAGGAGACTGCCTGGGCCAAGGGCCCAGGCTCGGCTGGAGACTGCTGACATGAAGGCCAGGTTGGTGAGAAGTGGGGTGGGCAGCAGACCCCCAGAGGATGTTGTAGGATGTTGGCTGTTGCTGTGGGTACAAGGGAAGCCTGATCAGATTTGCTGGTAGTGGGGTACAGAACCATAGGAGGGCAGAGCAGATGCAGAGGGCAAGTTGGGACTTTCTTATCTCAGTCCTGGTGAGAGGTAAGGAGTGTATGCTAAGCCATTTGTCTGCAGTAACCTTGCCAACAGTAGCAGTGGGCTGGCTAGGCAGGTTCTAGAAAAGGCAGAGTTGGGGTTGCCCCCTGACTGCCTGACTTACACAAAAGGGTGGAGGGGAAGCCCGGGCAGGCCCAGGTTTGGGGACAGGGCTATGGTATCACCCAGAGAGTCCCTGGGGTCAAAGCTAGGAGCTAGGGAGAGGCCGGCGGGGCTGATGCGGGGGGGGGGCGTGGTCCTGGGCTCTGCCACCTGGCTGGGCTCCAGACACACACATGCTCCCTGGCCCTCACTCCATGTCTCTCTTTCTAGCACCTTCTGGCTTCCTACTGACTTCCAGGCAGAGATGAGCATATCCCAAATCAGAGCCACAAACAAAGCAATGTTGTTTTTAAAACACTCCTATGAAAGTTGGTTGTTTTTTGGTTAAAATATGAGGGGTAGTCACAACAAGTAACAAACTTGGAGCATGGGCATGAATTGAAAACTTGAAAGAGGAGTTAAGAGCTGCCCAAAACGGCGGACGATGACCTCCATGAAGGTACCATCACCGCGCTGTCTTTTAGTCCTGCCGGTAAATGGCCCCAGTCTGAGGCTCAACCAAGCCCCGGGGAGCCCAGAGGCTCTGCATTACCTCCTGGGCAGTTCTCCAAGAGTGGCCCAGGACAGTAACACCTGGGAGCTTGTTAGAAGCAGTACTTCTGGGACGTGAGGGGGAGCTATGACCTCCATCACCCCACTGATCGCCAGGGTTGATTCTGCTGATCTGGCTGGCTGGGCAGGTGTCCCCTTTCTCCATCACAGCTCCATGCAAGTCCCTCCCGAAGCTGCAGGCTCCACTGCTGGGCTGAAGAGGGTGGCCTTCCCCGATACAGAAAGACCGTTCTTCGGTCAAGGGAATACGGAGCTGCTCTAGAACACTGCTAAGCTCAGGTCATGATCTCAGGGTCCTGGGATTGGGCCCTGCATTGGGCTCCCTGTCCCTGCTCAGTGGGCTCAATGGGGGAGTTTGCTTCTCCCTCTCCCTCGCCTCCTTGCACATGCTCGCTCTCTCTCAAATAAATAAATAAAATCTTAAAAAAATAAAGTGTACAATTCAGTGACCCTGGTGAGCCCACCACGTTTCATGACCACCACCTCTCTCTAGTCCCCAGATGGCTTCATCTCCCCAAAAGGAAGGAAGGAAGAAGGAAGGAAAGAAGTAGGGGAAGAGCCGTGTTTATGAAGCGGTTACTCCCCATTCCCCCTTCCCCAGCCCTGCAACCACCAGTCAATACGTCCCGGCTCCGTGCCTGCATTTGCCTATTCTGGATGTCTTACACAAGTAGAATCATACAATGGGTGGCCTTTTGTGTCTGGCTGCTTTCATTTGACATCACAGTTTCAGGATTCATCTATGTTGCAACACCCATCAGCGCTAGAGTCCTTGGTATATTTGAATACTATTCCGTGTACACACAGACCACATGGATCTGGGTTCCCATAAACCCCCAGGTGATTCTGAAGCGTGCTCAAACCATGACCCAGCCGAACGGGGGGTCAAGTCCCCTGGGGGGATGGTGCCCCTAGCACGCTCCCCCAGCCCCCTGGATCCACACGCTGCAGATCCCACATCAGGCTGTAGAACCACTGCTCGGGGTTTGAAAACTGGCTCTGTCACTAACTAGCTACAGGGAAACTACTAAGTGCTCTGCTCTCCCCAGGCCTCAGTTTCCCCACCTATAATAGGCAGTGGTGAGGAGTAAGGAGCACCCAGAACTGGGCTCAGTCAGGACAAATTGTTGTTTGATGGGCCCCTAGGAAGTCACCATTTGGGTAGCTTGAATGATATCGAATATACCTGGGGACAAACCTGTGTGGGTTAAAGATCGGGTGTTTTATTTTGAATCCAAGAGAGGCCATTGGATGTTTCAGGCAAGTGAGTGAGAAGAGCCTTTGTACTTTATTAAACGATTCCTGGGATAATAGGCCAGAGGTGCATAATCCCCTCCTCGGGTTACTGACAGCCCTCATCCCCATAGGGACCTCCCAAGATATAGCTGAATCTGGGGGACAACCCGGCTGAGACCTCACGGGACCCCGTTCTCACTGAACTGGCCATCAGCTCCGTGAGCTAGGTGCCGTTCTTATCCCCATTTTATAGATAATAAGACTGAGGTCTCGAGACAGATTCCAACCCATCTGCTAACACTGTGCATTTCCCTAGTCTGTGATGTTGGAAGATGGTACCCAGCATCTCAGGTCTAGGCCCCCCAGTGTCCAGACTGCCTGGATCAGTGTGGAGCTGTTCAGGTAACTGGTCACACAGGTAGCTGATCACACATCAGAGGAAGATCTGGAGCAAGAGGCCCCCTTGCACACTTCAGTAGCAGTCCCCTAAATACTTCTGGGTGTGGGCACCATTTTTGACACACTCTAGCTGTGTGACCTTGGCTAAGCCACTTAACTTTTCTGAGCCCCTACTTCCTCACCTACAAAGACAGAATAATAAAAGCCCCTCATGGCCATGGGGACAATTGGACGTAACACCTTGCTTTCTGCACCAAAAGGCTGGCCATGTAGGGTCACTATATCCCGGCCACCCGCTGACATCCTGTCCCCACCCTCACCCAGCTCAGCTTCCTGATGCATGGGGGGATAAAGGTCTGGGCTGGAAGAGACCAACTCCACAGTGCCAGTGGGCAGCTGCTTGGCCCCAGCAGCCCAGGTGAAGGGCAGACATGGACTTGAAGGGGAAATTGTCCTGCCCGCTGTCCCCGGAACCTCGAGGAAGCCAGTGACACAACCAAGTGTGGACATTAATGCAATCGAAGGGTAATTCAATCACTTTATAGAAGTTGATCTGTCCTTTTTATTACAATTACTGTCGGCTGGGGTGTTTCGTTCCATCATGGAAAATAAACATCATTTATCATACTTGTAAAGATTAGCCCCCGACAGCTACAGCTCTTGCTTTGCATAAATGTGTATTAATGTGGGCCCTGCCCGCCGTGTGGAGAGAAGTCTATATTTCACAAGACTGATTAGGTCCCGTCACCACTGCTTTAAGTAATGTCTTATCATGACTGATACACCCCGACTGCAAAACAGCAGCCGGGTGGGGGGAGAGGGGGCCGCTCCTGGCAATTTATGGTGGCACAGGAATGAAAAGCAGGCCTAGGAAGGTGGGCATCTGTTTCCTCCAGGCCCAGGCTCATCCCTGATGCTGGGGACTGCCCTGGTCACCCTCGTCCCAGGGCTCTTGACTAAGAAGCAAGCACTGCCCACAGGATGTCAAGGGCCAGGGAACCCGTGGCCCACTGGCCACTGCTGAGCGCTCAGCCCAGCCCTTGAGTGTCCTCCTCCGAGACCCCACCAAGGTTCTACTTCTCCTCTCCACCACTTCGGGGCAGCTCACCCTCCAAGCCCTTCTCTGCCAGGAGCCCTTTTGCATCGATTCCCTGAAGCCTCCCCTGTGTTCACCCATGCCCAAGCTGAGGTCCGTCCTGGTTGTCCCTGGCCACCACTGCTGATGGCCAGATTGGTGTCCAGCCAAGATGTCTCTCCTGGGCTCAGCCTGGCACTGTGACCTCCCACCCAGACGTCCTACCATGGCACTAACCTACTTTGTCCGTCTTCCCATCTGCCAGCCACACAGGGGCCAGCATGGAAATGCTACCATAGCTCTCCGGGGACTACACGTTGCCCCTGGGACCATGCTTAAGCTCCCCCAAGGCAGGCTGTCGGGCTCTCCTCCGCTCCGCCCACAGCCAGACCCTCCCACCTCAATCAGGCCAAGCTCGTCCCCACTCTGTCACTCACACACTCAGCTTCTGGGCCCACTGTGGTGACCTCCCCCCCGCAGCCAGCCAAGAAGCCCGGTTCCTCCGCGTGGTCCGAGCCTCCCCCAGTGTGGAGAGGCCGTCCCCGTGAGTCCTCCAACGCTGGCGCTTCTCCACCTTTCTTCCCAATTGACACCATGAGGACTCTAGGCAGAAAATGTGGAAGACTGACTTCCTAGGGCTCATGCTCACACCGCAAGTCCAAATCTTGGTGCCGGAAAGCATTTATATTTTTATTGGTTTTTATTTATTCACACTACATTTGTGAATTCCTTTGGGTTCTATAGTTCCATAAGAACTATAAGCATAGGGAGTTTATACCTAGTTTTATGTGCTCCTATTTAAGAAAAATTACAGTAAATATAATGGAAGATACTAGAAGTCATTTTCCTTCAAGAGAATCTGTCCATCACGGGGAGGGCGGGGGGCAGGGATTTCGTCTGTCTGTCCACCTGTACCCTAGCACTGTGTGTGGCACCTTGTAGGCACTCATTGACTGTTTATGAAATGAGTGAATGAAACTGTGAGCATGAGGGCATTTGTGTGGATGGGGAATGGGAATCTTGGAAACTCCAAGTAGATGGCAAGTGGGTATTTGCTAGGTGAATAAATCAGGGGCTAAAGGAGCAGACTTATGAATGAGTGAGTGAATGAGGGGCTGTTCAGGGCCATTGAGAGCATGAATCGAGGCAGATGGGGGCAGGGCTCAGTCAGGCATCTGTCCATCTACATGTCACTTGAAAGATGACGCTGACCTGCCTGGCACGGGCCTGGACCTGAACATCCTCTAGAGTCTGCGGCTGACTCAGTGTCCTCAGACCCACCTGGTCCTCTCCATCCCTCCATGCCATCCTCTTCCCCCTCCCATTGGGTCTCCTATTGGCTTCTCCCACTGGCCCTCAGGAAGGGTCTGAGCCTGTTCTCCATGTTACGGTACCATATAGGAGAGGTGGTGATTGGGTGGGGGGGAGCTTTACGGAGAGTCCCACCCTGCACACACCATCAACTTCAAGTGTATAATTTAATACAGTGGTTTTTAGTACATACACAGATATGTACACCCATCACCACAGTCAATTTTAGAACATTTCATCACCTCAGAAGGAAACTGTACCCTTAGCTATCATCATTTTATGTTTCCTACCTCCCAGCCCCTGACAGCCACTATAAGACTTTGTCTCTATAGATTTCCCTTACAGATTTTCATATGAATGGAATCCACTTCCTCCTTCTTCCCTTCCCTCCACTACCTCCTCCACATTCTCCTCCTTCTTTTCCTCCTGACCCCCACCCCCACTCACTGCAGCCTGCCTTGAATGTGGAGGAGAGGCTGGAGGGGTAGCAGCCATTTTATGACCATGAGACAATTTCGGAATGAAAGCCACAATCCAGGGATGGTAGAGGAGAAAGATAGAATGCACCTGCTTCATCCATAACATCGTTGAGCCTAGGGGCCAGATCTAGAATATCGACCTCCAGAATCCATGTTATGTGGAGAAAAAGAAAAGAAAAGCATAGCCCTATGTAACTGAGCCACGGCTGTCCAGTTTCTGCTACTTGCAAACGACTGTCATCATAACTTGAAAACATAAACTACAACGCTGATGAGACCACCTCTTTGCTCAAGAAGCAGCTCAGTGACTCCTATCTTCTGTCCAATGAAGTCAAAATGTGTTAGCCTGGAACTCATGGCCTGTGGTCCATCCCCACCCTCTCTGTGTCCGCAGGTCCGAGGGTTTTGCTTGTTGCTGGCTCCTTTCTCCATCTGTCCCTCTGGGAGCTCTTCTTTTGTTCCATCTCCTTCTGGGTATTACTGTCCTCCCCATCCTGCCTTCAAGACCCGCTGGAATGGCACTTGTCCACGCAACGCTCTGTCTCCTCTCCTCCCGCACCCCGCACACACCCTCCCTCTCCATGCAATCATGGAGTCTTGCCCGGGCACCTGGAACTGTGTGTGGTACAACAGTCACCTGCCAGGCCTCATCGCCTTCCCACCCTCTCCCCTGGGTCCAGGACAATGCCTTGTACGTATGTCATACATACTCTGCAAATACTTTATGAATGAATGAATGAATACTAGAGACTCTTTATTTTTTTGAAGCTTTTATTTATTTATTTGACAGAGAGAGAGATCACAAGTAGGCAGAGAGGCAGGCAGAGATCACAAGTAGGCAGAGAGGCTGAACAGAGAACCCAATGTGGGGCTCGATCCCAGGAGCCTGGGATCATGACCTGAGCCGAAGGCAGAGGCTTAACCCTCTGAGCACCCAGGTGCCCCTACTAGGGACTCTTTAATAACATACTTTATATGAAAGGGAAGTATATTTCATGCAACACATACATGTAATAATAAGTGTTATTTATTGGACATCTACTCTCTGACAAACACTGAATTAGGCACTTAATTTGAAAAAATAATAATGTTTCTTTTTATTTTCTTTTGTAGGCCAAAAGAATAAGTGTTCTCTGTTGAACACAGAAAAATACATTTAATCATCCATAGTTTCACCCAGGTCCTTGCACTGGTAACATTTGGGAGAGTATCTCTTAAGATGTATGTGGTTTATTACATATAGATAGAGTAGGATGAAGAGAGAAAGGGGTCACTATATATTTAAGGGACTTCTTTGATAATTTCCAAATCGCTGGCTATTCTTTTGCTAGGCATTTTAAATTTATTTCCCAACTTCACAGGTATCCACATGTTACACTTTAGGAAACTTAAGGTCAGAGAAACAAATTCATGTGCCCAAGGAGATGCAGCTCGGATAGAAGGAAAGTGAAATTTCGTCTCCGGTCTGTGGACCTCCAAGGCCTGTGTTCTTTTCATTTCACTCAACATACATAATGTTGGAGATATCTGGCTCTAAGTACTCACACATAAGATAAGCTACAGAAAATGCATACCACCTATTTTCATGTGAATGTGTCTGTCGATGTGTTGTGCACAGCTCATAATCACACATCTGTGTACTTTAAGTCTGGGGACATAACCCAGATTCGGTGGACCTCTGAAGAGGACACAAGCAGGCTTCAGTGGCTAGCAAGCCCCCCTGAAAAATCACTTGCAGAGTTCTCTGCGGATGGCTGAATGTTAACTTTCATTAGGGAGGATTTATAAGTTTCCTGGGATTCTTAAAGGGGCTGTGGCCCCCCATGAGCCGGGAGGCTCTGATGTACTGAATGCATGCGTCCCAGCCAGGTATCTGTCGCAGGAACGAGTGCACCCACACACCATCCGGGGGCATAGCTGTGTGCTCTGGCTGACGCGAGCTCCCCAGCCCAGCCCAGGCCTCCATGGAGCTCCAGGGAGGACGGACCTGGCTCAGGGTGTGGATGTCCAGCCGAGAAGGACAAGTCTCAGAGTGGGTGGTCAGGGAGCACCAGTGGGATGGGGTTGTTAGTATGGGCCAGTGGGGTCCGGATGTGTGGGTGTGGGAAGAAGGCAGGGCTTGTCACCCATGAGACACTGCTCGGAAACAGGGCCCTCTGGCGACAGAGCCATTTACCAAAGACGGATAATCCCCAGGAAGATGGAGCTGTTCCTTTCAGCTCTCACTGGCCCTCAGCAGGTTTGGGACATCAACGCTGGGAATCCGGGCACGTCAGAACTAACTTTTGTTCCAGTACTGACTAACTTGTTCTTGGACAAGATGCTTCAGCTCCCCAGGCCTCAGTTTTCCCATATATAAAACTAGGAGCCTTGATTAGAATCAGAGCATGACTGAGATATCCTGCTCATAGCTAATGAGCCTGGGACTGTGGCCCCTGGTCCTAAGTCAGCAGCGACAATTGGCTTGTTGGTTGGTGCCTGGGACATTGAAAACGGCTGTCTGTCCTTCCTCCAGAGGGGTTGAAGAAAGAGGCTGTGGGAAGAGAGGACGAAGAAAGCCCTGAGAAGTGAGGGTGAGAAGACAGGAGAGGCCGTGAGTTCCTGGAGGACCAAGACCATGCCACCTCCTTCCCCATCGCTCGCTTAGTTCCTAGACTACTCCTTGGAGCACGACAGGTGCCTGTATTGGCTAACCCAGGCTGCCATCGTAAGTGTCATTAACTAGGTGGTGTAAAACAACAGAATTTTATTGTCCTATTCTTCTGGAGGCTGGATCCAAGATCAAGGTGTTGGCAGGGCCCTGCTCTCTCTGAAAGCCATGGGAGACCCTTTCTCACATCTTCCTAGTTTCTGGAAGCGAGCTTCAAGGTTCCTTGATTTATAGTCACATCCCTCCGATCTCTGCCTGTACCTTGGCTTTCTCCCTGTGTGCCTGTCTTCAGGTGGCCGCCTTCTTGGGACACTTGTCATCTTAGATTTGGGCCCACCGTACCCGTACCCCTGGGTGCCCTCCTCTAACGAATCTCATCTACAATGACTCTATTCCCAAAAAGGCCACATTTGGAGGTACTGGGGGTTGGCAGACTCCAACATACCTTTTTTGGGGGGAGTTGCTCTGTGACCCACAATAGCGTCCACTAAATATTCATTGAACAAGTGGGAGAGACAAATGGGCAGAGGCTCTTCGCAATCTTGACTACAAGGAGATCGCTACAGGGATACAAGGGCACTTACTGGGAAATGATTTTCAAATAATTGCTGACCCTTGAGAAAAAAGACAATTCAGTGTCCTGGCATCGCTGAAATCTGGAAGGAGAATAAAGTGCATGTAAGGCAGAGCAGGTAAAGCCACACAGCATGGACCGCAGCGAAGGAACTTGCCCAGGGGAGCACGTGCCACTATCACGGGCGGTGAGGAGACCATCCGTCACTGAGCCCACAGTCTTCCTGCGATTTTTCCATCTTTTTTTTTTTTTAAGATTTTATTTATTTATTTATTTGACAGAGAGAGACACGGCGAGAGAGGGAACACAAGCAGGGGAAGTGAGAGAGGGAGAAGCAGACATCCCACTGAGCAGGGAGCCTGACATGGGGCTTGATCCCAGGATCCTGGGATCATGACCTGAGCCAAAGGCAGGCTTTTAATGACTGAGCCACCCAGGTGCCCCCAATTTTTCCATCTTGATGAAAAAACTGTCGTGCTTTCTATTTCTGTGGAACCAATATAACTGTGACTTGTGTTCCGTACATAATTTTATGCGGCAGATTTTTACATACTTTGGACATCATGTTTTGGACATAACCTTTGACCTTGCAACTCTTTTGCTTTGAATCTAGCCTTGGTGAAAACAAAACAAAACTAAACAAAACAAAATGAAACTATCATTTTTAGCCAGCTACAGTGTTTGAAGTTGTCTGGGTTCCTTGACCCCTGTATTCTGGGGTTCCAGAATTCTGAAGAGCTATAAAACCGTTACTTAAAATAAAGACAGGTTTCCGTGGGACCAGCTCCACCAAGCAGTAGCAACAAAGGCCAGGAGCTGGTACTTCCAGGACAAATTATTGGGTTCACAGGCCACTTACATTTTCGAGATGTCTAGAGGGTCATTCTGATTTAGAATTTGCCTCTTTCAGCTTTTCTGTGTCTCTTTGTGGAAATAGTTTAGTGCAGGGAACAGAAACCACGCTAGGTATTTTAGGTAGAAAGGGACTTAATACAGAGAATTAAATATTCACAAAGTCCTTTGAGGGGACAAGACTGCGTCTCCAGGGATGATGACCAGAATGCCCCAGAACAGGAAATGATTCTAGGAACACACTGCCCTGGCAGTCATCTGGGGACCAGGAAGATGCAATTGGGAAGGTAGCACTGCCCGGCCTGCCTGAGCACTGGTCACCTACAGAGTTGCCTTGTGACCCATGAGGCTGGACATCGGAAGGCTGAATCCAGCCCCTGTGGTCACCACCTGTCAACACTGTGAAGCGGGAGGCCACCCTGGTCTTTCTTGTTTGCCAGGAGAGAAAGTTTGAGGAAGATGACCTCCACCTTTCTTGCCTTTCCTAAGCTTGTGTGAGTTCCTGTTGGAAGAGCTTATTCTTTTTTTTTTTCTTTCTCCAATTTATTTATTTTCAGAAAAACATTATTCATTATTTTTTCACCAAATCCAGTGCTCCATGCAAGCTGTGCCCTCTATAATACCCACCACCTGGTACCCCAACCTCCCACCCCCCCGCCACTTCAAACCCCTCAGATTGTTTTTCAGAGTCCATAGTCTCTCATGGTTCACCTCCCCTTCCAATTTACCCAAATTCCCTACTCCTCTCTAACGCCCCTTGTCCTCCATGCTATTTGTTATGCTCCAAATTGGTAATGAAGAAGTCAAACTCTCTCTCTTCGTAGATGACATGATTCTTTATATGGAAAACCCAAAAGACTCCACCCCCAAACTACTAGAACTCATACAGCAATTCATCAACGTGGCAGGATACAAAGTCAATGTGCAGAAATCAGTGGCTTTCTTATACACTAACAATGAAAATACAGAAAGGGAAATTAGAGAATCGATTCCATTTAGGATAGCACCAAGAACCATAAGATACCTGGGAATAAACCTAACTAAAGAGGTAAAGGATCTGTACTTGAGGAACTACAGAACACTCATGAAAGAAATTGAAGAAGACACAAATAGATGGAAGACCATTCCATGCTCTTGGATTGGAAGAATAAACATTGTTAAAATGTCTATACTGCCTAGAGCAATCTATACTTTTAATGCCATTCCGATCAAAATTCCACTGGTATTCTTCAAAGAGCTGGAGCAAATAATCCTAAAATTTGTATGGAATCAGAAGAGACCCTGAATCGCTAAGGAAATGTTGAAAAACAAAAATAAAGCTGGCGGCATCACCTTACCTGATTTCAAGCTTTACTACAAAGCCATGATCACCAAGACAGCATGGTACTGGCATAAAAACAGACACATAGACCAGTGGAACAGAGTAGAGAGCCCAGATATGGACCCTCAACTCTATGGTCAATTAATCTTCGACAAAACAGGAAGAGCTTATTCTAAATCCAGGACTCCAAGGTGCCTGGGTGGCTCAGTCGTTTAGGCACATGTCTTCGGCTCAGGTCATGATCCGAGGATCCTGGTATCGAGCCCCGTGTCGGAACCCCAGCTAAACAGGGGGCCTGCTTCTCCCCCTCCTGCTCCCCTTGCTTGTGTTCCCTCTCTCTCTCTCTTTATCTGTCAAATACGTAAATAAAGTCTTTAAATATACATAAATAAATCTGGGACTCCAACTCCAAGGGACCCTGAGAGATACAGTTGAAGCTTTCAGTCTGTGTGGTGAGAGAAGACACTTTCGAGGGGGGAGAGATAGAGGCTGAGGTCTGTGCCTGCACCCTACATATTGGAACTTATTTCTCATGGGCCAAGAATATCCAGCTTCTGGACGGAAGAGGAGGCCGAAGATGCAAATACTTCAAGAAGCAAGAATATAAAACGAAGGCTTCCTCACACCTGCATGTAGATGGCAAAAGGAGCTCCTTTCTCTAAGCTGGACAAGCTGTAAGGGCATTAAAGGGCAAGAATGTCTTAGGGCAGGGTTGTCCAATGGAAATTTTTGCAAGGATGGACATTTTCCTATCAGTGCTGTGGGATGCATTGGCTGCTAGCCCTGTACGGCTGTCGAGCCCTTGGCACGGGGCTGTGTGACTAGGTAACTGAATTTTTACTTTTCGTTAATTTGGAATTAAGTATATATGGTCACATGGGGTAGTGGCTGCCATATTGGACAGTACATTCTTAGAGTGTGGGGGCCGAGAAAGATTAAGGCCATCCCACCTCAGGTTTAGCCTTAGCAGAAGTACAGCCATCTTAGCTCCAGCAGCCATCTCAGACCCTAAGGACCCCCACCCTGCTTTAGTAACAAGAACCCCCACCTGCTTTGGTTCCAGAGACTCCCACCCTGCTTTAGTAACAGGAACCCATAAATACCCCTGCCTTAACTAAGCTTGGGGTCCAAGCCCCTACTCTGCTGTGTCGGGTATACTTGGGCCCAAGCTTAAGCTTGTCAAATAAACCCTCGTGTGATTGCATGGGTGTTGGCTCCTTGGTGGTCTCTCGGACGCGAAAACTTGGGTACAATATTGGGAGGTCCCACCGAGATCTGAGAGACTCCCAGGACCCCAACCCGGAAGGTCTTGCGCCAGCTGGTGAGTGCACTCGTTTTTATCTATTTGCGCACATACTCTGGGAACTCCAATCTGCATTTTTACCCATAGGAATTCCAACTTGTATCTGGGTCAACATTGGCTCAAGTGGACGCATGGTGGGCCGTTGACCGGGGGTCTTGGGAGATGTCCCTTGCCCCCGCAGGGGGTTCGGGTCCCCCGCCGTTTCAGGAGGTTAGAGTCCCCCTAAGTGGTCACCAGGGGCTTTGAGTTCCCTGCTGTTTCAGGGGGTTAGTGTCCCCTTAAGCGGTCACCAGGGGGTTTGTGGTCCCCCAAGGCAGCCAGGGGATTCGAGTCCCCCTAGGCAGTCAGGCGTCTTGTTTTTGTTGTCAGTTGTGCTGTTTGTTTAATGTACAGGAATTTTGTCTTTTGTGCTGGTTGTTAAGTTCATGGGAATTTTTGGAAGAGGCGTCCCTTACCCCCGCCTGGAGGATAAGGTCCTCATCTGTGAGGAGAGCCAGCTGCTGTTGCAGTCGGATTCTCCCTTAACTTCCTTCCAGTTTTGTCTTTGCGGCCGCGCCAGATCGTTTGTCTGCCTGAGTGTGTTCTTGTTAATTGTTGTAAGTGTATGTGCCTTGTTGTGGAGTGAAGGCGTGATGGGACAGACACAGACTACCACCTCTGTCCCTGATGATAAACCACTTCTCGGACGTCAGGGAGAGAGCGCATAATCTGAGCACAGATGTACGAAAGGGAAAGTTTCAGACTTTCTGCATGTCTGAGTGGCCAACTTTTAATGTAAAACGGCCCCTGGAGAGAACCTTTCAATTGCCTATTATCCTACAGGTTAAGGCCATCATCTTCAGAGAAAAACCACAGGGCCACCCTGACCAAATACCTTATATACTGGTCTGGCAAGGCATGACAGAGAATCCTCCCTCCTGGCTTAACCCCTTTCTCCCTCCTGAAGCAGGACCTATGCTCAAGATGCTAGCCCTGCAAAAACCAACTCCTAAGTCTAACAAGAAAGCGGAGTCCGAACCAATGGCTCCGCTTTACCCGGTCTTCCCAGACACTCCCACGGAGGACCTGATTTTTCTGCCACACTACCAGGTCTCCCCCCTCCCACCCTGTCTACCCCTCCAGCAGAGGCATCAGGGGCTGTCGAGGGAGTACCACCCCCCCTCCCAGATAGAGGGGCCTTCATGCATGGGCCAGTGACAGGGACACATGGACGGACCCATCAAATGGCCCCAGCCTCAAACCTGGGACTGGTCTATTCCACTGTCCTTCCCCTCCGTGCCATGGGACCCCCTGATGAAACAGGGGGACAGCCAATGTTATATTGGCCATTCTCTCCTAGTGATTTATACAGTTGGAGAACTCAACATGCAAAGTTCTCTGATAACCCAAAAGATCTGAATGATCTTTTGGATACTGTTCTTTTCACCCATCAGCCCACCTGGGATGACGGTCAGCAGCTCCTACAGGTTCTCTTTACCACTGAGTAAAGAGCGAATCCAGGTGGAAGCCCGGAAGTCCGTCCTGGGTGACGACAGACAGCCAACCCAGAACCCCAACCTCATAAATGCAGCTTTCCCCTTGTCTTGCCCCGCTTGGGACTACAACTCGGCAGAAGGTAAGGAGAGGCTCCGGGTCTACTGCCAGACTCTGATGGCAGGTCTCAAGGCTGCAGCATGCAAGCCTGCCAATCTGGCCAAGGTATATGATGTAAAACAGGGTAAAGATGAGAGCCCGGCGGCATTCCTAGAAAGGATCATAGAGGTGTTCAGACAGTACACCCCTATGAATCCAGACGCCTCAGAGACCAAAGCTGCCATAGTTATGGCTTCTGTTAACCAAGCCGCTCCAGACATTAAAAGGAAATTACAGAAGGTAGAAAGACTGGGAAAGAAGAGCCTACAGGATCTGACAGTGGTGGCAGAAAGAGTCTACAACAACAGAGAGACCCTGGAGGAACAACAGGCTAGGATAAGTGACCATCAGACCCAAAACCTGGCTAAGATCCTACTGGCCACGACCATGGATGACCCACATGAAAAACAGAGACGTCTCAAGAAGCTGGCTTCAGGAGAAGGTAAGGGGGACGGCACCCACTGAGAACGCCCCAAACTGAATAGAAACCAGTGTGCTTATTGCAGGAAAGAAGGCCACTGGACAAGGGTCTGCCCCTGGTTAAAGGAATCCCCTGACAAAAGACCAAAGGCCTCCACTACTATCTTGGAGGTCAAAGAGTTAGATGACTAGAGGAGTTGGGGTTTGGTACCCCTCCCCGAGCCCAGGGTAACCCTTAAAGTGGAGGGGCAACCAATTAAATTCCTAGTAGACACCGGGGCACAGCACTCTGTCTTGCTACAAGGGAAGTTGGCAAATAAGACCTCATGGGTACAGGGCACTAAACAATATTCATGGACTACCTGAAGAACAGTGGATCTGTTTTTTGTGTCGTGGCGTCATAGAGGGGCTTAGCTATGTCAGCAAAATCTGGGATCCACAATTGGCAGAACCCAGCTGACCCTAGGAATTCATGTACCTGGCTGACGTTTCGAGGCTGTGGGATTCTCATGACGGTCTCCTTCCGTGCATCCGTTGGGTGGGTAACCCACTCCTTCATGGTCATTCCTGAGTGCCCCTACCCCCTGTTAGGCCAGGACCTACTCACCAAGATTGGAACCCATATTAGTTTCCACCCTAAAGGGGCAAAGGTTCTGGATAAAGAGGGGCACCTGATCCAGGTGCTTGTCCTGAACCTGGAGGACGAATATCATCTTCACCAAATGCCCCCAGAACCAATGACCGACATTGACCACTGGTTGCAGGAGTTTCCCCAAGTGTGGGCAGAAACTGGGGGAATGGGATTGGCCCAACATCGGCCAGCTATATACATTGAACTAAAGCCAGGAGCAGAACCACTCAGAGTTCGCCAATACCCCAACCGATGGGTGATGGACATGCACCCTACAGTCCCAAACCCCTACACCCTCCTCTCCATCTTGCCCCCAGACAAGACTTGGTATACAGTGTTAGACCTAAAGGATGCCTTTTTCAGCTTGCCCTTGGCCCCAAAGAGCCAAGACCTTTTAGCTTTTGAATGGGCTGACCCGGAGAAGGGCATCAATGGCCAATTCACCTGGACTCAAATACGACAAGGATTCAAGAATTCGCCCATCATCTTCGACGAGGCACTGCATGAAGCTTATGTGAGTTCCGTGCCAAACACCCTCATCTGACTCTATTACAATATGTAGATGATATCCTGTTGGCAGCAGAGGACCAGGAAACATGCCTACAAGGCACCAAGGACTTGCTCCAAACGATAGCAACTCTGGGATACCGGGCTTCAGCTAAGAAGGCCTAGATCTGCAGAATGGAGGTGAGCTACCTGGGGTACAAATTAAAAGATGGACAAAGATGGTTAATGGATGCACGGAAGGAGACCATCATGAGAATCCCACAGCCTCGAAACGTCAGCCAGGTACATGAATTCCTACGGTCGGCTGGGTTCTGCCAATTGTGGGTCCCAGGTTTTGCTGACATAGCTAAGCCCCTCTATGAGGCCACAACACAAAAACAGGACTTTGTATGGACTGAGGCTATGGACAAAGCCTTCAATGACCTTAAACAAGCCTTGCTTTTGGCCCTGGCACTCGGGCTGCCTGATCAGACTAAGCCCTTCCATCTTTACGTGGATGCAAAGGAAGGGGTGGCAAAGGGAGTCCTAATTCAATACATGGGCCCCTGGAAGAGACCAGTGGCATACCTCTCAAAGAAATTAGATGGGGTGGCTGCTGGATGGCCTCCATGTTTAAAAATTATTGCTTCTGTGGCCACCATGGTTAAAGATGCAGATAAGCTGACTATGGGGCAGGAACTATACGTCACTACCCCACATGCCATTGAAGGGGTACTCAAACAATGCCCGGACCGATGGATCAGCAATGCCTGCTTGACCCTTTACCAGAGCTTGCTTTTGAACCCTACCAGAATTTTGTTCCAGGTGCCAACAGCCCTAAACCCAGCCACACTGCTCCCTAACCCTGATGGGGACCCCCCCACCCCACGACTGCCAAGAAATCCTGGCTCAGGTGCACGGAGTCAGAGCTGATCTCCAGGACCAACCACTGCCGAACGCAGATGACACCTGGTATACAGATGGCAGTAGCTTTTTCCGGGAAGGAATCAGGTATGCGGGGGCAGCTATGACCACAGAGACAGAGACTGTCTGGGTGGAGCTGTTGGCGGCTGGGACTTCTGCCCAGCGTGCAGAACTGATTGCACTAACCAAGGAGCTAACCATGGGAGCAGGCAAGTGGATAAACATCTATACTGATAGCAGATGTGCCTTTGCCACAGCCCACATCCACGGAGCCATTTATAGAGAAAGAGGGCTCTTAACAGCAGAAGGAAAGACTCTTAAAAATAAGGCAGAAATCCTTGAGCTCTTAAGGGCCCTCTGGCTGCCTAAGGCACTGGCCACTATCCATTGTCTAGGACATCAAAAAGCAGACAGACCAGTGGCCGGGGAAATAGGCTGGCTGACTTAAAGGCAGAAGAGGCAGCTCTTTCAGTGGATCATGTCTTAGTGACCACACTGCCCAATCCGGAAGCACCAGGCTTGCTAGACAACCCCAACTACGCTGACACAGACTTACAATGGATTAGGCGTCTGCCTGGGACACAATGCCTACATGGCTGGTGGAGAGCTGCAGAGAGCAGCATAATCCTACCAGAGGAAGTGGGATGGTGACTCCTATCCTAAATGCACAGGAGCACACGCATGGGAACAAAAAAAAAAAAAGGAAGACTTGGTGCGACATGCAAAGATCACTATCAAAGACTCCCGATCGAAGATGGAACAGATTGTGGCAAGCTGCCACGCATGCTAATTAACTGATGCCACCGCCCACGGATCTAACCCGGGCACCTGGCTTTGGGGGGACCACCTACTGGGAAGTGGACTTCACTGAGATAAAACCTGGAAAATACGGATACTGGTATTTACTGGTATTTTTCAGGATGAACAGAGGCATTTCCCACCAAACATGAAACCACACAGACCGTGACCAAGAAACTGCTGGAAGACATCTTACCGAGGTATGGTTTTCCTGTTAAGACTGGATCAGACAACGGACCAGGATTTGTCTCTAAGGTAACACAGGGAGTGGCACTAGCACTTGGGGCAGATTGGAAATTACATCGTGCAGATAGGCCCCAAAGCTCAGGACAGGTAGAGAGGATGAACAGAACATTAAAGGAGACCTTGACTAAGTTAGCCTTGGAGACTGGTGGGGATTGGGTGACTCTCCCCTTCACCCTATATAGGGTGCGAAACTCCCCATATACGATGGGACTTACCCCCTACGAGATCATGTTCGGTATTCCTCCACCTGTTACTCCCAATTTAAAATCTGAGGTGCTTGCTGAGTTTGATGATCACCAACTCCTTTTCTCCCTCCAAACATTACAACGAACCCATGAACAGGTGTGGCCTAAGCTGAGGGCCCTCTACGAGACTGGGCCACCCCCGGACCCCCATGGATATCAGCCAGGTGACTGGGTATATGTCCGGAGATACCAACACCAGACACTTCAACCACACTGGAAGGGACGCTACATCATGATCCTGACCACTCCCACCGCTCTCAAGGTCGATGGAATTACTCCTTGGATCCACTACACCCACGTCTGGCCACCTGACCCACACACCGTTCTCGAGGACTTAGTCCCAGAATGGAAAAGTCAGCCTGACAAGGACAATCCCCTAAAGCTAAGACTGCACCGTTCTCACTTACCCCACTAATGTTGCTTACTTTTGTCAAAGAGTCAGTACAGTTCAGCTCATGGTACTCAGACAGCAATACCAACCACCGGACCTTGTTGCTGAGACCGGCCTGGACCCATGATTGGGTCCTTCCTTAGGTTCCTCTGAGAGGAGGAAATGTGGAGGTCGAGAAAAATTAAGGCCATCCCACCTCAGGTTTAGCCTTAGCAGAAGTACAGCCATCTTAGCTCCGGCAGCCATCTCAGACCCCTGTGCCCAAGGGCTGAACTTTCCCCTACTTTGCTTTAGTTCTAAGGACTAAAAAAATAAAATTTTCTGTGCTTTGGTTCCACAGACCCCCACCCTGCTTTAGTAACAGGAACCCATAAATACCCCTGCCTTAACTAAGCTCAGGGTCCAAGTCCCTACTCTGCTGTGTCGGGTATACTTGGGCCCAAGCTTAAGTTTGTCAAATAAACCCTTGTGTGATTGTATGGGTGTTGGCTCCTTGGTGGTCTCTTGGACACAAAAACTCAGGTACAACAAGAGATGCCTGGAAAAGTCTAGTGTAACTTTCTCACACTGTTGAAGACTGGGTCGGATTGGGTTTGGATAGGCCCAAAGGGAGAAAACTGGGGTTGGCAGGAAGCCCTGAAGAAGGCGTGGCAGGATGGGCCTCTCCTTTGGGAGTGACTAGATGCTGGAGCAAAAGCAGAAAGAAGGGACAAGGGTGCACCCTAGGAGGGGGAAGTAGAAACCAAAGAAGTAGCTCTTTTGGGTTTTCCAAACAAGATGGTGGATCCTCAGCCTGGAGAAGGTACAGAGGTTCAAAGACTGGAATAGTGGGATGAGAAACCAAGCAAGAGAGAGTAGAGGCTATCTGGGCAAACCACTGTTGAGCTTGTGTGAAGCCAACCAGAGCCTACAAAGAATTTACTCTATGCAAACATGATGACCCAAACTGGCCTGCATACACGACAGGCCAATATTTAGCCGTCAACCAGAGCCTTTGTTTCCTATTGCTGCTATAACAAATGACCGCAAACCAGGAAGCCTAAACAACACACATTTGTTACCTTATCGTTCTGTAGGTTAGAAACCCAACTTGATCTCCCTGGACTATCATCAAAGGCTTGGCAGGGTTGTATTTCTTCTGGAGGCTTTGGGGGAGAATCCGTTTTCTTGGTTTTTTTTCAGCTTCTTGTGGCTGTCTGTGTCTGTGGTTCCTTTTTCCACCTGCAGATTCCCCCAGTGTAACCTCTGCTCCGATCACTCCATCTACTACTCTGACTAACCCTCCAGCTTCCCTCTTAGAGGAGCCCTAGTGGCTGCGGTGCGCCCACTCAGATAACCCAGGATGACCCCTGGGTTTCAAAACCCTTAATAGAATCACATCTGCAAAGGCCCTTTTGCCTAAGACAACATACTCACAGGCTCGGGGATTAGGATGTGGACATCTCTTTTGGGGTCATTATCCAGCCTCTGTTCCCATTCAGCCTCATTCCCTGTTCTCCAATCTGCTGTTACACTGGACTTCCTCTTCCTTTCTTCCCCATTTGGCCCTGGAGAAGGGCCAGGTTTGGGGGGTTACTGTGTCCTGGGAGAACAGATCCAGGAGGGTCACTTTCTACATTTCAAGAGTCTAGACTTGAGAGGATGGAACAAGCCAGGGAGAGTAAATGGACAAGTAGAAGTAGGGTGTCATCAGAGGAAAACCCCAAAGTTGGAGGGCAGGAATCCAGGGAAGCGAGGAGAAGACCTCCTACCCTGTTCCCTTTGGCTCAGCAATGGGTCATATCAGACCCTAGGGTGATTTGGAAGGTTTAGAGTGGAGGAAGCTTGTGCCTCTCTAGCAGTCAGGATAGGTAGGCTTTGCTGCAGTAAGAAGCAGCCCCAAACCTCATGGGCTTAACCAAATGAGGTTAATTTCTCACTGTCACTCCACATCCATTGTGGGTAGATGAGGAGCTCTCCTCATGCCTTCTCACACTGGGTCTCAGCCCAGAGACCCTGCCCAGGACCCAGGCGGTTGGAGCAACACCATCCCAACAACCACCAGCACATCAGTTTCCACAGCAGAGGAAATGAGAGGGTTAGCAAAGCTCAGTCTGACTCCTAGAGCCTCTGATGGAAGTGGCTTCCTGTCATTTCTCATTCTTCATTGGCCAAAGCAAGTCATAGGCCACAGGGTCACAGGCCACACCTGGTTTCAAGGGGGCAGAGAAGTACAACCCTGCCTCAGGCACAGAAGAACTAGCATCATTTGGGGATCAGAGCTAATGATCACCCAGATCCAGAGAGGTGACATTGCGCCGGGGAAGTGGTTACTCAAGAGGTCTGCTTGGGCAGATGGGCCCTGGCACGAGCTCACAGAGCTTTCCTGAGCCCAGAAGACAAGGGAGCTGTGGTGTTTCCTGCTGTTAGAGAGGGATAAGGCTGTAGCCATGGCATGGGCATGTCCAGAGGCTGGGTGCAGGCTGGCCCGGCAACCCGATGGCAGCCAGAATTAAGATGCTCCTGCCGAAGCCAGAGTGTGCTAGTGGTGACTCCATGCTCCAGGACAAGGACAGGGGATTCTGAATGGACTAAACTCCTATTTATACCAATAGCAGAGTAGGGGCTCCGAACAGAAATTAAGTTTAGTTGTAGGAGGGTCAGGTGCTATTTTACTCACACACACCACAGCCAAACATGATCCAAGGACTGACTTCATGAGACACGCAGGTGAACATGAGTCTGACATGTCGACACACCTCCTGACATGCTGTTAATTCCCGGGGCATTCACTAAAGCTCTTCTCTCCACCATTTGAAAAAGCTCTCCCTGGTGTGCCTGGGTGGCTGAGATGGTTAAGCGTTTGCCTTCGGCTCAGGTCACGATCCCGGGGTCCTGGGATCGAGCCCTGCATCGAGCTCCCTGCTCAGCCCGAAGGCTTTGCTTCTCCCTCTCTCTCTCTGCCTGCCTCTCTGCCTACTTGTGGTCTCTCTCTCTCTCTGTCAAATAAATTAAATAAAATCTTTAAAAAATAAAATAAAAAAGTTTTAAAAACCTGTCCTTAGTGACAAGTTTTAATAATGAATAAAATCATTTAAAATTCAAACATGCAATGCTGAACAAAAGGCAAGCAGATCTTCCTTTACCACTGAAATTGAGGGAAAGTGTTGTTCCTCTCTCCTCTTTGGACTAAGCCCCCAGGAGATGTCAGACCTCAGACCCCCAGCCCAGTCTGCAAGGACCGGGGAGGGCTCCTCTCCTCCTCCTCCTCCTCAAGTCATCATTACTGCTTTGGAGAATCTTGGCCATGATAGGAAGTGAGATAACGGGTACCTATGGAGCTTCAGAATGTGCCAGAGACTGCTGGGCACCATGACATCTTAACCCATGGGAGCCCACGAGGAACGTGAGGCCAAGAAGATTAAGAAGCTGCCTGGAGTGGCTCAGGGACTGGGCCAAAGCCAAAACCAGCCCTCACTCCAGCTGTTGCTTAGAAGAACTTGACTGGCCAAGGGCCCACAGCCCCCAGGACCCCTAGCACCAAGGGCCAGGTGGAAGCCCTTTAAAGGGCTGTCAGGACAAGACCATGGGAGGAGAATCCCAGAATAGGGATCCAGCTGGTCTCTCTTTCCTGCCGGCTCAGCCCTTCTTGCAGATGGTGATTTACTGTGCCCCCAGGGGAGGCTCAGAAGGGATGTCCACTGTGGGAAACAGAGCTTTCCAGAAGAGAAAACTGGATCCAACTTTAGCCATTTACAGAGTGGTCTGTGGGCCCAATACATGTGGTTCTCAGGTAACACTGTGCCCAGGGCTTCTGAGTGCCTCCCCCAAATTAAAATGGAAAACCGAGAGGTAAGGCCCGCCTTGCACCTAAAAAAGGCTCCAGTGTTCACACCCCCAGCTATCCTGCCAAAGAGAAGGCCGGTCCATGCCCCAGCATGCCCGCACCACACACCTGTCTATGTCAGGCTTGGTGAGGATAGGGACAACAGTGTCCCTGCATTGGGTAGTCAGGCCCAGTGGCCTGGGGGCTCCGGGGTGACCCAGAAGCACCGACCAGGGGTGTCGGGCTGCCTCAGTCTGTTAAGTGACAGACTTGGTTCTGTCTCGGGTCATGATCTCCCTTCCCAGAGATCGAGCCCCAAATCAGTTTCCATACTCAGCTGGGAGTCTGCTTCCCCTCTCCCTTTACATCTGCCCCTCCTTCCACTCTTTCTCTCAAATAAATCAATAAATCTAAAAAGAAGAAGACAGAGAAGGGGAAGAAGGAGAGGAGGAGGAGGAGGATGGGGAGGAGGAGGACGAGGAAGAGGAGGAAGAGGAGGAGGAGGGGAAGAAGGGGAAGAAGGGGAAGAAGAATAATGGCAGTGGGTAACCACTGCGTGGAAAATCCCATGACTTGGGAATTAATCTCAGATCCTGCACCTGGGAATCAAGGGAGCCAACAACAGACCACACACCTGACCTTGTGCGGGTGGGAAGATGGCGCTCGAGGCCATCCTGACATTCTGGGAAGCTGTGGTCTTTTGCCATCCTCACCCCACAGCTGTTAGGGGAGTTAACTGGCTACGTGTTCATTTTTAAAACCCTCATTGTTCCGAAGTTAAATCCAGGCAGGGAAATTTGGCATAAGTGCAAGAGACAGCTCTTTGTGGAACTGGGTCCAGGGCCCTGGATTGCTGATTCCCTGTGGCCCCAGTGCTTCCCAGTGAGGTGTAGCAATATTTATGGAGCAGGAAGATTTCTTAGACAGCAGCCAGGTTGGAAGAGAGGCCCCACACCCACAAGCATCCCCACGTTGCACTGTTCCCCCGTAACTGACATGGGAGAGGGGTCTGAGGTCTGACATCTCCTGGGGGCTTAGCCCAAGGAGCTGGGAGAAGCCCACTTTGGCAGAACAGGCTAGGCGGGTCACAGAGTCTTTTTTCCCAGCAGGGAAGGAAGAGAAAGGAGTATTTCTCCTCTCTCCCTGGGAAACTCTAGCTCCAATGTCACAAACCCTTCCAAACAATCCTACAACAAAATCAACAATTTTTTCTAGTCCCTCTTGTTTTCTGGACAATGTGGGACCCTTCACTCACACTGGGGTTGATGTTCTTGTGCCCAAATGTCTCCCCTACTGCTGCCTGTGTTACATTCTGATCATGCACCTTAGGAGGTGGGGGGAAGGCGGGGGTGGAGGGTGTGGGGGGTGGGGTGGGGTGGGATGGTGTGTCCCTTTTTCTACTCTTATGAGTTGTATCTCTAGCCACCTGCAGGGGGCGAAGGTGAGGCGAGGGCTAGGTGGTGATCCACTGGGAGGAGTTCCTTGCTGAGATGGGTCAGATGTTGTGCGGCTCTGCTTAGGCCAGGACTTTCCCTCTCTAACTGTTTTGGGGGTGCTTTCAAGGGACTTTTCCCAAAGCATACGCTCATCGTGTGTCTGGATGACTGAGTCAAAGCCGTTCCAAGCTCTGAAGTTCTGTCTTTGGGACTGCTGGGGGTTGGAGGGTGGGTCATCTCTCAGCAACTGCCCTCCTCGCCGCCTCACTTCCGACAGTCCTACCTTCTCTCACCCCTCTTTCTCAGACTTTCACCAAGTGAAGGAATAATAATCACACCTGCTCCCCTGGGTCCTCCATGTGTGTACCTTGCCCGTTGAGTGGCCTTGCGTGTCCACAGCTGTTCTCTGAAGGCTAAGGTTCTCTCTCCCAAAAAATGCATATGTGGATTTCTAAAAACAAGAATTTTTTTGGCAGGATCATAGAACCATTATGGAAAATCAGGAAACTAACACAGATACAATATTATGACATAATCTACAGAAGTTATTCTGATTTCACCAATGGCCCCTACAATGTCCATTAAAGCAAATGAAGGAAAGCCTGGGTGTCTCAGTTGGTTATGTGTCTGCCTTTGGTTCAGGTCCTGATCTCAGGGTCCTGGGATGGATCCCCCTGTTGAGCTCCTTGCTCAGCAGGGAGTCTGCTTCTCCCTCATCCTCTGCCCCCCTCCCTCACTTGTACTCTCTCTCTCTCAAGTAAACAAATAAAATCTTTAAACTTTTTTAAAACAAAGCAAATGAAAATCATTATCATCTCTGTAAAGCACAGGCTAGTTATTTTGTAAAATTTTCCTTAACCTGGGTTTGTCTGATGTTTCCCCATACTTGGGCATTTTGTCAGGAATACAAAATGCTGAGTCCTTCTGAGCTCATCATATCAGGAGGCACGCAATGTCAAACCTGTTCCATTGAAGGGAACATTCATTTTGATAACTTGGTTAAGAGGATATCCTCCAGGGGCACCTGGGTGTCTCAGTGGATTAAGCGTCCACCTTCAGCCCAGGTCATGATCTCAGGGTCTTGGGATTGAGCCCCGCATCAGGCTCCCTGCTTGGCAGGGACCCTGCTTCCCCATCTCTCTCTCTGCCTGCCTCTCTGCCTACTTATGATCTCTCTCTCTCTCTTTCAAATAAATAAATGAATAATCTTAAAAAAAAAAGAGAGAGAGAGAGATTATCCTCCAGACTGGTCCACTAACAAGTTGCTCTTCTGCCTTTTGGAATGAATAAGTGGGTGTGCACTTAAAAAAACACAGTGCAATGCATATTCTTTGTAACAAATTCAAACAAGAAAACACAGACCCCTTGTGCAATTGTGTATCTCAAAGGTAACTCTGTTTAGCAGTCAAATATCAATCTTTCTTTTCTGTTTTTTTTTTTTTTTAGATTTTACTTATTTATTTGTCAGAGAGAAAGAGAGAGAGAGCACAAGCAGGCAGAGTGTCAGGCAGAGTGTCAGGCAGAGGCAGAAGCAGGTTCCTTGCTGAGCAAGGAGCCCAATGCGGGACTTGATTTCAGGACCCCGGGATCATGACCCGAGCCAAAGGCAGATGCTTAACTGACTGAGCCACCCAGGCATCCCAACAGTTAAATCTCTTAAGATGTATTTAGATCAGGAACTCCTGGGTGGCTTAGTAGGTTAAAGCCTCTGCCTTCAGCTTGGGTCATGACCTCAAGGTCCTGGGATTGAGCCCTGCATCAGGCTCTCTGCTCAGCAGGGGCCTGCTTCCTGCCCCCTCCCCTGCTGCCTGCTACTCTGCCTACTTGTGATCTCTGTTAAATAGATAAATAAAATGTTTTTTAAAAAAAGATGCATTTAGACGTATATTTTCCTAGGAGTTTTCCCTAATATGTACACATATTTTTAAATCAGAGTAGGATCATCTTCCACAAATTGTTTTCCCAACTTAGTTATTTCACCTAACAACATCTGATCATAGTATTATTTATTGTTCATCATTGTTTTCATTTGCTTTTAATTATGACAAATGAGTGTAAAATTCTTGGCTATTAGTATTTCTTCTGTGAATGTTCTCTTCATCTCCCCAGTCCATTTTGCAATTGTCCACTTGGCCTTTTCCTTCAGCACTCTGGCTGCTCTCTCTACAGTGAGCAGTAGAGGGCGAATAAAAGGGCCGGGGTTTCGGAGGAACTTGAGGAACTAAGGGCGGTGGGCATGCTGGGGTTGCCGGAGGTGGCAAGTCTGGCTTGCAGGCCAACAGGCTAGACCTTGTTATGCAGGAAATGGAGGGTTCTGTGCACGGGACCTGCCTAGATGGACATGTCTTCTAGAAAGATCTGTGGACATCCTCTGAAGAAGAGTGAGGCACAGAAAGGACCCTGGCCAGAGACATGCTTCCTGGTTCAGGGAGCAAATCAGGAAGCCGGCGGAGGCTTTTCAAAGCCCCTTTCATTTGAAGGAAGTTTGAGATGGTGGAAAGCAAAGTTACTGGGAACTCCTGAAAACTGGCCATTGGAGACAGAGCTGGACTCCCGCCTTAATGGGCGTCTTTCATTATCATTATCCCCATTAGTGCTTTATTGTATTAGTTATAGCTAATTTACATTTTACTGAAGCATTGAAAACAGATTGCAGATGTTCGGAAACAGATGTTATCCTAATGTTAAGGCAAAACCATGAATATTTATGATTATTATTGCCCACATCAAATTACCTCGCTTAAACAGGGAGGCACGTTCTAACAACTTTAGCTGGGAACCTGGCAAGGGAAGACAGAAAAGTATTGATGAACTTTTGGGCACACTTCAATTTTCCCTCACGTGGGATGCATTTTTTCTGCCTTCCTGTGGACCTGGGAACAGAGATTGGTTGTTATGGAACCAATTTAGGGATTTTCCTGCTGCTCATATTAATTGGCCAAGTCAGGATTTTCCATCTGGCTTTTTCCACCCTCTCTTTGGAGGACGGCCTGCCAAGTCTTCTCTAACCTAAGCAGCGGTGGCCAGTCACTTCTCAGGCTGTGGGGGAGTGGTGAGGCTGGGCTTAGTCCTTATCCCCGTGCACCTGTTGGGAGAGGCTGGAGCCCCCAGAAGCCACGTGGGGCCTTGGAGTGAGCCGAGTTTTTGTTTGGCACCCCGGAGGTTGCCAGGGCTCCAGGCTGATTCGCTGCCCCCACAGGGTTTGCTCTTCATTGGGCCACACCGACAGAAGCGTCAGAAATAGAGCTGGCCCTTTGCACTCCTCAAGAGACCACTTCTGTGTTCAGGGCAAACATTTGGGAAAGTGTGAGGAAATTTAGCTGAGTGTGGTGGGAGAGATAGTGCTCTATCAGGCCCTTCTGAGTCCTTTTATCATGACAGACCCTTCCCCAACTCTGCCATGTACTTTCGTATGTACAACCTATACCTGTAGCTCTTCTTGGGCAGGCTGCCTGTTTTCAGGTCCCTGGAGTCCCTGGGCACCAGTGCAGAGAATCAAAGTGCCTGGGAGCTGACCCCCAATCAGCTCTCCCACCCTTAACCAATGGATGGAAGAAAAGCCCAGACCTATGACCTCAGGCTGGGACAGGTCTGAGGCCAAGTTTACCCTCCAGGGTCCCCCAAGGGTTCAGGCTGAAGTTCTTCCCTGGCTGAGCCTCCTTCCCAGTCTTCCTCGTCTGGCTTCCCCTGCTGGTTTCTCCTGGGAGCATTTCTTCAATAAAACCCCACTCAGGAGACCTTATGCCAGGGTCTGCTTCTGGGGACCCCCCCCACTTAAGACACTGAGGGTCCTTCTGTGGCAGCCCCACACCTGAGACGACAGGGAGGAACGAGGATAGAACAGATCCTGTGCAAGAGAAGCTTCTGGACAAGTGGCAGAGGCAAATGGGAAAGCAGACAATTTGGAGGCAGGACAGGAAGGGTACCTCTGTCCTGTGGTGGACATTGGTTGAGGTGACACCATCAGCAACACCTGCTCTCCCTCTGGAACAGCCACTGCAGGCCACCTACAGAGCCTGGGACTGTCGTATTCAATTCTCATAGTAGCCCCACAGGTATGTGTGGTCAGCCCCATTTCCCTCCAAAAAAAACGAATCTCAGACATGTTGAGTCCCTCACCTAGGGACATTTATACATTTAGTGTGCCTTTTTCAAGAAATGTGTCCTAAGGTGACAAGACCTGCCTAGGGTATGGGGGAGTTTGACTGAGCCAATAGATACTGTCTCCGCCATCACGGTTAGACTCAATGGAGAAGATAGCCGCTAAGAATAGGAGTGCGTATAATACATGTATAATTCCACACTGAGGTGAAGGCTATGGAAACAAGCAGGGTGCTGTGAGAGTCCATCATGGGGAACGGCCTGGAAGGGTGCAATTGGGCTGGGAGAGAAGGACGAGCAGGAGGGCCCAGGTGAAGGGAGTGGCTGGGGAGCCTCCAGGCGGAGGGGCAGCATGAGCAAAGGCCCCCTGTAGAAGGTGTTCTGGGTGAGCTGGAATTGCAACTGGAACATGGTTGGAGCAGGGTAGGTGGGGGAGAGGCTGGAGAAGCTGGCCCGATCTTCATGCCACAGGGTTGGTCTCATTCTGGGAACTATCAGATGTACTGGCTCACACTGGAAGAGCCAGGGTCAGGTCTGAACTCCAAAGCCAGAGCTCCATTTACAATCTGTGCCTCTAAGGACAAGACTCTAGGAGCAGATCCATGGGTTGGTTCCCAGATAGGAAGGAGGGTCGGCAGTGGGTCTGGCCTGGCTGGTCCAGTTGGATTCTCCAGTGTGGGCTCAGTGTACCTCTTTACTCTGAGAACCTGAACAAAATTCAACAGAGTGCAGGACCTCTGGATTTCCTCAAGAATAATCATTTTTCAAAGTTGAGTTTCTGGAAATACGTGGAGGATTTGCATTTCTTCCATGTTCTCAGGTGATGTTGGTGCTGGTAGGCTGTGACCACAGTTGAAGAACCACTGCCCTGGGCCACTGCTGAACCTAGCCCCCTATCCCAGGGAGGCACCTCACCTGGGGTTCCCCTGAGAACCAACCCATGCAATGGAGTCATGAGCACAACAGGACCCCAGCTTCCAGAGGAATGCTGATCCTTCACAGAACTATCATCAGGACTCAGGAACTGTGGACAGAACTATATGGCCTGATTAAGTCAGACCCATCCAAGAAAATCTCCCTTTTGATTAATTTAAGGTCAACAATCAAAGTCGACTGTCTTGGGACTTTAATCACATGTGCAAAATCCTTTCACAGCCGCACCTAGAAGGGTATGTGTTGCAATAATTGGGAAAAGGTGTGTGAATGCTACAAAATGGCTACTGTTCCCATCCAAACTCTGAGAGAATTCCCCTTAGTGGCTCAGTGTAACCAGAAGGATACTAGAAAGGCATTCTGGGGACTCTAATCCAGCCTGGTTACACTGACAACAGAGAGTGCTCCTTGTATTTTGGAGTGTGCTTACTGCTTGGCTTCATGTTCTATAAAATAGCTTCCAAGGTGGCAAGATTGTGTCTCTACAGCTGGAGCCTTGGTTGCAAAATGACAGCAAGGGAGACTGAGGCAGAGGTGCCCAGGAAGCATCAGGGTAGCACAGAGCACGTGTGGGAGGAAGCCTGCCTTAACCCAGGCTGGGGCACAGCACAGCAAGTCTTCTTCTCTGGGCCGGTGGCTTCTCGCTTGGACAATGAAATGAGGAAATCCATGATTCTTAAGGACAAGAGAGAAGATTCTTGGAACTTCCAGATTAAAAACTCCAGGTCAAACATGCAGGAATGTGACCTGCATTGGGCTACTCAGTGCAACACCTTATCCTAGAGGAAAATGGAGCAGTAGCTTCAACATTCTGAAGGAAATTTATTCTCAATTTAGAATTCTATACCCAGCTAAATGATCATTTAAACATGAAGGTAGAATAGAATTATTGTCAAGCCTGAAGACCTCATAAAATTCAGTTCCCAGCCACCATTTCGAAGGAAACTACCAGAAAATGTGCTTGGGCAAAAGAAGAGTTTAGATTGAGAATGAGGAGGCCATGAACTCTATAAAATATGATGGAAGGGAAGGCAATGTCCAGGGATGGAGGACACCTGGAGGATGTCTGGTCCAGCTAGAAAGGCAATGTCAGGGGTTGGACTTGAACTTTGAAAAGTTGGGCTTGAACTTTGAAAAGAAATATATTTACTGGCATATGACAGGCCTGTTGGGTATATGAAAAAATAAAAAACTGAAACAGGAATAAACCATAGAAAAATAAGCTGGTGAAAAAATATATTAATTATTAAAATAAAAGAAAAGAAATTCAAGAAAGGAAACAAAATCATTGCTCAGTAATGAACAATACTTATAGGACTAGTGTGATATAAATAAATACTGTTAACCCAACCAGGAATCACTATATTGAGGAGGTGGGGGAGGGGATGTGCAGGGGGTGTGGGAGAGAGCTAAAACTTAGCTATCCTGGGTCGCTTGGGTGGCTCAGTTTGTTAAGTGTCTGCCTTCAGCTCAGGTTGTGATCCCAGGGTCCTGGGATCGAGTCCCACATCTGGCTCCTGGCTCAGCAGGGAGCCTGCTTCTCTCTCCCACTGCCTGCTACTTTCTCTGCTTGTACTCTCCCTCTCTGTTAAATGAATAAATAAAATCTTTTTAAAAATCTTTAAATAAAATCTTTTAAAAAAACACTTAGCTATCCTAATAGGAAATCAACAATTAATACTAAAATGGGTCAATCAAGAAACTAGGTAGAAGCATATTATTAACAATAAGGTTGCCCACACCAGAACAGACAGTAGGAGTGTCAAGAAACAAAAGCACTTGTCTTTCAAGGGTTGGGGGGGTTAGGAGGCCATTGTATGAGCCTGTAAGGAATAGATGATTTCAAAGACCGTATGTTGAAATAATTTTGGGAAAAGATAAAATTAATTTCAAAACAATGAAATGAGATAAAATTAAAAGTTGGGGAAAAGGAAGAATTATGAATATCATATTGGGGAGGCTTGCCATGAAACTATCAGATCATGGCACCTCCAGCTGTCCCAATCAGCCAACCTATCCTTCTAGTGTCTGGGAAAAATAAATGGAAAGCCGACCCCGGAGCCTTCTGGGGAGAAGACCACCAGCTTTGGCCAAGAAAAACTTTTTTGACGTTTTGACTGTTTGGGGCAAACAGTCAATCTGGAAAAAGAAACCTTTCAAGAGATAAATAAGGGCTTTGGTGGATGATCCCTTCCCAACACTTACAATAACGGGCACTTGGGGAAAGAGTCTTGCCAAGACCTTGGATGTGTGAGAAGAGCTGATAGCGTTTGACTATGTAAATAGCAAGAGCAATGTGTCAAGTGGCTTAGTGCATGGCCTTTCCCTTGCTTTAAAGAGCAAGCAGCTCTGTTTACAGATTAGTGCAGCCATGGGGCTGAGTTCAGGAATTTCACATCACATCGGTACTAAATAGCCAGGCAAATATGGTGCCTTGTACTAAGATATTTGTGTTCACACTGTAAATACAGGGCAAGCTGCTCTAGTTACATAACAAGTAAAGGTTGCATGTTCATAGCTAGGCAAACAGAGTTCCTTGTAAGGGGCTGTTTGTCCAAAGCTCTGTGTTTATCTAGCCAGCCCCTCTATTTTTGTAGTAGGGGATTCTCGGAAAGGTAAACGTAATCTGAGTCTACTTGAAACCGGCACTAGTAGCTCGGCAAACACAACCATTAGTGGATCTTCGCAGTCAATCCCAATTATTTGTGGATCTTGTATTTGTGAACTCAGCTAAAATATATTTCTAACCCCAAAATCAATACTCACAGTGCTTTCGTGGTCATTTGTAGACATGGGCGGAGTGGCAAAAATCTGAGTCGCTCAATGTGCGTGTTCCCAGCTGAAGTCAAACAAGGTGACTGCCTCTTGCTCCAGCTCCCACTCTGTAAGCAGGTGTCCTTTCTGTGATCTATGTAGTGCCACATTTCCCACGTTTCTGTGCTATTTGTCGGTGATTTTGTTGTTTAAAATGGCCTCGCAGCATGGTGTTGATGTCCTGTCTGGTGCTCTTGGGCACAGGAATGCCATGATTCAGACAAAATTCGTGTGTTAGATAAGCTTCATTCAGTTGTGAGTTACAGTGCTGTAGGTGTGAATGAATTGACAGTAGATATTGACCAAGGTGTCTTTGGTTATGCATTGATTGGTTGACAAAATGTTGGGACGAGAGACACACAGGACCCCAATCCTGTCTTCTCCCCTAGGCTCAATGGTTCTGTGTTTGATAATTCAGTGTTCACCATGACGTTATTACAGACCATCACTACCTCGAAAAATGAGAACCAATTTTAGTTACTGATATGTAGTAATTGTTTCTGTGGTTGCCCCCCCAACATCCACACCTCCCTCCCCCACGTGGAACAATCAGCTGCAGAGTTTGGATGTCTTCATGTGTACCCCCAGACACAGGATTGGACCCATACTTGTTAAAGTGAATCCCTGTTCTCCTATCCCTCTTGTTACAGTGATTTGGTTCAAAAACAAAATCATTCTAAACTGACCCAATCGGAGTTCAGTTTGCTTAAATTACATTTCCCCAGAAGTAGGGCTGCCAAATACAAGACTCCTAATGAAATTTAAGTTTCAGATAGACAAGTCATTTTTAAATATAAGTATATACCCAATATTTCATGGGACATACTTACACTAAAAATGATTTGTTGTTCTGTGAAAGTCAAATTTAGCTGAGCATTTATGTACTTTTATTTTACTTATCATTAATATTTATTTTATGGTTATTATTATTATTAACTGTATCTTTATTTGCTGAAACTGGCAACCTTACCCAGAGACAGACTCTGAAACAGGAATTCCCGTGCAAGTGGCGTATTAAGGAAGTGCTCCCGGGGGAGATCAGTGAGCACAAGGGGGAAGCCATGCAGGGTTAAGATTTCAAGAAAGGTACTGCAGAAGGGAGCTGGTTTGGCGGGAGAGGTTGAGATTACCTGTCACACTTCACCTGAGGCAAGGGAGCTGGGTTTCCAAAACTCACACTAGGCAACTTTTGGCAAAGGACTGTCCCCCAGCCCCCACTAAGGTCAATTCTCTAGTGCCTGCAGTTCTTTGGCTGAGCCTTTCCAGTGACTCAAGGTCAAAGTTCTACAAAGTGTGTTAGGTGTAGTCAGTTAAAAGGAAGGGCACGGGGAATCAGTGGAGGGGATCCCAGGGTACTTGAGGAGAGCGTCCCCCATATCCACCGTAGAGATTTTGTTCCATAGTTGGAAAAGAGACCTGGATGTCACCCAGGACCTTTATCCCCATTTGCTATTACAGTTGTCTTGTATCTCAAAGGGCAGGCAACTGGAGTGGGGCCAACAGGGTCCCCCCATCCCCGCCCCGGTTCTGTTCACCTGAAACCTCAGAATGTTGTTGGAAAATAGGAGTTTTTAATAGATGATATCAGTTAGGATGAGGTCATATTGGACCAGAGGGGGTCTTAAATCGAGTATTACTGCTGTCCTTATAAGAAAAGATCACACAGGGAAGACGGGGGAGGCTGAGACTGAAAAGACTCAGCTATAAGCCAAGGGTTGCCAGGAGCTGCTGGAAGCGGGAAGAGGCACGGAAGTGAGAGTGTCAGAGGAAGCATACCTTTTCTGACACCTCGACTGCGGACTTGTAGCCTCCAATCTGTGAAGGAATAAATCTCCGTCATTTTCAGCCCCCCGATCCGTGGTAGGGGCCAACGACTCTCACTCAGGTGGAGTTGTCTGAGTTTCTCTGAATCACAGCTGACTCACCTCTCTGAAGTACTGCCTTTGGCGAAGGCGCTAGAACCAAGGACATAAGGCACGCGCCGAGTTGCTTGAGGTAAGTTGCACATTATCAGCTTCGTTATTACATCATTTCCAGGGACCTCCGCCTCCCCAGGCCTGTACCACGGGGACGAAGCTCTCCTTCTATCGGTTGAGAGAATCTGGGTCCCCAAAACTGTTCTGGTTGCTTCCATCCACAGGGGGGGACATTTCTGATGCCTGGTGTTTATCACATTGAGTAGTTGATACAGTGAGAAACGCGGGATGGGTTTTTTCATCAAAACATTCAATTGTTTGAAACAACCGCTGTTTCCTCATAGAATTGGCCAACGCCCTGGGTCTGGGTGACCCCGATAGACACAGGATCTGCAGCCCCCACCCTGGTGCCTCCCTCCACTGCCCCCCCCCCCCCCCGGTGCTCACAGCTCCTGGGGAGTCTGCTGCTCCAACTATAGAGACCCTGTCTGATACAGGCGGCCGGGAGGCAGGTCAAGGTCAGAAAGCATGGTCCCCTGGCCCTGCCCAGGGCTCTCTGCTTGACTCCCTTGGGCAAGACATCCTACTTTCTACTGCTTCTTTCCCTCGGGAATTCCTAGACAACCTTTACCCAGAGTCGACAGTGCATGGAGCGCTCTGTGAACACTGAATTTTAAGTGGCGTCTCTAAGTAACAGCCACAAGTGTTCTAGCAGGTAAGTAAGCCAGCATGGTTCAGCCTAGATGGACTACCTCATCATAGGATGGGTCCCCCGGGAGGCGAGCAGGAGCCCCAGATCAATCGCCCGCTGAGACAGTGCAGCAGGCAAGAAGCCACCAACCCACCACCATCCCCCCTTGTCCTAGACCTGGCACTGAGGACACATGAAGAGAGGCTCTTTTCCTCTTCCTTCAGCAGACCCGACTGTTCTGAAATGTTTATACAACACCAAGAGCAGGAGACTTCTGGGGAGGGAAGGCAAGAGAGCAGGGTTCCAAGTCCTGCAGAAACTTGCCAAAACAGCTGGGCATTTGCCTGTCACCGGCAGAGGCTTTATCTTTGCTGATGTATACACAGATTTCTCTTTGAAGTCCGTGGAATGTAATCAAGAGATTTTAAAAAAGTTTGGTTTTCTGAAATTCTCTTTCTTAGAATTTAGGTTGTTTAAAGGGTTCTGGAATGTTTGGGAAGGGCAGGAGGGATGGGATTTCATTTTGCTAGTGCTGCTTCTTAATTGAATAACCTTGGGCAGGTTAATGATGCCCCATTGAATGGGTTCCACTGTCTGTAAAACCAGGATGGATCCCTCCAATGTCACTGGATTGTGGTGGAGATTGCTTGAGCTAATGAAGAAACATCAGAACTCCCCCCCCCACCCTCCACCGATTCCTATAGGGGCTCAGTATCCCCGAGGTTATTTGACCTTTTTCATATTTGTCACTGGGAGTCCCCAGGAACTGGCTTTGGATTTTGCTCACTCCTTTCCATTCTAGAGCCCCTCAAAGGACAACAGCTCAGTGTAAGCCACAGTCCATCCCTCAGTTAGAAGAGAGCTTTACAAACGGAATGTGAACTTTAACATAATGGGGTGCCCCTCTTCTTTGTAGTCCCTAACTCCTGGTCATCCCCCATTGGAGGGACCACCCCACCAGTGGTGGAGAACCCAGTGGCCAGTACACCTTTCTTCTCAGCCTGAGCTGAGAATGGCTCCCAAAAAAGCTAACACCTTGGTCCTCTGAAAAGACTATGCCAGTTCTCTTTGCCATGTGCCAACTCCAACACTTCGACCACAGTCCTGTGCCCTGTGGAGTGCTCCTCCACTGAATGTCATTCCCAAGTGCTGTCTTAGGTCCGTCGTTATCCTGAAACATTAGTTCCAGGGGCTAAATGTCATGCTCACAGATTTAAGTACATAAAAGTGAATCTCCATCTTTAACATCACTTAATTTCTGTTTGACAGATCCTAGTTACTGACTCAATCAAAACCAGTGATTTCTTAGCCACTGTGGGTCTAAAACTTTGTCAGTCCAGACTGCACACCCAACACCAGGGACCAGACGAGTTTTGGGAGGGAAGAGACGTTAAGCAAATATCCTGAGTAAGGATGTTTCTACTTCTCAGAGGTCATCTGAACTTGAATAGGACCAAGATGTGCCACATCCTATCCTGTGCTCCTTCCAACCTGACCCCCCTCTCCTGACCCCTCCAGATATAGTCCTGGGATAGAGCTGAGCCCTCACCCCACCTCCCGGGCACCTCCCTCTGGTTTCGCACCCGAGACCCCTGGCAGGTCCCACGGGCTTGCTCTCACAGCTAACCTGTCCATGGAAACTCGTGGGCCCTTCCGCACCACTCCATGGAGCCTAGATGCCACCCTGCCACTCTTTCCTACATTCCACCTGTCACGCCAGGCCCTGTGACTTTCACTCCTCTCTGTCTCGGCTGCACAGTGGAATCATTTTACCTTCCTGCTCTGAGCTCCCCCCAAGATTCAGGGCCGTCTCTCATGTCCCCCCTGCCCCAAATATCTCTTTGTTGACAGCCTTATCTTTATTTTAAAAAATGCAATCAACCCTTCTTCAAATCCCCCAACACCACCCACACCATCCAGCTGTCCTCTATCAGGATCTCCATGCCCATCTGAGGGGCCCCGTGTGTCTATGACTCCACTCTTGGTCGAGCCAGTGGTGGCCGGGTAAGGGGTGTGAGTGGGCAGGAAGTAGTGGGCCCTCCTACCACCCTGCTCAGGAAAGGACAGTTGTATGAATCATGCTCAAGGTCATTCGCCAAAAATTAGTGGATGGGGGATGACGCTCACTCCTTGCCCTGCAACACCAGGCAGCGGCTCGGTGATGGCTTCTGCTGTCTTCTGGGCAGAGGAGCTTTGTTGGCTGGTGTCCCCATTTTGTATCTGAACCCAGTGATTAGCAAGTGCACCCCGACCCAGTTCCCTTCGCAATGACACTTCCCTCCTGGCCCAAGGATGAAGGCCCTTCCAGGTTAAAAGTGGTTCATATGCAAATCACCTTCTGTGAAATGGCAGAATATAGTTCTCCAAGGGCTTCCAGAAAGGACAGTTCCGGGGGTTGAATGGCAGGTTAATTCTGATCCACAAATTAATTTTGTCTCTTTGTATATCAAGGGTGTGCGAGACTTATTTAATTTGAAATAAATGTAATTATAGAAATGAATGAGCTATCAAAATTTTAAACATATGATCCATCAATATTGGCATGATGTGAGTGGCTGGTTATTATAAATAAAATGGGTCTTTGGCAATATGGAATTCAATTTCCCCCACAGAGTGTCTCATTATATCTTGACATCTGGGTTAATGCTAAATTACAATCCTTAATTTCCAAATCGGAGCTTAATTTCTAAATAAGAGGTTAACATAAATAACCTCTCCAGCTGTGGGGCTTCTGGGGGCTCCGGGAAGAGAAACTTCAAGGCAGAACCGTCTGTGGTTTTGTGCAATTATCCGCCCCTCCGAGTTCTCTCCTACCAGTCAAGTGCTAGCTTCAGGCAGAGATAGGAACCGGGGAGGCAGGGCTTTCTGGCCATTGGGAGCTTCCCCGGGGCTCCATCTGTTTGGTGTGACTGCATGAGGCAGTGGAGAGTCTCCAGACAGAGCTGTCCTGCGGCCTGAGCTCCTAGGGCTATGACGGGGTACCATGTTCCCCACCTGCCCCAGCCAGCCAGCCCCGGGAAGACTTGCCAGCTCCACAGTGCACCTGACACAGTGGGGCAAAGGCAGTGCTCCATCCTGCCGGGGACTATCACCAAAGGGGACACAGAGGGACTTCCTAACCCACATTCAAGGTGAGCAGAGAAAGGCAGATTCCTTTATGGGACCAGTGGAAAAATAGGGCAGAGCCAGAGAAAGTCAAAATCATTCTGATGACTCAGAGGAAGAAGGCTCCCCAAAACGGCTCATTGCAAGAGTCAGGATACAATCTCAGCAAGTTGTCTGGCAGTCTCAAGATGCCTCCACAAGACAAGAACAGGAAACCTGGAGGTGGGGAGGAGCTGTGCCCAAGGTCAGGGTGTGGTGGAAGGCAGATTACAGTCCTCCCCAGGGGCAGTAAAGGGCACAGGCGATAGGGACAGCAATGGAATTGATGGTGTGGAGGATCAATTGGCAAGTTCGTCCAGATCGCTGAAAAAAGGGGGAAAATCAATGTGAGTGATAAAAAAAAATTAGTAAACTGCACGTTGAGGGCAGAGGACTGAGTCAATTTCATCATGAACTTAGAATACATGTTCCTAAGGAAAGAGCTTCTGCTGAAATCCCCACAAGTCAGACCTTCCCTGCCCAACTTCATCCTCCCCAACCCCTCTCTCTGCTTTATTATTCTCCACAGCCCTGCCGCTTGCTGCCTGGAGCCCTTGTTCATTGTTTTCACTTGCTTATTGACTGTGCCTCCTACAATCTGTAAATTCCCGGAGGCAGGAATTTTATTTTATTCACTGCAGTATTCCCAGGGCCAGGAACAAAGGTTCTCAATAGCTCTTAGATGAATGAAAGTGTAGAAGTAGCGATCAAATATAGTCTCAAAAAAAGATTTCCCAGCTAAAGAGTGTGTATGTGGATCCCCCCCAAAAAAAAATCATTGAAAAGTGAAGGCCAATCAATCAGGAAAAATGAATGTTTATACTCCTACCTTGCAAAACTTTTGGAGTTACATTAGGAAGACAAAAATTCTCAAGCCACTAGGTGGAAAATCAGAGTTACCTCTCAAGGAATGAGACTGGGTGTAGGCTCAGATCTCTCTTCTGTTCCTTCAAATGCCGGAAGGCAAGGAGCCCTGGACAAGCAATTTTGGAAGAGAAGGTTTATAGCCTGAGATGTCACAGACAGATCACCTGGCACAAATGAAGGGAACTGACAGCCGCCTTCTAATATGCAAGGGCTCCAGACCTCCCTTGTGGGTCCCCTCCCAATCATTAGCCACAGCCACACCCTCTAGGCCACCCCAAAAGTACCCAAATCACAGAACTCAGGAATGAGAAGTTTGTGATATTAAACACCGGGTGTCCCGAGAAGGCTGGGCAGCCCAGCGAACCTTACCACTTTGTTGGAGGCTACGGCATGTTTGGAGTCAAGGATCAAACCAGGCCCTGACTTGTGTCTCCTTCGAAGTCCGGACACCTTGACAAGGTTAAGGACGGGAAAGTTGAGTAACACTGAGAAAAGGGTCTGTGCGATGTGTCGCGCGCTCACCTACGTGAATTCCCACACACTCTCCCTGCAGTAGGGAACAATGTGGTCAGGGTCATGAATTCTTAATTGGTCCTTGTTCCTGTACCTCCTATAACCTACTCCCTGGTTGATTGTCTTGCTAATGGCTTTAGCTGAAACTACCTGGTATCACCGAGGTTTGCTTGTAGTTAACGTAAACTTGTTATAGAAACTTGCAGTCATCTGACTAGATACTGATGTATTACTCCTCCTATTGTGGTCTGCCTTATAAATGCTTGTAAGATGTGGAATAAAATCAACACTGTTGGACATCATCCTCAGTGTCCCTCCTGCCCCCATCTCTTTGTCTCTTAATTTCTTTTCACCATCCTCTTAGCCCTCACATTTTCCTGGTCGATTTGTCGCGCTGGCTGTGACACCACTTTGCACCAGGCACACTGCTGTGGCTCCAAGAATTGGATGGGGCGGGTGCCTCCTTCCACAGTAGCTTCTGGGTAAATGTAAAGCACCTGAATTAGTTATGAGGGTAAGAATAATCATCATGGTGAGAAAGATTCTATAATTGACTGTAAAATGATCCACTGTCAACTCCTCTCCTGGGGACAGGGTGTAATAGCAACCTCAGAAGTTCAATGGAAGATAATGGCAACTATATAATAACAAGAGTAACAACAATGATTATGGTCACAACAGTGATGACAACCATGAGAAGTAAGAGGAGGAGGAAGTGGAGAACAGCTGTGTGCTCAAAGCTTTCTAGTGCATTCTCACTGCAACCTTTTTAGATCAGTAATATCATCATTTATTCCCATTTTATATTTGGAAAAACTGAGGCTCAGAGAGATTATATGCTTCACTCACACAGCTGGTAAGTAGCTGACCTGGATTTGAGTGAGAGCAGTGTGTGAAATACATGTTCTTCCTAAGCTCATATAAATATTCACAAAGACAGACCCATTTGCTACATTATGAAATAAGTCTCAATTAATTTCAAAAGATTGAAATCTTATAGAATATGTTTTCTGACAACAGTAGGATTGGATTAGGAAGCAAGCAAACAAATAAAAAAAAAAAAACCAAAGCACACACACACAAAAAAACCCCTAGAAAGTTGCCCAGGTTTTAGATTTTTAACACACTTGTAAATAACCAATAGCTTATGGGTCAAGGAGAAAATCATGAGGAAAACCCAACAACATTTTTAGCTGAATAAGGAACAAAAATATCAAAATGTGTGGGATGCAGTTAAATCAGTACTTAAAGGGAAATTCTTTTTTTGGAAAGATTTATTTATTTGAGAGAGGGTGGGGGAGAGAGAGTGACAGTGGGTCCGGAGGAGGGAGAGGAGGAGACAGTCCTAAGCAGACTCTGTGCTGAGTGCAGCGCCCCATCAAGGGCTCAAAGCAGGGCTGGATCTCACATCCCTGAGATCATTACTTGAGCTGAAACCAAGAGTCAGACACTTAACCAATAGCATCACCCCCGTGTCCCTGGGAAATTTCTTTTAAAAACATCAGAAACAGGGGCACCTCGGTCTGCCTTTGGCTGAGGTTGTGATCCAGGGTCCTGGAATCGAATCCTGCTTCAGGCTCCCTGCTTGGCAGGAAGCCTGCTTCTCCCTCTCCCACTCCCCATTTGTGTTCCCTCTCTCATTGTCTCTCTGTCAAATAAATAAATAAAATCTTCAAAAAATTTAGAAACCTATTAGAAAAAAGAAAAGTTTAAACTCAATGAATTAATTTTTTACCTTAAGAAGCTAAGAAGAAATGTCAGTTCTTTGACCAGACAACTGATAAGCTGATAAGCTGCTAGCAAAAATGGTCAAGGGAAAAAAGAGAGCAAATGGAAATTACCAGTAGGAGAAAGGACAAAGGAAATAAGACTGCATAACTTACAGACATTAAACATATAAAAAGAGAAATATCATAAACAACTTTATGCCAATAAATTTGACAATTCAGATGAAATGGACAAATTCTTTGGAAGACATGCCTTATCAAAATGGACTCGTTAAGGGATATCTGGGTGGCTCAGTCAGTTGAGCGTCTGACTTTTGATTTTGGCTCAGGTCATGGTCTCTGGAGCCTGGAATCAAGCCCCGAGAGGGCTCCATGCTCAGCAGGGGGGGTGCTTGAGAATTCTCTCCCTCTCCCTCCCCCTGCTCTCAAGCTCACATGCTCCCTCTCTTAAATAACTAATCTTCAAAAACTGACTCATTAAGAAATAGAAAATCTGGGGCGCCTGGGTGGCTCAGTGGGTTAAGCGCTGCCTTCGGCTCAGGTCATGATCTCAGGGTCCTGGGATCGAGTCCTGCATCGGGCTCTCTGCTCAGCAGGGAGCCTGCTTCCCTCTCTCTCTCTCTCTGCCTGCCTCTCCATCTACTTGTGATTTCTCTCTGTCAAATAAATAAAATCTTAAAAAAAAAGAAATAGATAATCTGATATAATAGAATACATATATTATAAAGTATATTTATACATTAAAATTAATTAAATTAATAGTTAATTAAAATATAACTATTAAAACTATTTCACACACACACAAGCACAAAAACTCCTCCACGGCAAGATGGTTTCACTGGTGAATTCTATCAGGAAGTTAAGGAAGAAACAATACAGGGTGTCTGGGTGGCTCAGTCATTGAGCGTCTGCATTTGGCTCAGGTCATGATCCCAGGGTCCTGGGTTCGAGCCCCACATCAGGCTCCCTGCTCAGTGGGAAGCCTTCTTCTCCCTCTCCCACTCCTTCTGCTGGTGTTGCCTCTCTGGCTGTGTCTCTCTCTGTCAAATAAATCAATAAAATCTTTGAAAGAAAGGAAGGAAGGAAGGAAGGAAGAAAAAAAGAAATTACTTAAAAAAGTAAATTCTTTGAGAAAAATTTCTTGTGTGTGTTTCTTATTGCTGTGGCAGCAAATCACCACAGATTTGGTGGCTTAAAACAATACACATTTATTCTCCTACAGACTTGGAAGTCAGAAGTAGGAAATTAGTTTCACTGGGCTGAAATCAAGGCATCAGCAGGGCCAAACTCCCTTGAGCTCTAGGGGAGAATCTATGTGCTTTTCTTTTCCAGCTTTGACACTATCTTTCTTGCCTCTTCCTCCACATTCAAACCACCCAGCCATGTAGTATCTTGCCTCTTGATGACATCACCTTCTCTTCTGGGGTGAAATTTCCCTCTGTCTCCCTTTTATAAGGACCCAGGTGATTAAATTTAAGGCTCATCCTAGATAATCCAGGATAATCCCCCAAGTCAAAATCTTTAACTTAATCACATCTTCAAAGTCCCTTTTGCCATATCAGCTAACATTCACAGGTTCCAGGGATTAGAACATGGATATCAATGGGGATCATTCTTCAACTGGCTACCATATTTAACAAAATATTAACAAAGCAAATCCCATCATATATAAAAAGATAGTAATCATGATTAAGTGTAAGGTGCCATAGGAAAGCATTAACATAAATACTGGTTTAACTTGAAAATTAACATTGATCTGGGGGCTGTGAGTTCAAGCCCCATGTTGGGTATAGAGATTACTTAAAAAAAAAAAATCTTTCAAATCAAACATTGGTTTGATATGAAAATCAAAGAGGTACGGGAAGGAAAGATGAAGGATCTTAAGGGAGGGATGGAAATATTCCTTGACTGAGATGTTGGTTATACAGGTGTATGCATGTGTTAAAATATATCAAATTTGGGGCACATGGCTGGCTCAGTCGGAAGAACATGAGACTCTTGATCTTGGAGTTGTAAGTTGAAGCACCCTGCTGGGTATAGGATGACTTAAATATATAAATATTTAATATATATGCATATACATATATACACACACATATACATATATATTTTTTAACACTTACAATCTGTGCATTTTACTGTAAGTAAATTTTACCAGAAACCAAACAAAGTGGTATAACGAACACAACACAAAAAACCCAGAGACCAAAGAACTATTCCAAACTAGTACGCACAAACATCAGTAAGGAAAACAGGGAGAGAGCCAGATTGGGGATTGGTGGGGAAGGGGATCCAAGAATATGCTCTTAACATGTATTTGAGATGACATTAGGCAAGCAAACACGTCCGCTGGGCAGTTGCACCTGCAGAGAATGAGAGCGACTGCGGAGCTTGTGTTTGGGGCCTGGCGCAGGAGCACACAGGACTGGTGGCTAGGTTTCCTGCTGGGACAGTTGGGTGGCTGGTGCAGCCCCTTAGTTAAATGGGACTTCAGAAGGAGGGTGATGCCGGCTGAGCTATCTGCCTGCTTCTCCTGGCCCAGGGGACCATAGACAGGGATTGTGCTGGGCTGTTCCTCTCTTTACGGCTCTCATGAGCACAGATGCAGCTCTGGGCGGCCATGGGGCACCACAGTTCCCTGCTCCTTCTCTTCTCCTCTGTGGCTGCTGACTCACTGGCAATGGGACCTCAGAGGAGGCCACTGGACCTTTTCCCACGGGTCTGCTCCTCTGGAGAACCTGCCCTGATGCCACCATGGGGCTTTCCTGAACAGACCACCTGTCTGAGCAGGGCGTGCTGCAGCTCTGACTTCACCCAAGGCATGCGGAAGCAGACACTTGACACAGCCACTCTTTCCTTGAACATTTTATCCGGAAATCATTTCAGACTTACAGAAAAGTTGCAAGAACAATACGAAGATTACTTATATACTATTAAACCAGATTCACCCATTGATAGCATTTGCTCCCTTTGCTTTATCATCTGTGCTCCCTCCTTCTTTCCCTCCTCCCTCCCTCCCTTTTCTTCTTCCCTCCCTTCTTCCCTTCCTTCTTTTCTCCATCTATCTATCTATCCATCTATCTATCATTGGTTCTCATAATTCCCAATAGTTTTATTCTATAAAGTGGTCATGAACGCTGAATTAGTGAACACTGAACCATTGTTCCTGGGGAAATACTAGGTGAGGTTCCTTCCAGCCTCTGGTTATGTTTTCTTCAACTAGTCAACATGTCACCTTGTTTTGTATGTGTTTCTGTTTAAAGATTCCTTATTTGATATGCATCACTGATTCATTAGCTTTGAACTTGTGGCAACAGCGTTGCAGCTTGTGACTGGATACAGCTGACCTAACACGTGTTTTCCTGTAAGCTTTCTTGCACTTGGGAATGTGGACAGCACTGCAGAATTACATTTAAAGGCCATTTTCAGGGGCGCCTGGGTGGCTCAGTCAGTTAAGCGTCTGCCTCCGGCTCAGGTCATGATTCTGGGGTCCTGGGATCGAGCCCCACATTGGGCTCTCTGGTTAGTGTGAAACTTGCTTCTCCCTCTCCCCCAGCCGCTCCCCCTGCTTGTGCTCTCTTGTTTTCTCTGTCAAATAAATACATAGAGTTAAAAAAAAAATAAAGGCCATTTTAAGTAGCAAAAATCACCAACAAAAAGCACAATAATGTGAAAAACATAGTATTAAACAGACATAGATTTAAAAGGACACTAGTTTATAGCAGAAGAGCTGAAACAAGAAAGTAGAGGTTGACCTTGTTTGACCTCAACTGAACCTTGTGCCTTGGTGACTTGCACTTCCTACTACTCTTCAAAAGGCTGCAGAAGACTGCAAAAAACAGGCTGAGTGTTGATTTTGGGGTTACAAACACATTTCAGTGAGTAGGCAAGTTTGCAAATACAGAATCTGTGAACAATGTGGATTAACTGTGTTTGTGGATATTGTGTGTGTGTACATTTGAAACTTGAACAATATGGGATTATTCCAAATGGGTCCATTTAAGAGTGGATTTGTTCAATAAACACACCCATCCACTGTAAATGTATTTTCTCTTTCTTATGATTTTCTTTTTTTTTCTTATGATTTTCGTAATGACATTTTCTTTTCTCTGTCTTGCTTTATTGTAAGAATACAGCATATAATATATAAAACATAAAGAATAGGTGTTCATCACCCGTGTATGTTATTGGTATGACTTCTGGTCAACAGTAGGCTATGAGTTAAGTTCTTGGGGGATCCAAGAACTCTGCAGGGGAGGGGTTTGGTACCCCAACCTCCATGTTATCAAGAGTCAACTTATAGTTGTGTATATACACACACAAGCACACAGGCACACGTATATATGTTCATTTCCGAGGGCCACTATACCAAATTCCCACAGACTCGGTGGCTTAAAACAACATATATTTATTCTCTTACAGTTCCGAAGATCAGAAACCCCAAATCAATCTCACCAGGTGAGAATCGAGGTGTCAGCAAAACTGGTTCCTTCTGAAGGTCTCAGGGGAAAATCCATTTCCTGCCTCTTCCAGCGTCTGGAGGCCCCCTCCTCATGTCAGCCTCTTGGGTCCGTGGTCACATCTCCTGCTGCTCTTTCTGACCTCCTGCCTTACTCACATAAGGACCCCTCTGACTATATTAGGACCCACCCAGATAATCCAGGGCAATATTCCCATCTCAAGGTCATTAAATGAACATTTGCAAAGTCTTTTTTTTTTTTTTTTTTGTTTTAACAATAGAAGACAACATCCAGAGGTGCCTGGGTGGATCAGTGGATTAAGCCTCTGCCTTTGGCTGAGGTCATGATCTCGGTATCCTGGGATCAAGTTCTGCATTGGGCTCTCTGCTCAATGGGAAGACTGTTTCCTCTGCCCCAGCCTGCCTCTCTGCCTACTTGTGATCTCTGTCTCTCAAATAAACAAAATCTTAAAAAAAAAAAAAAGAAGATAACATCCATAGTCTTCTGGGATTAGGACACAGATGCTTTGATGGGGGGGTCATTATTTTAGCCTGCCACAGTGTGTGCGTGTGTGCGCGCGTGTGCATGTACGCGTGCATGTGTGTGTAGTGAATATTGCATATGCAAATATGTACATACGCAGGCTTTTCTTCTGAACCATTTTGGAGTAAGTTGTATACATCATTGCCCCTTTACCCTTAAATACCCTTAAATACCTTAAATACTTAAATACACTTAAATACCCTTAAATACTAAATAAAAAATCAGGGTAGAGTTCCTAAGAAGGAACTCTCTTTTATGACTACTGTATAATTAGCAACCTCAAGAAATCTTAAATAGATAAAATACTTAAATCTGTGGTCACCTTCCAATTTGGCCGAGTGATCTGGGACTCTCTATTGCTTTATTCTCCCTATGAGTGTGGGATCCAGGCTAGGATGACCTTTAGTGGTCATGTCTTGTGATCTCATTTCATCTGGAGGATTTCCTTACAGCACTTATTTTTGCCTATTATGAAGTTGACATTTTGGAAAAACTAGAGGCCTTTAAAAAAAAAAAAGGATGTTGCTCATTTTCGGTGAGGGGCAGGTCCCGCGACTCCGACTGGGGCACTACACGAGGCTGTGTTCTCAGGATGTTACAGCCGGGGCCGCAGGCTGGCCCTCTGCACCTCGTGGGTGACATTAATTTGGATTAACCCCAGATGTGGCGGGAGTTCTCAACTACATATTTTTTCCTCCCCCTGGCAATCAAGAAGCAGTCTATGGGGCCGCTCTAGACCATGCAAACTTCCTGCTCCTCGTCCACGTTCCCTGCCCCTTGGATTTAGCATCCATTGGTGATTCTTACGGGAACTATCATTGCCCAGAGTCGCACTCTGATGAATTTCCACCGCAGGTTCCCTCTCCAAGCTACCACAGTCACTCAGTGGCCAATGATAAGCAAGAGGCTCATTCTCCCCTCCCCGACCTCGACTGACTTATTTCTTGGTTTATTTTTTACTGTCAGTAAAAACCAAGTTTCTCAACTTTGGCACCATCGGCATTTTGCCCCTGAGGAGGGGGTGGGGGCCTGTCCTGTGCGTTGCACGACGTTTGGTGACATCCGTGTCCTCTTCCTGATGGATACCAGTAGCAATGCGATTGTGACCACCAAAAGCATCATTAAGGACATTTTCCTACAAAACCATGATCACACCTAAAAAGTGAAGAGTAATTCTCTAGTATCTTCTAAGACTCAGTGGGTATTCAAATACCACCGATTGTCCCAGATTGACCTTCATAGCTGATTTTTGTTTGTCTGTTTCTGTTTTTTTTTTTTTTTTTTTTCTTTTGAACCAGGATTCAGGTGAGGTGAACTTTTGGTTGCTGGATCTCTCTGGTCTCTTTTCATCTAAAATTCCCCAACTTTCCTGCTTTCATTTGCCCATGATGCTGGCTTCCTGCAGAGCTGGTTCAGGTATCCTGGAGACGGAGGGACAGGGACGGTGTTTCAGTCATCTGTGTCCTCAGCTCCTGGGGCAGGATGGGAACTGGCAGCTGGCGGGCAGCCTGGGGGTGGGGGGAGGTCCCCAGTGAGCTGGGCCCTGCTCCTGTTCCTGAGGCCTTCTGGGTCTGCCACAGCCTTGCTGTCTGTTCCTACCCACCCCGCCTTCCTGCCTCACACTCACACAGGCTGGTGGTCCGTGCTTATTCTTTGGGAGGTTTAATCTGTTTTATTGAATTTTCAGATTCTCAAATCAATACCCATAATAATGCCCTGCAGAAATAAAATCCCACTCCAGGTACTCTGCCCAACAGAGTTAATATTTACGCACGGGTGGTTTCCCTTGACAACCTCAAACAGCTTATTAAGTCTTACCACGAAGCATACATCACCTGGAGGGAGCCAGTACCGGGCACTAGGAAGCCACATGCTGCCACCCTCTAGGGGCATTGTTTCCTGGTCAGGGAGAGGACATTGTGGGGACCACGGGGACGTAGGCTGGGGTGGCAGATTGGGGCGGTGCTGGAAGGCACTTTCAGTGGGCCCAGGTGCAAGTTATTGAACTTCTCTACATCTCTACATCACAATAGGACCCCTCCCCACCTTAGACAGGACAGTTATGTCCAGCCTTTGAGCCCCTACCAGGGCAATGACCTTGGCCACCTGGTGAGAACTGAGCAGAGGCCACTGTCAGCTGAATTGTTTCTCTGGGATTTTGAAGTAAGAGAAGGTGCCAGTTAGCAGGAGGCTGAGGCAGAGAAAGCCATGCTGGGGCCATGCAGCAAACACAAGCTGGCTGGTAGCAGGCAGGGGACAAGCCCTGGAGGGAAGTGGAGTGGGGGTGGTGGGGAGCAGGGGAACAGACCAGCCGAAGAGGAGGCAGGAGGCCAAGAGGCTCTCGAAATCCACTACCATGGGTTCCGAGTGCCCTGAGGTGCCCCCACTTGTCCTTGGAGAACCTTCTATTCCTTACAAGGCCCTCTTTATTACCTGGCTGGTGGGGGAAGGGACACTGGCCCGCTGCCACCCCACCGCCTGGACGGTTGTTGAGTCTGAAATGAGGTCATGCTAGACCGTGTCTGGCAGGGGGTTAGACAAGTTAATGGGGGCAGAGTGCTAATCCCTCCTCTACCTCCTAACCACATGGTCTGCCCGGAGGGGTGCTGAGCAACGGGCTTCGCACACTTAGAAGGATTGGAAAGCAACCCCCAGGCTGTCCAGATGTCTAGCCATTTTGTGGCTCTCCCACTGCTTGTGCCCCCCTCCCCCTGCATTCCTCTCATCAGCAGTGCTAGGGGAACACGCTGGTGTGCAGCTGGGACAGAACCCGACACTGAGCGCTTCTTAGCGAAACCTCAGGGGGACTCCATGCCGGATAAGCTGGGACCCTTGTGGAGCCCTGCGTGACCACAGGTGCAGGGCCAGCCTGAGCTGTAGAGACAGATGAGGGCAGGCCACTATTTGAGAGAAAAGGGGCAGTGAACTTGGCACACAGCTGAGCCGAGGGCCCCAGGGTCCAAAGAATGGTTGTTTCTGGAAGAGCAGGAAGGGGCCCTACCTTCATCTTACCTGCCCCCCCCCCGCCCCCGGCACCAGGTGCTTAGACATGAAGTGACACTTCCTCAGGATGGGGGGGGAGGGGGCGGCAGGGGGCAGGGAGGGATGCCTCTGGGTAAGGCAATACCACCTGGGTGCACGGTCTATGAAAGGTGTCAAAACATCAACGCAATACACCAGCAGTGGATCCACACTGACTGTCCCCAACACTGGCAATTCTAAACAACGTCAATGACAACGTTTTCGTCTGTTAAAAAAAAAAAATCTTTTGTCACTTTAACTTCTGAATCATTTTTCTGGTTAGATTTTCATCCTATATGTGTAAGCTTCAAATGAGCTTTTTTTATTCCTTATGCTGTAATAAGCATCGGTTTCTACGCGGAGGGGGTTTTGAGGACTCCCGCGACGCTGTCAGCCCTGACGCACGGACTCGGATATAGGATTTGCCTTGCAGAAGGTAAGCTCCCATGATTTAAGGTCACCGTAGCTTCTCTCAGGCACAATATATGTTTCCAGCTCCTGCTGGGATGAACTGCTCCAGCACGGTACTGTAGAAACCAAATTTTGGAACTAGAAGCCTACTTAGTATCCAAAATCCAAAGCCGGTCCTCTAGTGCAGGGAGCTGTAATGATTTTGGTGAGTGCAGGTATTAGTTCATACGTGAAATAACCGGCAGAATTTGAAATAGATCTTGAAGATGTAACTTTATACTTTCACCCTTTGTTGGTCATTTTAAAGCTAAATAATAAATCAGGAACATAAAACGGTATGTCACTGTTTGCGTCTGTAAGTACCTAAAATTGTACCCTTTGCAGATGTTTTTGCTTTATTAAAAGCCATCTATGAGTCACAAGACAATTGTTTATGGAAAATATTATTACCTCAGCCTGTGACTAAAGAATCAAAGTTCAAACTGCGAGGTGGCTATAAAAAATTGCTAAGATGAACTGTTGAATTTTTTTTCTTTGAAGCACTATTATATTTGATTTCTTTTCTTAGTAGGTTTTTTGAAATCTTCTTTACCTGAATAATTATGTGTGTGTGTGTGTGTGTGTGTGTGTGTGTGTGACTGTGTGACTGTGTGTGCGTATGTAATTTTCTCTAAAAAAAAAAAAAGATTTATTTCTTTATTTTGAGAGAGAGAGAGCAGGAGGAGGGCAGAAGGAGAAGGAGAGAGAGAATCTCAAGCAGACTCCCCAGTGAGCGAGGGACCCATTGCAGGGCTCCATCCCACAGCCCATGCGATTGTGTTTAACTGAAACCAAGAAACGGAGGCTTAACTGTAATTTTCAATAAGAAGCTTTCACTCAGTGTTTTTTTCTGGTCATCAATATTTCCCCATTAGGTGGTTATACCGGAATTGGTTTCATTATATAGAGACAAGGGTGTCACAGATGACCCGCCAGGTGTCAAACAGTTTGGCAAGTCCCACAGAGGCTTTCAGAAGCCAGCACTCAGCACCCCAACCCCCTGCCAGGCAGCCTGTGCTCACTGAGTGACCTCACTAAAGCCAGGGGAAACTTTCTGTGCCTCAGTTTCTCTGTCTGGGAATGGAAATAGCTGCTCCCCAGGAAATCAGCTTCAAACCTTGGCCTGTTGAGGTGTGGGAAAAGTAGAAGTTCAGGGCCTGACAGGAGACCTGCGGGTTTGTGTTTTTGGCATAAGGCAGGACCTGATTTCTCCACTCCGCCCAGGTGGACTTAGGTAAATGCTGGCCGTCCCTGAGCTCCTGTCTGTCAGCTGAAAATAGCTCGCTTTCAGGTTTGTAGGGCGAGAAAAGAAATAACACAAACAAGAGCTCATGGCAGGTGCACTGTCACAAGAAGTCGGTTTCTATAATCACAACCTGGGGTGAGAAGTAACCTCTCGAGGAGTGATGGGAACCTCTGGAGACTCTAGTTACTGGGAAGGGGGAGGATCTGATTTTCTAAGACAAGGAGAAGCCAGGAGAGGTAAAGGAAGAGGAAAACCCAGCTCCCTCCCTGTGCTTGTTGCACCGGCCTTCCCAAATTTACCTCCCGGTCTTCCCACCGCACTCCGGACCCCAGCTGGCCCAGTGCACCCCACATCACCTTGGCAGTTTTCCAAGAATTCCGACTCCTGGACTCCACCCTAGTGACTTAGACCCCACAGGTATGAGTTGGGAATGATGAGTCTTTTTTTATTTTTAATTGAGGTGAAATTCCCATAACATAAAATTAACTATTTTCGAGTATACTCTTCAGTGTCGTTTAGTGAATCCACAGTGTTGTGTAACCATCGCCATAGTTCCTAATATTTTCATCACCTGAAAAGGAAACCATACCCATGAAACAATCACGCTCCCTCCTTCCTGCCACTAGCACCTGGCAATCATTAATATTCTTTCTGTCTCTGGGCCTACCTGCTCTGAATATTTTCTATAAATTGAACTATATAATATCTGAGCTTTTGTGTCTGGTTTCTTTCACTTAACACAATGATTTCAAGGTTCATCCATGCAATAGCATGTATCAGCACTCCCTTTCTTTTTATGGCTGAATAATATTCTGTTGTATGGATAGAACAACTTTCTTCACACATTCCCCAGTAGATGGACATTTGGCTTGTTCCGACCTTTCAGCTATTGTGAAGAGCGCTGCTGTGAACATGCATGGATAAGTTTCTATTTTTTTTAAAGATTTTATTTATTTATTTGAGATAGAGAGAAAGTGGAAAGAGCAGGAGTGGAGGGGGAGGGACAGAGGGAGAGGGAGAAGCAGGACCTCCTGTTGCGCGGGGAATCTGACTTGGAGATTGATCTTGGGACCCTGAGATCATGGCCCAAGCCGAAGGCAGACACTTAACCAACTGTGCGACCCAGGCGCTCTGATAAGTTCCTATTTGAATGCCTGTCTTCAGTTCTTTTGTGTGTATACCTAGGAGTGGAATTGCTGGGTCATATGATAACTATCTGCTCTACAGAACCGCCAGGATGTTTTCCACAATGGCTGCACCACTTTCTGTTCCCACTAACAGTGTAAAAAGGTTCCAATTTCTGCACATCCTCTCCAACCCTTGTTATTGCCCATCTGTTTGATTTTGGACATCCTAGTGGGTCTGAAGTATCTCATTGTAGTTTTGATTTGCATTTGCCTAGTGACGCATGACATTGAACACCTTTTCACGTACTTGTTGACCATTTGTAGATCTTCTTTAGGAAAGTGTCTGTTCAAATTATTCGCCCAATTAAAAAAAATGTGTTCTTATCCTTTGGTTGAGTTGTAAGAATTCTTCATATGTTCTGGATAAGAACCTCAATCAGATATATGCAAATATTTTCTCCCATTTTGAGGACTTCTTTAAATGTTCTTTTTTTTTGGGGGGGGAGATTATTTATTTAAGTAATCTTTACACCCAATGTGGAGTCCCAACTTATGACCCTAAGATCAAGAGTCACACACTCCACCAACTTAGCCAGCCAGGAGCCCCTAAACTTTCTTACTACCATCTTTTGAAGCACAAACATTTTACATTTTGATGAAGTTCAGTTTACCTATTTTGTTGTTTCCATGTGCACCTCTGCTCTGTTCTTTCTGTTCTATTTCTGTGTGCTTTTGTGTCATATCTAAGAACTCATTTACAAATCCAAGGCCATTCATCTGTACATGTTCTTCTAAGTTCTCCAGTTTCAGCTTTCACATTGAGGTCTGATTCATTTTAAATCAAGCTTTGGGTGTGTAGGGAGGCAGGAGTCTAATTTTATTCTTTTGCACATGGATATCCAGATGACCCACTGCTATCTGCTGAAGAGGCTCTTCTTACCTCATTGGATAGTCTCATCATCTTTATAAAAAATCTATTGATCATAGATGTAGGAGTTTATTTCTGGACTTTCAATTCTATTCCATTAAACTACCTCTATCCTTCTGCTAGCGCTGCAATGTTCTGATGACTGTAGCTCTGTAATGTTTGGGTGTTGGGAAATATGAGTTTTCCAAATTTGTTTTTCTTTTTCAAGATTGTTTTTGTCTATTTAAGTATCTTTGAAGTTCCATGTGAATTACAGGATCAGGTTTTCCACCCTCATCTCCCCCTCAGTTTCATTCTAAATTTAAGTAATTTGAGTTTTCTTTTTTTTCCCCATAGTCAGTCTAACTAAAGGCTTGGGTTTTTTTTTTAATTTTGTAGATCTTTTTAATGAAACAACTTTTGGTTTCCTTAATTTTGTCTATTGTTTTACTCCTCCCTATTTCATTTCTGTCTGATCTAATCTTCATTCTTGGCTTCTTTCTAGTGGTTTTGAGTTTAGCCTCACTCCTTTCTATAGTTCCTTAAGATGTAAATTTAGGTTATTGGTTTGGAATTGTTCTCCTTTTTTAAATGTATGCATTTACAGTTATAAATTTGTCTCTTCACTACTTTCATAGATCTAATATGATTTGATATGTTGTTTTTTTCATTTTTACTCATCCAAAGTGTTTTCTTATTTCATTTGTACTTTACTTTTTGGCTCATTGATTGTTTAAGAGTGTGTTTAATTTCCAAATACTTGTGAACTTTCCATTTTTCTACTTTATTGATTTCTAGTTTCATCCCATTGTAGTCATTCTTTAAGTAGAATTCTTGGTTGGCTTGTTTTCTCACTCAGCAAATTTATGTCATATTCTGGCCAACACAAGTTTCTGGTGAGAAATCTTGTTAATTTATTTTTATGGATCATTTTTCAGTGTCTATTGTCTCTTACCACTTTCAAGATGCTTTCTTTGTATTTGTCTTTCAACAATTCGACTACAATGCTTTCAATAGACATGGGCCTCTGAATTTATTCTGCTTGGAATTTGTTGAGCATCTTGAATGTGTAGACTCATATCTTTTAACAAATCTGGAAAGTTCTTGGTCATTATTTATTCATTCAAATATTCTTTCTTCCCAATTCATTTTTTTCTCTCTCTTTGGGACTCCAATTATGCATATATTTGTATAACTGATGATATCCCACAGGTCTCCTAGGCTCTGTTCACTTTATTTCACTCTTTTTTTTCTGCCCTTCACCTGGATAATCTCAATTGACCTATCTTTTAATTCATAGGTTCTTTCTTCTGCCTGCTCAAATCTGCTTTCACAGGCTGCAACACTGAATTTTTCATTTCAGATATTGTACTTGTCTGCTCCTAAATTTCTACTTGATTCCTGCTGTCACTTTATATTTTCTTTTTGGTGAGATATGATTCTCCCAGTTTCCTTTAGTTCTTTGAACATGTTTAAGACAATTTATTTGAAATCCTTATCTAGTGAATTCAATGCCTGGACCTCCTGATAGACAGTTTCTATTAATTTTCTTCCCCTGCAAATGCATTATATTTTCTTATTATTTGCATACCTCATAAGTCTTGGTTAAAAACTAAAGATTTGTTGGCAACTCTGGAAATCAGCATCTCCTTCTTTCCCCAGGGTTTGTTGTTGCTCATCAGGTTGTTGTGTGTGCTTGTTTGGTGACTTTCCAAAACTATTTTTGTAAACTCTATATTGTTTGTCATCAGTGACCACTGAAGTCTGTGTTCCATTAGCTTAGTGGTCATCTAATGTTTTGGCGGAATTTTTGCTTGTTTTGTTTTAATGCTTGGGGCAAAAAGAAAAAAAAAAGAAAAGAAAAGAAAAAAAGAAAGAAAGAAAAAGGGAAAAAAATAACTTTCCCAGTCTTTGAAGATTGGCTTTGTATAGACACTTCTTCAATGGTTAGCCAGTCTATTTTCCACCCTATCTTAGCTTCCACTTCCTTCTTGTATGGAGACTGAAGGTCAGCCAGAAGTGAAAGCTTAGGGTTTTCTCAGATCTTTTCTGAGCATACATTCAGCCCTGGTCATACTGGTGATCTTCTTGGTATTCTGTCAACCTAGAATAATCTACTTCACAAAGTTGTCCTTCAAAATTGAAGGAGAGATAAAGAATTTTCTAGAAAAGCAAATGCTGAAGGAGTTTATTACCACTCTTACAAAAAATGTTAAAAGGACTTCTTCGAGCAGATATTTTATAGCACTAATTAGTAACAAGGAAACATATGAAAGCATAAATGTCATTGGTGAAGGTAAATATATGGTTAAAGTCAGAATACTTTAAGGTTGTAATGGTGGTGGGTAATCACTTATAAATCTAGTATGAAGGTTAAAAGACAACAGTAGTAAAAATAACTACATTGAATTGTTAATGGATATATAGGACAAAAGATGTAAACTGTGACCCCAAGAATATAATATGAGGGAAAGGAGAGTAAAAATGTAGAGCTTTAATATTCACTTGAATTTAAGTTGTTATCAGCTTAAAATAGACTGTTGTAAATGTAAGATATTTTATATAAACCTCATGGTGACCACAAAGCAGATACCTATCATAGATATACAAATGATTGAGAAAGGATTTTAAAATAATCAAATCACAAGGGAAGACAGTAGAAGACAGGAACAAAGAAATTACAAAACATTCAGAAAACAATTAATAAAATCATAATAAGTTCATGCCTATCAAGAACTACTTTAAATATAAATGGACTAAATTCTCCAATCAAAAAGCAGAATAGTTTGAATAGATTAAAAAAAAAAAACAAGAACCAAATATACGCTACCCACAAATTACTTACTTTAGCTTTAAGGACACACACACATACACACAAACACACTAAAAGTGAGGAATGGAAAGATATTTATGCAAATGGGAAAAAAAAGAAAGCAGGGGTAGCTATACTTATATCAGGCAAAATAGACTTTTGACAAAGATTATAATAAGAGACAAAGACGGTCATTATATGATGGCAAAAGGGTCACTCCAACAAGATGATATAACATTTGTAAGCATTTATTCACCTGACATAGAAGGACATAAACATGTAAAGGAAATATTTATAGACCTGAACAGATAGAAATACTCCACTTTCAACAATGGATAGATTATCTAAACAAATAATCAATAAGGGAACATTGAACTTAAACTACACATTAAATCAGAAGAACTTAACATTTATAAAACATTCCATCCAGAAGCAGCAGGACACACAGTTTTTCCAAGTACATATGGAACATTCTCTATGAGAGATAATACATTAGGCCACAAAATAAGTCTTAATAAATTTAAGACAATTGAAAGTGTAGCATGCATATTTCCTAACTACAATGGTATAAAACTAGAAACCAATTACAAGAAGAAAACTAGAAGATTCATAAATATATGGAGATGCAGTGACATGCAATTGAACAACAGTGGGTCAAAGAAGAAATCAAAAGAGAAATTTTTAAAAATCCTGATATAAGCAAAAATGGAAATATAATATATCAAAGATTATGGGATGCAGAAGCTCTAAGAGGGAAGTTTACAGGATACACACTTATATTAAGAAATACGATTTCAAATAAACAACCAAACTTTACTCCAACCTAACTTAAGTCCTCAAAAAACTAGAAAAGAAAGAACAAGATAAACCCGAAGTGAGTAGAAGCAAGGAAATAAAAAGCAGAGCAGAAATAAATTAAATAGGGATTAAAAAGACAACAGAAAAGGACAATGAAATTAAGAACTCTTTTTTTTTCTTTTTGAAAGATAAAAATAGAACATTGCTAGGCTTAACAAGAAAAAAGAGGCATCAAATATATAAAATCAGAAATGTAAGAGGAAACATTACAACTGGTACTGCAAAAATACAAAGGATTGGGGTACCTTGGTTTCTCAGTTGTTTGAGCGTCTGACTCTTCATTTTGGCTCAGGTTGTATTCTCATGGTTAGTGGAATCGTGCCCCACATCAGGCTCTGTGTTCAATGGGGAGTCTTCTTGGGGATTATCTCTCTTGCCCCTCCCCCCACTTATGCACAAGCATGGATGCTCTCTCTTTCTCAAATAAATAGAAATCCTTTAAAAAATTACAAAGGATTACAAGACTACTATGAATAGTTACCTACGAACAAATTGGGCAACCTAAAAGAAATATAAGTTCCTGGAAACATACAACCTACAAAGACTGATAATGAAGAAATAGAAAATATGAACAGACTGATTACTAGCAAAGAAATTGAATCAGAAATCAACAATCTCCCAGCAAAGAAAATCCCAGGGCCAGATGGTTTCACTGGTAAATTCTACCAACTATTTAAAGGAGAATTAATATCTATCTTATCTCATTCTTAAATTAAAAAAAAAAAAGAAGGGAACACTGCAAAACTCATTTCACTAGGCCAGCATTATCCTGGTATCAAAACCAAAGACACTACAAGAAAAGAAAATTATGAGCCAATATTATTGATGAACATAGTTGCAAACATCCTTAACAAAATACTAGCAAACTGAATTCAACAATACATTAAAAGGATCCTACAGCATGATCAAGTGGAATTTATTCCAGGGATGCAAAGGTGGTTCAACATCTGCAAATCAATCAATGTGATAGACCACATTAACAAAATTGAGGATAAAAATGATATTATTGTCTCAATAGCTGCAGAAAAAGTATTGACAAAATTCAACACTCATTTATGATAAAAACTCTCAACAAACCTGGTACAGAGGGTTATAACTCAGCATGATAAAGACCATATAAGATAAGTCCACAACTAACAACATACTCAGTGGTGGGGTAGGGATAGGGTGGCTGGGCTATGGACACTGGGGAGGGTATTGTACTATGGTGAGTGCTGTGAAATGTGTAAGCCTGATAAATCACAGTCCTGTACCCATGGGGCAAATAAAACATTATATGTTAATATAAACAAACAAACAAACAAACAAACAAACTGAAAGCTATTCCTCTAAGATCAGGAAAAAAAAACCAAGGATGCCCACTCACCACTTTTGCTCAACATAGTACTGTAGTCATGACCAGAGCAATTATGCAAGAAAAAGAAATAAAAGGCATTTGAAATGGAAAGGAAAACTTTCCAAAAGAGACAGTTAAACTGTTTCTATTTGCAGATGACATGGCATTATTTATAGAAAATCCTAAAAACTACCAGAAAAGTATTAGAACTAATAAACTCCATGAAGTTTCAGGATACAAAATCAATATACAAAAATCAATGGCATTTTATACATCATAATGAACTATCAAAAGGACACATTAAGATTATAATCACATTTAAAATTGTATCAAAAAGAATAAGATACCTAGAAATAAATTGAGCCAAGGAGGTGAAAGATCTGTACACTCACTGAAAACTGTGACATTGATGAAAAAAATTGAAGAAGACACAAATAAATGGAAAGGTACTTATTACTCATGGATTGGAAGAATTAGTATTGTTAAAATGCTCATACTACCCAAAGCAATCTTTAGATTCAATGTGATACCTATCAAAATTCCAATGGCATTTTTCACAAAAATAGAAAAAAAATCTTAATTTGTATGGAACTACAAAATACCCTAAATATATGAGCCAATCTTGAGAAAAAAGAACAAAGTTGGAAGTATCACGCTTCCTGATTTCAAACTGTATCACAAAGCCATAGTAATCAAAAAGTAATCAAAAGTATGGTATTGGCATAAAAACAGACACATTGATAAACGGAACAGAATAAGAGCCCAGAAATAAACCCATGCATTTGTGATCAATCAATTTTCAACAAAGTTACCAAGAATATACAAGAGGGAAAGGATATTCTCTTCAATAAATGGTGCTGGGAAAACTGGACAGACACATGCAAAAGTATGACACTGGATCCTTATCTCACACCATATACAAAAATCAACTCAAAATGGATGGAAGATGAATAAAAGATCTGAAATTGTAAAACTCCTAGGAGGAAACATAGGTGGTAAACTCCTTGACATTGGTCTTGGCAATGATTTTTTGAAATGATGTCAAAAGCAAAGGTAACACACAAAAAATCTGCAAGTGGGACTATACCAAGCTAAAGCCTCTGCCCAGCAAAGAAAAATCATCAATAGAATGAAAAGATCGACTACAGAATGGGAGAAAATATTTGCAAACAATATACTGCAAGGAGTTAAGCTCCAAAACATAAAAAGAACTTATACAACTCAATAGCAACAAACAAACAAACAAACAAAATCCAATAAGAAATGGACAGAGGAACTGAATAGACACTTTCTGCAAAAAAAAAAAAAAAATACAGGGGTACCTGGCTGACTTAGTCAGTTAAGCGTCTGCCTTCAGCTTGGGTCATGGTCCCAGGGTCCTGGCCAGGATCAAGCCCCATGTCTGTCTTCCTGCTCAATGGGGAGTCTCTTTGTCCCTCTCCCTCTGCTTCTCCCTCCCCTCATCCTCTCTGTCTCTCTCTTAAATAAAATATTAAAAAAAAAATACAGATGGCCAACAGGTGCATGAAAAGGTGTACAACATCACTCCTCATTCAGGAAATGCAAATCAAACCCTCAATGAAACATCATCTGAGAGAATGACGGTAATTAAAAAGATGAGAAATAACAAGTGTTGGTGAAGACGTGGAGAAAAAGGAACTCTTGAGCAGTATTGGTGGGAATGGAAATTGGCCCAGCTACTAAGAAAAACAGCATAGTAGTTCTTTAAAAAATTAAAAATAGAACTATCATATGATCCAGAAATTTCACTTCTGGATATTCATCCAAAGGAAATGAAATCACTGTCTCAAAGAGATCTATGTATCCCCATCTTTATTTCAGGATTATTCACAATAGTCAAGATATGAAAAAAAAAAACTAAAAACCTAAGTGTCCATCAATAGATGAATGGATAAAGAAACTAAGATATATATGGTGCCTAAAGTTAACAATACTGTATTGTATATTTGAGGGGCTCCTGGGTGGCCCGGTTGGTTGAGCCTCAGTCTATTGGTTTCAGCTATGGTCATGATCTCACCAGTCATGGGATCAAGCCCTGTGTTGAGCCCTGTGTTTGTTTACCACTCAGCAGGGAGTCTGCTTGAAGCCATTCTACTTCTGCTCCTTCCCCTAAGTCATGCAAGCACATGTGTAACTGCTCTCTCTCTCTCTAAAATAAATTAATAAATTTTTAAAAGAAACCCCAAAACAATACTGTATTGTATATTTGAAAGTTGCTGAAAGAGTAGATCTTAAAATTCTCATTATAAGAAAAAATTAGATAATAGATGATAGCTAGATGATAGATACTAGCTAGCTAAACTTGTGATTGTAGTCATTTTATAATATATACACATATCAAAGCATTATGCTATACACATAAAATGGATACACTGTTATATGTCAATTCTATCTATCTCAGTAAAACCAAACAAACAAACAAAAAAAAAACAACCCCATAGTACCCAACCTCCAGGAGCCCACAGTGATCAAAGTCAGAATAATTTGAACAAGAAGGGGCGCCTGGGTGGTTCCGTAGGTTAAAGCCTCCGCCTTCAGCTCAGGTCATGATCCCAGGGTTCTGGAATCAAGCCCCACATCATGCTCTCTACTCAGTGGGGAGCCTGCTTCCCGCTCTCTCTCTTTGCCTGCCTCTCTGCCAACTTGTAATCTCTGTCTGTCAAATAAGTAAATCTTTAAAAAAATTGTTTTAAATTAATTATGGTATTAGATTTTAACTCAAAGAATAAAATAAAGTCCACATGTCCATACTGATATTAGTTAATTCGATAATTAATTAATTAATTAATTGGAAAAAGAGGGAGCTCTCCTTTACAATAGAATTCCATTAATAAATGTATGGAAAAAGAAAGAAATACATATTTTTGTATACATGTGAAGTCCCCACATCTGCAGTCAGCAAACCAGAGACCCACTAGAGACAATGGTCTATTTGGAGTCTGAGTCTGAGTTTGAAGTCAGGGTCAACCATTGTCCCAGCTCAGAGACAAGCAGGCAGGCAGAGAGAGCAAATTTACCCTTATAGCACCTTTTTGTTCTTTTGAATCCTTCAAATGATTAGATGAGGCCCACCACGCTGGGGAATACAATGTGGTGTACTCAGTCTACCGATTCAAGTGTTAGAATAATCCAGGAACACCTTCATGAACACACTAAGACAATATTAATTAATTAATTAATTAATTACCATAGCAACATGGATGGGACTGGAAGAGATTATGCTGAGTGAAATAAGTCAAGCAGAGAGAGTCAATTATCATATGGTTTCACTTATTTGTGGAGCATAACAAATAGCATGGAGGACATCGGGAGTTGGAAAGGAGAAGGGAGTTGGGGGAAATTGGAAGGGGAGGTGAATCATGAGAGACTATGGACTCTGAAAAACAATCTGAGGGGTTTGAAGTGGCGGGGGGGTGGGAGGTTGGGGTACCAGGTGGTGGGTATTATAGAGGGCATGGATTGCATGGAGCACTGGGTGTGGTGAAAAAATAATGAATACTGTTATGCTGAAAATAAATAAATTTAATTTAAAAAATTAATGACCATATAATGCGTTATTTGCTTCAGGTCTGTGAATCACCTGTCTTACACAATTCACAGAACTCACGGTATAACATACCATCCCCAATCTCCATCACCCAGCCACCCTATCCCTCCCCCCATCTCCCAACATCTCTCAGTTTGTTTCCTGAGATTAAGAGTCTCCCCAGTCCCATTTTGTTTCATTTTTTCCCTCCCTATCCCCTACGACCCCCTCCCTGCCTCTCAAATTCCTCATGTCAGAGAGATCATATGATAATTATCTTTCTCTGACTGACATATTTCGCTTAACATAATACCCTCTAGTTCCATCCACCTCATTGCAAATAGCAAGATTTGGGGGATTTTGATGGCTGCATATTATTCTAATATATATAATCACATCTTTATCCATTCATCTGTTGATGGACATCTAGGCTCTTTCCATAGTTTGACTATTGTGGACATTGCTGCTGTAAACATTCAGGTGCGCATGACCTTTTGGATCACTACATTTCTATGTTTAGGGTAAATACCCAGTAGTGCACTTGCTGGGTCATAGGGTAGATCTATTTTAAACTTTTTGAGGAACCTCCATACTGTATTCCAGAGTGGCTTCACTAGCTTGCATTCCCACCAACAATGTAGGAGGGTTTGCCTTTCTCTGCATCCTCACCAACATCTGTCGTTTCCTGATATGTTAATTTTAGCCATTCTATTGGTATGAGGTGGTATCTCACTGTAGTTTTGATTTGTATTTCCCTGATGGCGAGTGATGTTGAGCACATTTCCATGTGTCTGTTGGCCATTTGGATGTCTTCATTGCAGAATGTCTGTTTATGTCTTCTGCCCATTTCTTGGATTATTTGTTCCTTGGATGTTGAGTTTGATAAGTTCTTTATAGATTTTGGATACTAGTCCTTTATCTGATATCTTCTCCCATTCTGTCTGTTGTCTTTTGGTTTTGTTGACTGTTTCCTTTGCTGTGCAAAAGCTTTTGATCTTGATGAAATCCCAATAGTTCATTTTTGCCCTTGCTTCCCTTGCCTTTTGCAGTGTTTTTAGGAAGAAGTTGTTGTGGCTGAGGTCGAAGAGGTTGCTGCCTGTGTTCTCCTCAAGGATTTTGATGGATTCCTGTCTCACACTGAGGTCTTTCATCCATTTTTGAGTGTATTTTTGTGTGTGGTATAAGGAAATGGTCCAGTTTCATTCTTCTGCATGTGGCTATCCAAATTTCCCAACACCGTTTATTGAAGAGACTGTCTTTTTTGGACATTCTTTCCTGCTTTGTCAAAAATTAGTTGACCATAGCTTTGAGGGTCCATTTTTGACCTCTCTATTCTGTTCCATTGATCTATGTGCCTGTTTTTGTGCCAGTACCATACTGTCTTGATGATTACAGCTTTGTAATAGAGCTAGAAGTCTGGAATTGTGATGCCACCAACTTTGGTTTTCTTTTTCAACATTCCTCTGGCTATTCAGAGTCTTTTCTAGTTCCATATAAATTTTAAGATTATTTGTTCTATTTCTTTGAAAAATATTGATGGTATTTTGATAGCAATTGCAATAAATGTACACATTGCTATAGGTACCATAGACATTTTCTCAATATTTGTTCTTCCAATCCATGAACATGGAACTTTTTTTCTTTTCTTTGTATCTTCCTCAATTTCTTTCATGAGTACTTTATAGTTTTCTGAATACAGATTCTTTGCCTCTTTAGTTAGGTTTATTCCTCGGTATCTTATGGTTTGGGTGCAATTGTAAACAGGATCGACTCCTTAATTTCTTTCTTCTGTCTTGCAGTTGGTGTATAGAAATGCAACTGATTTCTGTGCATTGATGTTATATCCTGACATTTTACTGAATTCTTGTATGAGTTCTAGAAGTTTTGGAGTGGAGTCTTTTGGGTTTTCCACATAAAGTATCACATCATCTGCAAAGAGTGAGAGTTTGGCTTCTTCTTTGCCAATTCAGATGCCTTCTATTTCTTTTTGTTGTCTGATTGCTGAGGCTAGGACTTCTAGTACTATGTTGAATAGCAGTGGTGATAGTGGATAGCCCTGCCATGTTCCTGACCTTAGGAGGAAAGCTCTTAGTTTTTCCCCATTGAAAATGATATTCTCTGTGGGATTTTCACACATGGCTTTTATGATATTAAGTTATGTACTTTCTATCCCTACACTGTGAAGAGTTTTGATCGAGAAAGGATACTGTACTTTGTCAAAAGATTTTTCAGCATCTATTGAGAGTATCATATGGTTCTTGTTCTTTCTTCTACTAATGTATTGTATCACATTGATTGATTTGCAAATGTTGAACCAACCTTGCAGCCAGGAATAAATCCCACTTGGTCGTGGTGAATAATCCTTTTAATGTACTGTTGGATCCTATTGGCTAGTATTTTGGTTAGAATTTTTGCATCCGTGTTCATTAAGGATACTGGTCTGTAATTCTCCTTTTTGATAGGGTCTTTGTCTGGTTTTTGGATCAAGGTAATACTGGCCTCATAAAATGAGTTTGGAAGTTTTCCTTCCATTTCTGTTTTTTGGAACAGCTTCAGGAGAATAAGTATTCATTCTTCTTTAAATGTTTGATAGAATTTTTCTGGGAGGCTGTCTGGCCCTGGACTGTCTGGCCCTTGCTTAGTTTGTTGGGAGATTTTTGATGACTGTTTCAATCTCCTTACTGGTTATGGGTCTGTTCAGGTTTTCTGTTTCTTCCCAGGTCACTTTTGGTAGTTTATGTCTCTAGGAGTGCATCCATTTCTTCCAGATTGTCAATTTGCTGGCATATAGTTGCTCATAATATGTTCTTATAATTGTTTGTATTTCTTTTGTGTTAGTTCTGATCTTTTTTTTTCTTTTTTTTTTTAAAGGCTTAACTAACTTATGGCTGGTGGCTTTCAAAGATTTATTTATTTACGTATTTATTTATTTGACAGAGAGAGATCACAAGTAGGCAGAGAGGGAGGCAGAGAGAGAGGGAGGCAGAGAGAGAGGGAGAAGCAGGCTCCCCGCCGAACAGAGAGCCCAATGTGGGGCTCGATCCCAGAACCCTGGGATCATGGCCCGAGCGGAAGGTAGAGGCTTAACCCACTGAGCCACCTAGGCACCCCAGTTGTGATCTCTTTCATTCATGATTTTATTAATTTGGGTCCTTTCTCTCTCTCTCACTCTCTCTCTTTTAATAAGTCTGGCCAAAGGTTTATCAATCTTATTAATTCTTTCAGAGAACCAGATCCTAGGTTTGATAATTTGTTCTACTGTTCTTTTCATTTCTATTACATTGATTTCTGCTCTGATCTTTATTATTTCTCTTCTCCTGCTGGGTTTAGACTTTCTTTGCTGTTCTTTCTCCAACTCTTTTGGGTAAAGAGTTAGGATGTGTACCTGAGACCTTTCTTATTTCTTGAGAAAAGCTTGTATTGCTATATAATTTCCTCTCAGGACCGCCTTTGCTGTGTCCCAAAGATTTTGAACAGTTGTATTTTCATTTTCATTTGTTTCCAGAAAATTTTAAAGTTCTTCTTTAATTTCTTGGTTGACCCATTCATTCTTTAATAGGATGCTCTTTAGCCCCCATGTATTTGGGTTCTTTCCAACTTTCCTCTTGTGATTGAGTTCTAGTTTCAAAGCATTGTGGTCTGAAAATATGCAGGGAATGACCCCAATATTTTGGTACCAGTTGAGACCTGTTTTGTGACCCAGGATGTGATCCATTCTGGAGAATGTTCCATGTACACTAGAGAAGAATGTATATTCTGTTACTTTGGAATGGAATGTTGGGAATATACCTGTGATCTGCATCTGGTCCAGTGGGTCATTTAAAGCTTTTATTTCCTTATTGATCTTTTGCTTAGAAAATCTGTTCATTTCAGTGAGGGGGCTATTAAAGTCCACTACTATTATTGTATTATCATCAATGTGTTTCTTTGGTTTTGTTATTAGTTGGTTTACATAATTGGCTTCTCTCATGTTAGGGCCATAGATACTTAAAATCATTAGATCTTCTTATTGAACAGACCCTTTAAGTATGATATGGTGTCCTTCCTCATCTCTTATTATAGTCATCAACTTAGAATCTAATTTGTCTAGTATAAGGATTGCCACCCCAGTTTTCTTTTGATGTCCATTAGCATGGTATATTGTTTTCCCTCCCTCACTTTAAATCTGGAGGTGTCTTTGGGTCTAAAATGAGTTTCTTGCAGACGACATATTGATGTGTCTTTTTTAAAATCCATTCTGGGGACGCCTGGGTGGCTCAGTTGGTTGGACGACTGCCTTCGGCTCAGGGCGTGATCCTGGAGTCCCGGGATCGAGTCCCACATCAGGCTCCCAGCTCCATGGGGAGTCTGCTTCGCTCTCTGACCTTCTCCTCGCTCATGCTCTCTCTCACTGTCTCTCTCTCTCAAATAAATAAATAAAAAAAAATAAAATCCATTCTGATACCCTGTGTCTTTTGATTGAGGCATTTAGCCCATTTACATTCAGGGTAACTATTGAAAGATATGAATTTAGTGCCATTGTATTGCCTGTAAAGTGACTGTTACTGAATATTGTCTCTGTTCCTTTCTGGTCTGTTATTTTTAGGCTCTCTCTTTGCTTAGAGGACCCTTTTCAATATTTCCTGTAGGGCTGGTTTGGTGTTTGCAAATTCCTTTAGTTTTTTGTTTGTCCTGGAAGCTTTTTATCTCTCCTTCTATTTTCAATGACAGCCTAGCTGGATATAGTATTCTTGGCTGCATATTTTTCTCATTTAGTGCTCTGAATATGTCATGCCAGTTCTTTCTGGCCTGCCAGGTCTCTGTGGATAGGTCTTCTGCCAACCTTTATACCATTGTATGTTACAGACCTCTTGTCCCAAGTTGCTTTCAGGAATTTGTTTGTCACTGAGAGCTTTAAGTTATACTATTAGATGATGGGGTGTAGACCTATTTTTATTGATTTTTGAGAGGGGTTCTCTGTGCCTCTTAGATTTTAATGTTCATTCCCTTCACCAAATTAGGGAAACTATTTGCTATAATTTGCTTCAATATACCTTCCCCCCTCTCTCTTTCTTCTTCTTCTGGGATCCCAATTATTCTAATATTGTTTCATATTGTGGTGTCACTTATATCTCGAATTCTCCCCTCGTGGTCCAGTAGTTGTTTATCTCTCTTTTTCTCGGCTTCTTTATTCTCCATCATTTGGTCTTCTCTATCACTAATTCTCTCTTCTGCCTCATTTATCCTAGCAGTAAGAGCCTCCATTTTTTATGATACCTCATTAATAGCTTTTTAAATTTCAACTTGGTTAGATTTTAGTTCTTTTTTTTTTAAGGTTTTATTTATTTATTTGACAGAGAGAGACACAGTGAAAGAGGGAATAGAAGCAGGAAGGTAGGGAGAGAGAGAAGCAGGCTCCCTGCTGAGCAGGGAGCCCAATGATGAGCTCTATCCCAGGACCCTGGGAATCATGACCTGAGCTGAAGGCAGACACTTAATGACTGAGCCACCCCAGTGCCCCAGTTCTTTAATTTCTTCAGAAAGGGATTTTATTTCTCCAGAAGGGGATTCTCTAGTATCTTCCATGCTTTTTTTGAGCCCAGCTAGAACCTTGATATTCGTCATTCTGAACTCTAGTTCTGACATCTTAATAATGTCTGCATTGATTAGGTCCCTAGCCATTGGTACTGTCTCTTATTCTTTTTTTTTATATCAGTTTTTCTGCCTTGTCATTTTATCCAGATAAGAATAGATGAGTGAGAGAACAAAATATTAAAAGTGTAGAAATCACCCCAGAAAAATATACACTAACCAAATCAGAGAGACTGGAAACTGGGGGAAGAAGAAAGGAGAAAAAATGTATATATTCTCAATTATCTCTCTCTCTCTACACACACACACACACAAATGTATTAGACTGGTGAATAGAACAGGGCCATACACTTGATTTTTTTTGGGTGTATTTTGGTCTGTTAGAAGAAACTGCCTTCTAAAATTTTAAAGAAAGAAAAAGTTATATATATACAAAAATAAGGACAAACATGATGAAGGGATGGAATATGACTGTAAAGATGAAAATAAAAAAAGATTCTAAAAAAAAATTGATAAGAAGTTAGTTGAAAAAAGGAAAAAAAAGGAAAGAATGTGATCAGGCTGGAGACTAGAATAAAACCATGAGCTAGATTTAGGGTATATTTTGATCTGTTAGAAGAAACTGTCCCGAAATTTTAAAGAAAGAAAAACCTATATGTACACAAAAAATAAGGTTAAATACAATGAAGGGATAGAATATGACTATAACAATGAAAATTTAAAAAATTTTTAAAAAGGTCTTGATAAGATAAAATAGTTAAAAATGCTAAAATAGGAAAGAGGAAAAATTAAAAAGATAGAATTAGAGAAATTTTTTAAAAATGTAACTTTGAAAGACTAAAGAATCATGGGGAAAAAGCTGTGAATTCTGTGTTGCTTTCCACTAGCTTTGGAGTTCTGCAGTTCTCATTGATCTGTGAACTTGGTCTTGGCTGGATGTTCTTGCTGATCTTCTGGGGGAGGGGCCTGTTGCAGTGATTCTCAAGCGTCTTTGCCTGAGGCAGAATTGCACCGCCCTTGCCAAGGCTAAGTAATCTGTGTGGTTTTGCCCTCTGAGCTTTTGTTCCCTGAACATTTTCCATAGAACTCTGGAAGACAGGAATGAAAATGGTGGCCTTCCAATCTCCAGCTCAGAGGAGCCGAGAGCTCAGGGCCCCACTCCTCAGTGCACCCTCAGAGAAAAGTGCTCAATCATTCCCGTCTCCCTGGTCACTGGCCGCACTCCGAGCTTACCTGGCCTGTGACTGAGGTTTCTGTCTCTGGCACAGAACCCCATTTGGAGCCTCCAAACCTAGCAGATTCCTGCCACATGCTCCCATGCCACTTCTTCTGGAGGAGGAAGGAGGTGGTCTCCCCGGATCTGGCACTTGTGGGGTCCCTGCTCAAAGAGCAGTGGTCTGACCGTGCCTCAGATCGTGGTTTAAGGTAATCCCGATCTGAGAGGCCACCCCTCGGCTCCATCTCTGCATCTGGCTTCCCTGTTTTGATACCTGGGGGTCTGCCGCACTCAGACACTCCAGGTTTTCTGTGACCCCATGGGTCCTGAGACCACACTGTCCCCACGAGGGCTCCACCCCTGCTTAGCCCCTGGAGAGATGCTTTCACTGGAGCAGACTTCTAAAAGTTCCGATTTTGTGCTCTGATGCTCCACCACTTACCAGGATCCAGCCTCTTCCCCCATAGTCTATCTTTCCATATATTGCCTCAGATTCACTTCTCTGCATGTCCTACAATCTGGTAAGTGATAAGTTTTCTATTCCCAGAATTGCTTCTCTTTTTCTCTTCGATCTCTCGTTGAGTTTGTAGGTGTTCAGAATGCTTTGATAACTATCTAACTGAACTCCTGGGGTGCGATGATATTTAGGTCTCCTACTTCTCCAGCCCCTACTAAGACAATGTTTAAGCAAATATCTGGGCATCTTGTGACCTGGTCAATTTGACAGATAAAATTAACCATCTTAGATGGATCCTGGGTTCTCACCTTAGACAACTGGTAACTGGTGATGTCACTTACTGAGATGAGGAAGACGGGAAGAGAGTGAAGTTTGGAGATGAATACTGTGTTCAAGGTCTCTATGAGACCTCCAAGGGAATGTCAGGGCAGTGGCTGAGTATAAGAATCCAGAATTCATGAATAAGGTATGCATTTAGAGTCCTTGGTGCATAGATAGTATTTAAAAGCCTGGAGGTGGTCAGGGCACACCAAGGGAGAGAAGCAGAGGAAAGGGCTGGGCAACGAGCCTGGGACCCTCTGCCATTCAAAGCTCAGTGGGATGAAGGACAAGCAACAAGATCATGAAGGATGGACCTGAGCCTATTACCCATTCCTGTTTTCAACACTGTCTGAGATGTTGGGCGGGGTATGGGGGGTGGCCTACCAGTTGTAAATCCATCTAACGAGACAGGCATCTAACCCACCTCTACCCTCCTCATCCCCCCACCCCCACCGATCCTGCCCTGTCCTTTGGTTTGTTTAGTCCATTCCAGTCCAATACACTTTGCTGAGCGCCTACAATGTGTCAAAAACAGAACATCTCCCAGCAAAAGGTTCATGGTCTAATGGGAAAGCTGACTCTTGGCTGACCACGTCAGTGCCCATGTAGGTAACTCTCACCTATTCAAGCAGTAATTCAATTGCCATTGATTAAACTATGGTGTCCAGTATAATGAAAAGAGCTAAGAATGCAAAGCCAAAGGAGTCATGTACGGCCTGCTTTCTAGGACCTTCTAGTCTAGTGGGAAAACAGACCTAAACCAGATATCTCACTAAAATATGACAAATTCTCTCATGGGAGACTTTACCATATGCTCTACCGAAACCTATTCCTACCTAGGGAGAGAGGTTGCTTTGCAGGAACCAATCACCCCCTGATCACCTGCGTCTCTCTCTCTCTCCCCCAAACCTTCTTGTCAGCGTGTGATGCAAAGGGCCCATCCAGAAGGAAATGAGTCATTTTTTTTTCATTTCATTTTTATAAACAACGTATTTAACAGAGTTATTCCTGGGATTCCATACTGTTGCCGTTGAGCAGATGCAGACACGGTCACACGTGTGTGAGTGTACATACACCACACAGACGCATAAAAACACACGCACGTGTGCACTCCCCCACCCCCACCCCGCAAACTCTTTTCTGGCTTCCAAATTTCTCAAGTGTTAGGTCATTTTCCTCCCTGGCCAAATGGCTGTCTGCCGAGTGCTGGGGCGGCCCGTTAATCGTCCCAGCCGTAATATAAAACACAGCCCTTATTGACAGCGGGTCTGCTCATAGAAGCCGGGCTGCCAGCTCGTAAAGCAGGGCCCGGTGTCACTCCCACAGAGCGGAGGCAATAAAGGGCACGGGGGAATTACCTCGCGCTCCAGCAGCTGGCCGCACCGCGGGGACTGAGGCAGCAGGCCTAATGGGGCCCCCCACCCCCAGCCCCTTGTAAAGCATGGCCATTAGACAGCATTCCTCCTGCCCCTGGAGCCGCGGCTTTCAGGGAGGGGAGCAGCTCCCTGAAAGAGGCACTGTCCTCAGATCCCAGGCTGGTACAGGGATCCAAAGTGCCCAAGTCAGAGGAAAGTGACATCTTGGGGTCTTCAGCATCTCCCGGCACAGTGTAGCTGGGGCTCATTTCCATAAGACTTGCTGCTGCCATGGTCTCCCGCCATTCTGCCCCACCCTCAGACCTTCTCAGCTAGTGCCAAGGGGGATGGGCCCCACTTGGCTTTCTCTGTCTGGACCCCCAAGCAGCACAGCCGTTGGGACAAAACTCTGAGGGCTGATGGTTCCCCAGCAACCAGGGATTGCTCGCACAGAGTCCTCAGGGACAAACCACTCCCAAACCTTCTACACTTTTCTTGAGGTTCTGATCACTCTTCTCCCAGGAGACGGCCTCCACTCCTAGGGCCAGGGAAAGGACATGTCTTTATTCTTCCCAGTGCCAAACCCTCAAGCCCAGTTTCATCTGCTGCTCTCCTGTGCCCTTCCCTCTTGTCCCAACAGGGATGTTGTTGTCCATTCTGTTATCTAAGGCCAGACCTCCTGGCCCTGCTGCCTACCCCCAGCTTGGGCTCCCTCTGGGCACTTTGATCCTCCCACTTTGTTTATTTGGTTTCTTCCTCTCAACCTTCCAACACACTTGTCTTAGCCATTAAAAAAAAAAAAAATTCCCAAACCAGCCCTCTCCAACTATTGTTTTCTTGTTCCCTTTCCCTCCACTGGCAAATTTCTGGAAAGATTTGACTCTAACTGCTTTCTTCATTTCCCACCTCCCACTCTCCTTGCCCAGCTCAAGACCAGCTTCTGCTCCTGTCACCCCTGATCTAGCGCAGCAAGTGTAAATTATACAGAGAGAGCAAGGTTCACTTGTGCCCTAGAGGTAAGGTGTGTTTATTATTTTAAATAAGGAAGTTAGGACAACAAAGGCCTAAAGGAGGCAAGGCATGAATTGTGTTTCTGTCTCAAGAAGAGTATTTTAGGCAGTAGGAATAGCCAGTGCAAAGGCCCTGAGGCAGAGTGTGTCAGGTGTATATGTCGACTGAAATCAGGAAATCAAGGTAGAAGGGGTGGTGGGGGAGGAAAGACAATGAGACCCAAAAGAGCTTTGGGGGCCATAGGACTTGGGCTGGCTAGGAGGGGCACAGGGTCAATGCTACATGGAGAAGCAACATGATCTGAAGGTTTGTTCCAGCTAGGGAATGAGAATAGGCTACAGGAGACGAGTGAAAGCTGGTAGACTGGCAGAAAAGCTTGGGAAGAGAATGGGAACATGGCAGGGGCACAAAATCCTGGGAACTTGGCTCTTCTGAAGGGAGTATAGACAGCCTGGGTCAGATCATTTCATGGAGAAACACTCCCTTTGTGGTAGAATCACACCACCAGGGGGCTGACAACGTCAGCAGACTTCTTGGAAGCCAGTGTTAGTGGCCTCCGGTACACCGCTGGAGGTTTCTGGTGAAAAGTGATCAGATTCTGGATATTCTCTGAAGCTACAGTCAGAAGGATTTCCTGACCAGGTTGGATGTGGAGTTCTAGAGAAAGGCAGGGGCCCAGGATGACAGCCGGCTGTTCGGAGCCAAGATAAGCAGGAACATTCACTGCAAGGGCCATCACTTCTGGAAATATGCTCTCCTGGGATTCTGGGGGCACTCCCCACTCTGTTCCTTTTCCTCTGTGGCTTGCTGTTCCTTCTGGAGTCCCTGGCAGCCTCACCCTCCTGGCTCTGGTTTTTGCTTGCTGGGCTTCCCCCCTCCTTTCTGAGGCCTTGCTGTGCCCCAGGTGACCTCCTCCATGGCTCCCACACTCCTACATGCAGTGGGCCCACAGACCAATGTCACAGCCCTGACTTCCTCAGGACTCCCAATGTCTCTCTTCCTGGATGTCTCAAAATATATCCAACTCAACAGGAGCACATCTGAGCTCACAGTGAGGTCACCCCACCCTGCCCACACTGTCCCCAAACCGTCACATCAGCCTTCACCCAAATCTCCCCATGTTGGTGTCAGGGACCACTACTGACCACCTCTCTTTCCCTCTCTGCTCATGTGGAAACCTTACTAAGTCCTACTGATTTCACCTCCCACATCATTCTTGAATGTACCTGCCACTGTCCATGTTTGCCACCATCCCTCCCTGGTCACCTCCAGTGGCCTGAGCCTGGGCTCCTTGTGTTCTCTTATACATCCTGCCATGTCTTTTCCATCCTGCAGCTAGACAAGGTATCCCACATGCGAGTCTCTCATGCCGTCTGAGTTCTCAGGAGAAAGGTGAAATCTCACCCTCGTTGCGAGGCCTGGCCCCAGCCTCAGGAGGGAGGCTCCTGCAGGTGCCTCCTGACACCTTCAAGCCTGTCAGTGTGCCCTCACCCTCAGCCAGCCACACCAGTCTTCCTTTAGTCCTGCTCTGTGCCACGCTCCCTCCCTCCTGCCCCAGGGTTCTTACACGTGCTCTTCCTTTCACCCGGAATACTTTCCCTCGCCCTTCAAGGAGGCTCAGTAGCTGCTTTCTCAGACACATTTTCCTTGAACTCCTGGTCAGATCTACTTGTTCTGTTCTGTTGTCTCCCAAGCATGTTCCCCCTTTTATTTTAAATTTATATATATATATACATATATACACACACATATGTGTATATATATATGCATATTTATATATATATATTTTAAAAAGATTTTATTTATTTATTTGCCAGAGGTGGGGGGTAGAGAGAGAGAACAAGCCAGGGGAGGGGTAGAGGGAGAAGCGGGCTTCCCGCTGAGAAGGGAGCCTGAGGTGGGGCTCGATCTTAGGACTCTGGGATCATGACCTGAGCTGAGGACAGACGTTTAATGACTGAGCCACCCAGGTGTCATGTGTGCTCCCTTTCTTCACGACAGCTGTCCTTCTCTTTGAACAGTTCTTGCATCATGCCTGTTCCCCCACATGCCGGGGAGCCCCATTTTGCTGACCGCGATCTCGTCACAGTGAAGTGAGAGCCCAGGAGTCACGCTGTCTGAATTTGAATCTGCTTCTGCCCATCAGTGGCTGCGCACTCTTGGCTAAGTACAGTGGATGCGCACTCTTGGCTAAGTGATTTCACTTAACTAATGACGATAGTAAACCTATCTTGTAGGGCTGTTGTGAAACCTACAGGGCTCAGCCAACCGGAAGTGCTTGTCACAGTGCCTGTCCTGGAGAAAAACAAACACCGTGGGTGGATGACAGAGCATTTATCGCTGGCCCCGGTTCTTCATCTTGCCCGGCCTCCGTGCCCTGATTTGGCTCCTGGGGGCAAAGTGAATTCCCTAGGTCTTTTGGTGTTGGGTGTGGCCATGTGACTTGCCTTGGCCCATGGAATGGGGCACAGATAACGATACTCCAGTTCTCTGTTCTGGCCTTGAGAGACCTTGCCAATTCCCATTTGTCCTCCTGAGCTTTGGCCATTGTCACAAGCAGAGTCTCCCCGGGGTCACTGCCGCCCCTTCAGCCTGCGTCCTCCACACGTGCAGCAGGCTCACTTAGCCAAGGCTGAGTAGACCCGCCAATACCTGGCTGACCCATGAGAATGAATGACCATTGTCCTTAGCCTGTGAGTTTTGGGATGGTTTGTTCCCAGCATGTGGTGACAATAGGTAACCTGGCCGGGAGATGTAATGTGCTTGGTGTGGTGCCTGTGACAGAGAAAAACACTATTATGATAATTCTCTACCCACGCTGGCATGTTTTCAGGCTGGGTCCTAAAGGCCATGCCAGGCCTTCAGAGCTGTCTGCCCTTCACGTGTCATGGATCAGCCAGGACTCGGCTGGAGATGCAGATAGATAGATCGACAGACAGACATGGACAGATAGACAGACACAGATAAACAGACAGACATACAGAGGGATCTGTTATGGGGATCTGGACTCACACACCTGTGGTGGATGGTCAGGTGAGTTCTGTAAGGCCCTTGTCTCAGGTCTGAGGGCAGGTGGTCAGGAAGCGAAGGTGGATATAAAGCGGGAAGGATGAGGACAGGCTGGAGCCCGCAAGGACGAGAAATGTGCCAGTTCCTGCTGCCTCTACCTTGATGGCATGAGTGTCTTTCAGAAGCTGGGGCCCCTCATCACGGGACAAAACTCACCCACTTGGCCCTGGTGTGGAGGAGGCTAGAGATGGTCCAAGGGGAGGCGAGTGGTTGCAGTTGCATGGGTCGGTGGTTGACATAGAGGAAGTACCATGAAAAACCTACTGCCCTCCCCTTCCACCTGTCGGACCTCCTGCACCCATCTCTCTTGTGACCCATCCTAACCAGAGACCCCAGGACAAGGAATTCTGGGAAGTGCAGTGAAGCTTCGCCTAGTTGGGACCTCAAAATCACCACACCTCGTAAGTACCCCTCAGACTTATTCTTAGGACAGAAGTCACTGATCTAATGAGTTCTCACAATGGTGGGATTGGGTGTATTTGTTTCCAAGGGGATTTTGGGGCAAGCCTATTAGCCAAAGGACTATTTCCATGATGATGACATCCTGGGGGTGTGATGGAGGAGTTGATCTTCAATGAACACCCACCAAGGGCCAAGTGTTTTCTGCATGTGTCTCATTTAATCCTCAAAACAATTTTGGAGGTGGGAAATTTCTCACACCTCATCTAACGGATGAGGACACTGGAGTTCATGGCCTCTTATGTCCTTCCATAGGCAGCCTGGAGGTGTAAAGGGGAGTGAAGATTTATCTTCATTGTATATTAGAGAAGAGCAGAAGGCTGGCTCCTGGTCTGGAAGGAGGCCCCACAAAAGGTGAGCGAAAACACGCCCTCTGAGCAGGAGGGGAGGGCCGCAGTGTGAAGATCCAGAGGGGAACACTTTGACCCCAACACAGTCAGGGCTCTGCTAGAAAGGAAAGGGGGATGACTTGGGTAGAGAGCTGGGGGTCTGTGCCACCAGCTCAGGTAGGAGTGAGGGCCAAGGCATTTGAGTGCTTTTTCCCATTGGTTGAGCTGCTAATACGGGAGATCTAGAGGCTTCAGTTTCTGGAAGGCACCCATGGGCACTGTGAACACCCACAGCCCCAAACACCGAGGCTGGGCAAAGGGGCAGGTAGCTGTGGGGGCTCCGCCTGGAGTCTGGGGTTGTTTGGAGCAATCCCGGTTTGTGTGCTGTGAGCACACTGCCCAGAACAGGCTACACTGTTAGCCTCCCATGGATAGATGGGGCTGGAAGCCTTCCAGAGGAGGAACTGGGGGAAAAGACTGGCCTTTGTCCATCACCGTAAGGATGGATGCATGTGTCTCCCAGCCCTATAGGCTCTCACAGCACTAGTATCTCTGGCTCCTGTTTGGCACCCAGATCGGCTTTCAGAATGGTCAACTTGGTCATCACTTGGCTGTGCACTGCTTTCCCCAACTGGAAGGATCACCACTACAAGCTCACCAACTTTGTGAGGGCAGGACCTCTCTCCTAGAGCTCTATTTCCTACCCTCTGTCCCACCTTTCCTATTTTGTCTCCAAGGTGATAACCTACCAGTTGGCCTCTCCGGCTTTGGTCTAACCAGCCCCTTCCGATCTGGTCTAGGAATGAAATATAAAGTAATAGCTCCCAACTTTTTGAAGAGCCAATTTAGTTTCCTCTCTCCTTCCCTCCCTCTCTCTCTCCCTTCTTCCCTCCCCCTTTCCCTCCCTCCCTCTCTATCTCTGCTCCCCTTCCTTTTCTTTTCAGTGTATAGTTACATGAATTTTAACACCTGTATATACTTGTGTCATCACCACCACAATCGAAATAGCTTTCTGATTTAAAAAAAAAAAATCCCTTGCCCTGTATTTGTAATGATACCCTTTTGCTACCCCAACCCTTGGTAACCCCTGATCCACTCTCCACCATGATCAATTTGTTCAGTCAGGAATGTCACATAAAAGCGATTGTTCAATGTGTAACCTTTCGAGACTCATCAGAATGCCCTTGGGACTCACTCGAGTTGTTACAGGTATCACTCGTTCTTACCTTTGTGCTACTGATTCCGTTGAATGGATGTACCACAGTTTATTTACCCATTCATCTGCTTACGGGCATTTGGGTTGTTTGCAGCTTTTGATTATTTATTAATGGATCTTCTATAAATACTTTTGTGTAGGGTTTTGGATGAACATACATTTTCATTTCTCGAGGGTAATGTATCCAGGAGAAGGCTTGCCAGTAACTCCGTGCTTAACTTTATAAGAGATGACCAGGCTATTTTTTTTTTTTTTTTTAGAGAGGTTGGACCATTCTGCATTTCCACCAATAGTGCAAGAGTTCCAGGTTGCATGGTATCTTTCCCAGAACTTGGTATTTTAACTGTAAGCCATTCAAATCATTACGTGATTGTATCTAGTTACATTTAAATTTGTACTGCCCTGGGGCACCTGAGTGGCTCAGTTGATTAAGCATCTGCCTTGGGCTGGGGTCATGATCTCAGAGTCCTGGGGTCGCATCCTCATCAGGCTCTCCATTCAGCAGGGAGCCTGCTTCTCCCTCTCCTGCTGCCACTCCTCTGCTGCTGCTCTCTCTGTCTCTCTCTGTCAGATAAATAAATAAAATATTAAAAAAGTAAATTTGTACAGCCCTAAGAGATGGATAATTATGTTGAGTGTGTTTTCATATGCCTGTTTGCCCACTGTGTATCTTTTTAGTGAAACTTCTGTTCAAGTCTTTATAAGAGACTTATAAGAGACTCCCTTTTTAAATTGGATTGCTTGTTTTCTCATTGTTGAGTTTTGAGTGTGTTTAAGCTCTTTGTTAAACTATGTGATGAAAAACTATTTCTTCCAGTCTGTGGTTAGTCTTTTCATTCTCTTAACAGAGTCTTTTGCAGAGAACACAGTTTTCATTTTGATGAAGTATGATTTCTCATTTTTTTCTTTTATGGGCCATTGTTTTAATGCTGTGCGTAAGTACTTTTTTATTTTTTTAAGATCTTATTTATTTATTTATTTATTTGACAAAGAGAGAGATAGAGATAGAGAGAGAGCATGAGCTGGGTGAGGGGCAGGGGAGAAGCAGGCTCTCTGCTGAGTGGGAAGCCCACTCAATCCCACGATCCTGGGTTCATGACCCGAGATGAAGGCAGATGCTTAACTGAGCCACCCAGGTGCTCCCATAAGTACTCTTTGACTAAGCTCAAAATCACAAGATTTTATTCTCAAAGTTTTATGGTTTTATATTATATATTAGATATATGGTCTATTTTGAGGTAATTTTTGTATGGGGCACAAGGTTTAGGTGGCAGTGTTTTTAGGTTGCTTTTGTCTGTGGATATCCAGTTGTTTCACCATTGGTTAAAAGGCTACACTTTCTCTACTGGGCTGCTTTGTGCTTTTGTCAAAAATCAATTGATCATATTTCTGTGGGCTTACTTCTGGATTCTCAGTGCCAGGGATTGGCACACATTTTCTGCGAAGGGCCACATAGTAAGCATTTTAGGATTTGTGGGCCATATCGACTCTCTCATATCCCTTTTTAAAAAATAACTCTTTCAAGATGTAAGAACTCTTCCTAGCTTGCAGGTCTTACAAAAATAGACCACAGGCCAGATTTGGTCTTTTGGCCCTCGTTTGCCGACCCCCTTCTCTGTTCCAACCCATTGATCTGTGTCTTCCCTGTCACCAACACCACACTGTCCTGATTACGGCAGCTTTATGGTAAGTCTTAAAATCAGGTAAAGGGAGTGCTCTAATTGTATTCTGTCTTTTAAGGGATGCTTTTAGGCCATTTTCATTTTGTGTAATTATTGATGTTTTTGGACTTTGTTCTATCGTTTTATTCTGTTATGTGTGTGTGTGTGTGTGTGTTACTGTTACTGTTCCTGTTTTCCCTTTCCTGACTTCCTTTGGGCTATTTTTTTTTCCCAAAGATTTTATTTATTTATTAGAGAGAGAGAGAGAAAGAGAGAGAGAGAGAGAGCACAGGCAGAGAGGCAGGCAGAGGCAGAGGGTGAAGCAGGCTCCCCGCCGAGCAAGGAGCCCGATGTGGGACTCGATCCCAGGACCCTGGGATCATGACCTGAGCCGAAGGCAGAGGCTTAACCCACTGAGCCACCCAGGCGTCCCCCTTTGGGCTATTTGAACATGCTTTTTAGCATTCAATTTCAACTTCTCTATTTTGGTTTTGCATACTTCCCTTTGTTGTGTTCTATTTACTAATCGTACAAAGGATCACACTATGCATGCTGAACTTTTCCCAGTCTGCTTAGACTCAGTGCCTCAGTACGTCAAATGGAATGTTCTTGAACTCCACTTAAGTGGTTCCCTTAGTCACTCCCTGACCTTTGAGACACCTTTGTCTTATGACGTCTACATACACTGGGAGCTCCATCAGACAATGTTATTCTCTCCGCTTTCAACTGTTAAACACGTTTAAAGAACTCGAGAGAGAAGAATAGTCTACTATATTTACCCAGATCCCTAGGATGTCTGTTGCTCTTCTTGATGCTCTAAATTTTCTTCTGGTATCGCTTTCTTTCTGCCTTTAGAACAGATGTGCTAGCAGTAAATTCTCTTCGTTTTTCTTCACCTGAGTGTATCTATTTATCTGAGAGTATCTGGTCTACCTTCATCCCTAAGGGAGGTTTTCATGGATACAGAGTTCTGGGTTGACAATTCTTTTCTCTCCACATTTAAAAAATATTCCGTTTACTTCTCCATGGTTTCTGTTGAGAAAACTTCAGTCCCCTCAGACAGCTTCCTGTTCATCTCCAACACCTGGATCAGGGTCTATTTTCCATTCAGACCATGTTGATTTTCTGTGCCCCCTCCTGCCCCCGCCAGAAGATGGCCACTCTTCGGCGTGCCATCACTGCACACACGTTCCATGCAGGGGTGATAGGCACAATCTCACGTTGGGTTCCCCTGCTTGTTCTCTGTCAGGTCCACCGGTTGAGAGAGGGACAGATATAGACACAGAGAGATAGACAGAGAGAAAGAAAGAGAAAAAGAAGCAAAAGAAGGGGAGAAAGAGCAGGAGGAGGATGCATAGGAGGACAGAAAGGAGGATGAGGAGATGAACAGGAACAAGCTGAAGATTGATCAGCTTTCAGGAACCTCACATGACCTCTGAGTTCAGAGACTGGAATTGACCTTGTTGAAGAAACAAGGTTCTCATGCATGGAAGAAAGCCAGCATGCCACCACACAGATGAGTCTTCCCTGGCCACCCAGTTGCAGGAAATTGCCAGATGGTTCTGGAAAGAGTTGGTAAAGGGCTGAGGATGTTCTTGCAGGCTCGTTCCTTTGTTCATCTGGTTTGAAGGTCCTGCTCAACGTTACCACCTTTTTCAGTGGACCTCAATATTTGCACCCAAAGGAAACGTGCTTTAGCAATTGATACATTTTCTGGAAGGCTAGTGGAGTGCATTTTGGATTTGGAAGGGTCTGTCAGAGAGCCTTAGCTCACAGTGACAGGGCAGCCTTTGGCTCTACCAGGAGACTCTGCCCCCAAATCTTTGGTACCTGCTTAGCCTCCATCCTACCAGACTGCAGCCTTCTTCCTCTTCCTTTTCAGTCTCTCCTTGCCTCTCCCCACCACCACCACCCAGAAACAAAACAAAACAAAACAAAACCTCAAACCTCTTAAGGGCAGCCTCAGTTTCCATAGCTTCATCTCTGTGTTCAGAATTCTTTGTAGACTTTTGTGCATGTGACCTTATGTGTAAATACACTCTGGGCATGCCTGGGTGGCTCAGTCAGTTAAGCATCCGACTCTCAGTTTTGGCTCAGGTTGTCATCTCAGGGTCCTGGGATCGAGCCCCACATCAGGTTCTGTGCCCAGTGTGGAGTCTGCCTGGGATTCTCTCCCTGCTCTCTCTGCCCCTCCTCCTGCTTTCTCTCTCAAATAGATAAATATATATATATTTTAATGCTCTTTAAAATAAATAAAAAAATACATTCTGGAAGAGCTTCTCAAGTGCCAACCCCTCCCACCTCTCAAAGCTTTGCTCACTTCCCTATCCCCCATGAAGCTTTCTAGAACCACCTCATTTGGAAACAAACTGGGAAGAATGCGTTTCCACGTGCTAGACATGGGAGACCAGGTAGACTGGGTATAGCTCCTGCCCTAAGAGCTCACAGCTGGCAGAGGCAGAGAGCAGTGAAGGATTGAGTAGTATGCAAAGTCTGTGCCCTGTGCTAATTGGAGGGCTGGTGGACCAAGCTGACTTCTGGGATTCTAAAAACAGGGGTTTTAATTCTTTTATAACTTGCTCACAACTTTCCTGGGCCTCAGTTAATCTAGTCCTGAGCTCAGCATTTGATTTCCAGACTCTGCTCTGTGGACCCACACCTATGCTGTGGGTGGTTGAGTGTGGGGGAGTGGCGGGGGAGAGCTGAGAGGGGGGATGTGGAATGTGTCCCAACTTTGATCACATGATCCCTGCTTTTAACTGTGTCCTTTGCCTTATACAGGCAATTTCACTGAACAGTGTTTGCATGACTTTTTTTTTTTAAAGATTTTATTTATTTATTCGATACTTTTTGAGACCTGATTTGTGACCCAGGATGTGATCTATTCTGGAGAATGTCTCATGTGTACTAGAGAAGAATGTGTATTCTGTTGCTTTGGAATGGAATGTTCTGAATATATCTGTGATGTCCATCTGGTACAGTATGTCATTTAAGGCCTTTATTTCCTTGTTGATCTTTTGCGTGGATGATTTGTCCATTTCAGTGAGGGGGGTGTTAAAGTCCCCTACTATTATTGTATTATTGTTTATGTGTTTCTTTGATTTTTTTATTAATTGGTTTATGTAGTTGGCTGCTCCCATGTTAGGGGCATAGATATTTAAAATTGTTACATCTTCTTGTTGGACAGACCCTTTGAGTATGATATAGTGTCCTTTCTCATCTCTTATTATAGTCTTTTGCTTAAAATCTAATTATCGGATATGAGGATTACCACCCCAGCTTTCTTTTGATGTCCATTAGCATGGTAAATTGTTTTCCACCCCCTCATTTTAAATCTGGAGGTGTCTTTGGGTCTAAAATGAGTTTCTTGCAGGCAGTATATTGATGGGTTTTGTTTTCTTATCCATTCTGATACCCTGTGTCTTTTGATTGGGGGCATTTAGCCCATTTACATTCAGGGTAACTATTGAAAGATATGAATTTAGTGCCATTGTATTGCCTGTAAGGTGACTGTTACTGTATATTGTCTCTGTTCATTTCTGGTCTACTACTTTTAGGCTCTCTCCTTGCTTAAAGGACCCTTTCAATATTTCCTGTAGAGCTGGCTTGGTGTTTACAAATTCTTTTAATTTTTGTTTGTCCTGGAAGCTTTTTTCTCTCCTTCTATTTTCAATGATAGCCTAGCTGGATATAGTATTCTTGGCTGCATGTTTTTCTCATTTAGTGCTCTGAAAATATCATGCCAGTCCTTTCTGTCCTACAAGGTCTCTATGGATAATTCTGCAGCCAATCTAATATTTTTACCATTGTATGTTACAGACTTCTTGTCCCGAGTGGCTTTCAGGATTTACTCTTTGTCACAAAAGACTTGTAAGTTTTACTATTAGATGATGGGGTGTGGACCTATTCCTATTGATTTTGAGGGGGATTCTCTGTGCCTCCTGGATTTTGATGCTTGTTCCCTTTGCCATATTAGGGAAATTCTCTACAATAATTTGCTGCAATATAGCTTCTGCCCCCCTCTCTCTTTCTTCTTCTTCTGAAATCCCAATTATTCTAATATTGTTTCATATTACAGTATCACTTATCTCTCGAATTCTCCCCTCGTGGTCCAGTAGTTGTTTGTCTCTCTTTTGCTCGGCTTCTTTATTCTCCATTATTTGGTCTTCTGTATCACTGATTCTCTCTTCTGTTTCATTTATCCTAACAGTAAGAGCCTCCATTTTTTATTGCATCTCATTAATAGCTTTTTTGATTTCAGCTTGATTAGATTTTAGTTCTTTTATTTCTCCAGAAAGGGCTTTTATCTCTCCAGACAGGGCTTCTCTAATATCTTTCATGCCTTTTTCAAGCCCAGCTAGCACCTTGAGAATCGTCATTCTGAACTCTAGATCTGACATATTATGAATGTCCATATTGATTAGGTCCCTAGCCTTCAGTAGTGCCTCTTGTTCTTTTTTTTGAGGTGAGTTTATCCACCTTGTCATTTTATCCAAATAAGAATATATGAATGAAAGAATAAAATACTAAAAGGGTAGCAAAGACCCCCGAAAAATGTGTGTTAATCAAGTCAGAAGAGACCCAAAATCGTGGGGAGAAGAAAGGGGGTAAATAGAAGTTAAAAAAATCTCTCTCTCTCTCTCTATATATATATATATTAGACTGGTTTATAGAAGAGAGCCACCCACCTGATTCTGGGTGTATTTTGGTCTCTTAGAAGAAACTACCTCCCAAAATTTTAAAGAAAGAAAGAAAAAAATATATATAACTTATACACAAAAATAAGGTTAAACATGATGAGGGGATGAAAAATGACTGTACAGATGAAAATTTAAAAACAATTCTAAAAAAGGAGTTGATAGGTAAGTTGGTAGGGAAAAGAAAGAAGAAGAAAGTGGAGAGAATTTTCTCAGGCTGGAGACTAGAACAAAGCCCTGTGCTAAATTTAGGGTATATTTTGATCTATTAGAATAAGTTGTATCCCAAAATTTTTTAGAAGAAAAAAGCCCTATATGTATACAAAAAAAAATAAAGTTAGTTACAATGAAGGATAAAATATGACTATAATAATGAAGTTTCAAAAAGATTTTTTTATAAGAAAGGTATTGTTAAGATCAACTAGTAAAAAACATTAAAAGAGGAAAGAGTAAAAGTTTAAAAAATTAGAATAAGAAAAATTTTTTAAAAAAAAGTAATTAACTTTGCAAAACTAAAGAAGCATGGGGAGAAAGCCATGAATTCCATGCTTTGCTTTCTCATCCTCTGGAATTCTGCTGCTCTCCTTGATCAGTGAGCTCGGTCTTGGCTGGATGTTCTTGCGGATCTTCTGGGGGAGGGGTCTGTTCCTGTGATTCTCAAATGTCTTTGCCTGAGGCAGAATTGTGCAGCCTTTACTGGGGGCCAGGCTAAGTAATCTGCTTGGGTTCGCTCTCAGGAGCTTTTGTTCCCTGAACATTTTCTGTAGAGCTCTGGAGGATGGGAATGAAAATGCAGCCTCCCAGAGGAGCCAAGAGCTCAGGGCCCCACTCCTCAGGGCACCCTTGGAGAAAAGCGTTCAACCACTCCTGTCTCCCTGGTCTCTGGCTGCACTCTGAGTTCACCTGGCCTGTGATCGAGTGTTTCTGTCTCTGGCACACAGCCCTGTTTGGAGTCTCCAAACCCAGCAGATTCCTGCCCCCAGAGGAGAAAGGTGAGTCTCCCCGGATCTGGCACTTGTGTGGTCCCTGCTCAAAGAGCAGTGGTCTGACTGTGCCACGGATCATGGTTTAAGGTAGCCCCGAGCTGAGAGGTCATTCCTCTGTTCTGTCTCTGTAGCCGGCTTCTCTGCTCTGATACCTGCGAGCTCTGCTACACTCAGACATCCCGATCCTTCAGTGACCCCGTGGGACCTGAGACCATGCTGTCCCCATGAGGGATCCACCCTGGCTAAGCCTCTGGAGCGATGTCCCTCATTGGAGCAGACTTCTAAAAGATCAGATTTTGTGCTCTGTTGCTCCGCCACTTGCCGTGAGCTGGCTCCTCCCCACCGCGGTCTATCTTCCCATCTCTTTGGATTCACTTCTCTGCATGTCCTACCTTTCAGAAAGTGGTCAGTTTTCTGTTTCTAAAATTGCTGCGCTTCTCTTTGCTCTCCTGTTGGATTTGTAGGTGTTCAGAGTGGTTTGATAACTATCTAACTGAACTCCTGTGACCTGATGTCATCTCAGCCTGCTACTCCCTATTTATTTATTTGATATAGAGAAAGAGAGTGAGCAAGCATGAACAGGGGTGAAGGAGCAGAGGGAGAGGGAGAAGAAGACTCCCTGCTGAGCAGGGAGCCCAATGTGGGGCTGGATCCCAGGTCCCTGAGATTATAACCTGAGCTGAAGACAGACACCTAACTGACTGAGCCACCCAGGCACGCCAGTGTTTGCACGACTTCAGGTTTGAAAACCGCGAAGCTAGATGACCAGGGTAGCCATGCTCATGGCACTCTGGGCTCATCCAGTCCTCGAAGAACTGGTTTTGTTGCCATATATACTTAAAAAATACCCCTGGGCATATCAGTCTATTGACAACTGACAGTACTTGAGAATGTTAGCAGGTACACTGGCAAATCTTTCATAATGACTCTCCAGGGGACAGGATGGAGAAGCCCCCAAGTGATGGTGTTCGCCAATCTCCATGGTGTAAATTCTCCCAGCACAGCCAACTTTCAGTTACCGATGTGAAGTCAGTTGCAGAGTTGGGGAGAGATATGATTAAGAGGCTTAGGAGTTGGCTTTGGGACATCACTGGTTACAAAGTACCAACTGATGACCCTGCTGTCTTCCCTTTCTGGGTGTAGAACCAACTAAGATACAGACTCGGGGGACAGATGGAGGCTACAGTGCCAGTATTACTAGGATCAGAGCTGGTCAGACATCATAGATTGGATTATTGTTAGGATACCTGCCTTCTCTGATTCTGTGGGAGACATATTCTTCCCTCTTCCATTGATCTCGGGCTCAGTCATGTGACTTGCTTCCTGTTCCAAGCCAAGGCCTTCAGAGGCCTCCTGTGTTTTCCTTCCCCTTAGGTACTTGTGCCTTCGCCTGTAGATGTCCAAGCAAGGCTCTGGTTCCAGGGAAGGAGGCCCAGGAGTGGAGTTGTGCTGCATCAGTGAGCCCAGCCGAGGGAAGCCCCCTGGGGCCAATGCGCGGACTTCTGAGCTAAGTGACTGCTTGTTTTATGCTTCGGGGCTTTTGTGGGTTTTTGTTAGATAGCGTTTGGGGGCCATTGTTAGCTTATTCAGAAATTGGTACCTAAATGGGAGAGTAATGTAACAGAGTCCAGAAATATGCAGCATAGTTTTGGAACTGGACAATCAGGAAATTTAGAAGAGGCTGGAAAAATGGCCAGAAAAACAGTGACCTGGGTGCATGTGGTGAAGAAATATTTGGTAAGATTACAGCCTATGCTAGTTTGGGAGGGAGAAAATGTTCCTATGAATTTGTGGAATTTGGCAGGCCAGTTTCCAGGCAGAAGATTGTCAACATGAGCTTTTTTGAGCCATAAATAAGGTACAGCAAGTGGGAGATGGGTGCAGAAAGGAACCGGCCAGTTTTAAGCAGGATTTGGAAAATGAAGTTATTTCTCATCTCCAGTCTCTCTAGCCACTAAGAGATCTTTAGCTTCAGATTTGGCTTGGGAGGGGGACAGATACAGAGTCCAGGCAGTTCCAGTGAAGGACAGCATGAGAGTAAAGACAAAGTCAAGGATGTGCCCTTGATTCTAGTGCTCTTTGTTTTCAGTCCTGGAAAGGAATAAAGTGGCTCTTGACTATCCTTTCAGTGATAACAGGGTACCTAGAAACCTTCAGGGCATGGCCCCATGTAGCATGGTGTCAGGTCCCAGTCATCTAACGTAGGATGAGACGTGTCACTGAAGGGACATGGGTGGGTCTTTTGGCACAGAGTTGACTGGAATCAAATATGCCGAAGACTCACAATGTTTGAGAGAGCTGAGTGTGCAAATGCATGGACTCAGGGGGATGGAAGTAAAGAGTGGCAGGCTCCTAACTTCCTTCAGACAGGAAGAGGTTGAAGAGTTACTGTGTGCTCATGGAGGGCATGCTTCCCCAGGCCCTCCCCAGAAGCTGAAGGGCTGAGCCAAAGGGAAGATGACCTCAACTGAGGAAGCCAGAGCCATGGAGCAAAATGAACTGGGGAACAATTCAAGAAACATTCCACCCAGCGGGAGGCTCTGAAAATAGTTGCTCAGGAGGTTTTCAAATACTGTTCGGCAATGACCAAGCTAGGAGAGGGGCATGCCACCACTGTACGTTGGGAGTATGCATGTGCATGGTGGGCTAAGAGCTTTTCTAGTTCCTAAGTGTCTGGGTAGAAGAGCCTCATCCACGACAGGTGTCGATTGCAAGATCCTTGACTTTGAGCCTGATGATCAAGTGTATAGACTTCGGGGGGCCTGGTGTGAGTATATTCTACATGTGGGAGGGACATGCATCACAGTCTTTGAAGGCAGACTGTGGTGGATTATATATTGTTGAGAGATATTTACTCTCTCCTTCTCCTTTCCATGGAAGGGAAGCACTTGCCCAGGTCACTGCTGATGGGTTTGGCCAAGTGACTTGCTTTGACCAGTTCCATGGTTCAGAGAGGAGGCCTAAAGAGAATCCTCATTTTTCTGCTTATTCTCTTGTGCTTCAGCTGTCCCCACAAGAAGGCAATGGCCAGGCCAGCCTCCTGGCCCTACGAGGACGAGGAGAGTCCCGTGGGGTTGTGCCCCAGCCAAACTGATTGGATTAGCCCCTCCCCCAGTTGCCCAGCACAGCCCAACCTAGATCAGCCAACCCTCAGTTGGCTTAGATTCAGAAGTTTCATAGAGGTTCAGCATGCCGAAGCTTCCTGGATTTTGGTATGCAGTATGACCTTGGCCAAGGTTAGCTGATGGAGGCCTGGAGCCATGATGGGCTTCTTAACACTGTGAATCATCAAGTCTCAGCGCTGAACAATTTGTGGCCTCCCTCTGCCCTCAGAGCTGTTTCCAGAGACTTACCATGTGGTGAGGTAGAGGAGACACACAGGCCTTCAAATAAGCTCAGAAGGAGGCAGACATAGGGCGCAGGCATGCTCCTTACCTCCTCCTGAGGGTGCCCTCAGCTAAGTGAGCCTTCCTCACAGAAGAATGAGGCCCCAGAGTGTGACTCGGGCTATAGTCTTTCTAGCAGGAAACTATGGCCAGTCCTACACGGAAGACTTTGGGTGCCCAGCAGAAAGGCAAACTACTTAATTCTGTTTTCCTTGGGGGTTTCCTCCTTTCCTCAGTCCACTTTGTCATATGCCGCCAAACCGAATGCTCTCTACGTGGCTTTGGCTCCACACTCTCTGAGCCAGGTGGCAAGCTTTTTCTCATGGAGAGGAGGGAGTTCAGGGGCCCAGCATTTCTGGCCCTACAGAAGGGGACTTCTATCCCCTTGAACCCAGTCTTAGACCCTCCCCGCTGTTCTTCTGTCCCAGAAACCATCCCAGTCCTTGCGCCCTGCTTACTGGCTCCGTGAGGTTCCCTAGAGCGGCCTGATCACTGCTAATGGTTGACTGCTGGCTTACTAGATCTGGGCCCCAGCCTCCCCTGGCCCCGTGTCCTTGCCAGGGCCACCTCCTACGGCTCAGGCATATCCACCTGCCTGTCCTTTCTCCTTTTGCCAGCACCAGAGCACAAAGGTCTATCTTCTCCCCTGACCCCCACCCTGACTCAAGAGTGCTCATCAGATTACCCATCAAAGAGGGAATCCGACCTGAGGATTGCTTTGGGACGAGTGCTTGGGAATATACCCGGATCTGGTACACAAGGTTTCGGCAAAGCAACTTAGATCTTCAGATCAGCTTGCCGAAAGAACAGCCGGTTAGTAAATCGTCAAGCCCTGCCCACCCCTCACCCCCAGAGACAACAATAAACAGCCACTAAATGTCTTCAGCATTAAACATTTCTCGGCAAAGGCGCGACAGTCAATTTTGACACTGTTGTGAAAAAATACAGTCTAGTTTCTGTTCAGATGCACCAAATTTACTGCTCAGGTTCTCATTAACTCCTGTCAAGGAAGAAGCAGATAGACAAAATAAATTATGAAAAAATTACTTTTTTAATGTACAAAAAGACTTATTTACAAGTTGAGCGTGTCATCTCAATTCACGCGGAGCTGTAGAAAAAGCTAAATATTTTGGAGATATAAATTTGGCTTGCTGATTCACCTACAGTATTTTCAGGGATGATGCCTTCTGTACAGTCTATACACAGGCTGGGAAGGGCTAGCAAAATCTTAGCTCAGGGAGCGAGTGAACACCGTCACTGAGCCCAGACCCTTGGAGGGGTCCCAGGGATGTTATCTGGCATTGGCTTGGTTTATGGACCCTAACAAAACATCCGATGTGCTGGAATGTGGACTGCCCAAGTAAGGTTTTGGTCCTGCCCCGGTTGAGGCAAGGGTCACAGGATCAGGCTCATAGTGGTGCGGCTGGTTTCGGCAAGGTCGCCACTAATTCAACATGGGAATGGTGTGCGGTGTGTGTATGTGTGTGGTGTGGACGAGGCATCAAGTCACCCTCCAGTACGTTCAGGAACGATGTCTTCTGATGCCAGCTCCAAATGCCATTTCCAGGTGGGGCTGGGTTGCACTGAACAGGAAAATTCAGTGATGGTCCCTCAGGGTCCCAAGAATCAACCCTGTCATCCTCCCACCCCCACCAAAACACCATGCACGTCATCGTACTTTGCAAAATGAGCAGGAGGATGTAGGGAAGGAAATCTAGAAGATCCAGGGACCGCACACTGTGCCTCGGCACAGACCACTGGGCTGCAGGTGAGTGGACAACACAGCTTGGGAGCCTGGGCAGAGGCTGCTGTCAAGTCCTGGGCTTTTCCGTGGTAAGGTGGGTGGACAGTGCATTGGAGAAACAGGATTGGGTAAACATACGACTTCCTCTTTTTATGAGGGAGCTTCAGGGTGGCCTGAGGCTGGGCCCCTGGCGTTCTCCCTCTTTCTCGAGGCCCCATGCCAGGCTTTGGCTCACCTGGGTCCATCCTTAACCCAAAGCAGCTCCAGCAGCCCCGAGGTATTTAGAAGTAAGTGTTCTTTCCAGGAAGGGATACATTCAACATGCATGAACACTGCAAACATGGTCTGGAGAAGCCAGGACAGCAGCTGGGCTTGCCCCAAGGACTACAATTTTTCTTTCTCTTCTCTGGAAATCCTTCCATACTTCATTCATTTGTATGCACTTGGACAGTCTGCCAGTCACAAACTTGGCTTTGGGGGGTGGGGCAGACGCGCCCGCTCTACGAAACCTGGAATCAGGATGTACTTCCAAATCCAGGTAAAAATCTTTTTTTTCTTCCTCTACAGCACGGGGGATGTTAGAGGCCTCAAGAAGTAAGCTTCATAGAATTCTTCTGCCTCGCCCGTATGGGAATGAGAAGCTTATCATCCTGGATCAGAATATCCAGTATGGCTTTCAGATTCAAACCCAAATGTGGTTCCCTCTACCCTCTTCCCTCATGTATTTGGAAAGCCCTCAGCCAACGGAATCCCTCATTAGCCAAATGACAGAGGAAAAGACGCCAGAACAATTTGGTCCCATAAACACCAAAGGCTGGGAAGCACTATGCCAACGAGTTTTTCATTTCTACCTTGCCTTTCTCATTGAGACTTTTCGCAGTGTTCCGAAAAATAACCCCAAAGAAAATCAGACAGGATACACACAAACCTGCCCTTAAAGCCACTGTGGTCTGAACCGGTCATTGGCAATACTCCCTCAGACCTATTTAATACTTTTTTTGGAAAAAGGCAAAATCGACAAGAGCCCCATGCTCTGGGAAGTGATGGCTCCTCCGAGTCTGCTGAGCGCCCAGGGCTGGGACCTTAGGTCATCATGTTCAGGAATTTGCTCTCCTCGGCCAAGCTGGTGAGCATGGAGCTCATGTCCCCAACAGCCATGTTGCTGATGCCCGTGGGGATGGAAGGTAGAGTCAGGGAGTTCCGGGGGGTGGTGAGGCAGGAGGAGTTCTGGGAGAGGCTGTGGAGGAGGCTGGGACTCAGGGCGCCTGAAAGCAGGCTTGAGTGATCGCCATCATCCATGATGGCATCGAAATCAATCTGGGGAGCCTCCAGGAGCTGGGAGTCCACTGTGCTGGACACCTGGTTGACCCCCGGCGAGGGCAGGGGCTGGGGCTGGATGCTGTCTGGGCAAGCCTGTGGCTGCGGTGGCTGGGGCCGCACAACCTGGCAGCCCACATGGTTCTCCAGGCCTCCGTTCTGTTCGTACATGTGGATCTGGCCATAGTAATAGAGCATGCTGTGATCCTGGGTCCCGGCCACGTCCTGTGGGGCTGGCTGAGGAGGCCGGGACACCACGTTGCTCATCGCTCCTTTGGGCACATCGACCATCTCCTGGCTGGCTGACACAGTGGCCATGGCGTGGCTGGTGGCCCTGGCATAGGCCAGCTGCAGTCCAGCCCGCACCCCACGGTGGCAGCCGGCAGGGCTGGGCTCAGCGGGTGGCCGGGGTTGCACTAGACCAAAGCTGGATCCGGCCACCCCAACAGCACCCTGCTGGGGCTCCATGAAGCCGGGTTGCTGGGAAGGCAGAAGGTGGGAGCCCTGGCGGTAGCCCTCCTGGCTCATGGGAGTTGCCAGGTGATGGCTCTGCTGTGGGTAGCTCTGGGTTGAGTGAAGGGGTGGCATCCCGGTCAGGTTGGAATTGGTGATTCCAAGTTCCCTGTGGTTGCTGCCCATCATGGCAGCTTCGGGAGCAACTTCCATTTGCTGGGGGAGCCCCAGGTGGACTGGTTTGGCCACCGTGTTGCTGCAGGATGGGGGGTATGGGTTCAGGGCCCCACCCATGGTACTGGGGCTCAACTGGGGGTGGGCTTGGCCATAGTTGGTGTGGGGGCTCCCGGTGGTGGTCATATTGGGACACGGACCACCTGTCCCTGGCTGCCGCATATAATTTATCCTAGGCACAGAGGGACCGCCCCCGCAGGGCTGGAAGTGTGTCTGCGCACTGTCCAGGGCCCCGGGGCTCAGGGGCAGACCTTGAGGACCATAGCCTGTGTACTGGCCGAAGGCTGGCTTCTGCTGCACCACAGCCAGGTTGCCCTGCAGGAAGGGCGAAGGCTTCCCCTGGCTGGCCAGCGTGTCCACGGTGCCAGAACTCACCTCATTCCACTGCACAGGCATGCTGTTTTTGTTCAGGCTGGAGGGGGTCCCGTAGCCCGGCTGGCAACCTCCCAGCCCCGGGATGGAGGGGCCCACGTTGGAGTCGGCGGCCACCATCCTACGCGGGCCAGGCAGCCCCGGGCTGGGCAGTTTGGGGTTCTCGGAGAAGCAGGTGCTTTCCGGGGGGTAGGCCTGCGGGGGGCTGTCGTCCAGGGCCCCACCGGCGTGCGCCTTGATGTACTGCACCACGTCGTCGGGCAGCACAAGGTCGTCCTCGGGCAGCACGAGGCCCATGTCGGGCCCTGCGCTGTCCGCGCCCGCAACCAAGGCCTCCATAGTCACGTGCTCGCTGATGCTGGGCGGCCGGGGTGAGTAGGCGCTGCGGACCAGGCCGCCATCGGCGCTCGCGAGGCCTGACAGGCGGAGGCTTCGCCGGTCGGCGCAGGGCGGCAGCGGGGCCGGGTTCACATCATGCGCACTATGGAAGCGCTGCACCCGCGGCGTGGCCAGGGTGTCGGGCCGTCTCACTGGGTCGCTGGCCCGCCGCGCCCCGCCGCCCGGCGCCTCGTGGGGAAAGGCGGGTGCGGGCCCCGTGTGGCCGTGGGCGGGCCCATCGCTGCCCCGCCGAGGCCCCAGCGGGCGCGGGCAGGGGGCGGGCGGCGCCAGCCTGGTCCGCAGGCTCGCACGCTCCAGCCCGGGCAGCGGGGTCGGGGGCGGCCCGCCAGTGGCCGCTGCGTACTTGGCCCGCAGGCTGTACTGCTGCGCTGGAGTGAGGCTGAGCGGCCCCGCGCCCCCGCCGCCCCCGACGCCGCTGCACTGGCTGGCCTCGCTCGATCGCCGCGACGCGTCAGTGGAGATCGGGTCGTAGGAGTCGGCCGAGCTGGCGTTGTGGGGGCGGCCGGCGCCCAGGGGCGACGCCTCGCTGGAGCGGCGGCTGGAGAAGTAGGGAGAGATGCCGGAGGAGCGGCGGCTCACGGTGTAGGCGGAGCTGACTGTGCTGGTGGAGCTGTCGCGGCGCTCCTGCAGGTGGCTCAGCATGGTCACCTCGCTCGCGGACAGCTCCGACAAACGCGGGTTGGGCAGCAGCCCGGCTGGCCCGCCGCCGCTGAGGTTTTCCAGGATGGAGCCTGCGGGAAAGGAGAGGGGTCAGCAGCCCGGGCCAGGGCGCGGGTGCTCTGCCGGCTTTGACCCAGCTCAGCCTGTGGCCGCTGGAGCCCTGTACAGGGCATGGCACACAGCTGGCCCTCAACCGACGACTTCTAGATGAAAGGAGGGACGGGGAGCCCAGTAAGTGAACAAATGATGGCCCAGTGGGAGTCAGGAGGCCTGATTCCAATCTTAGCTGTCATGGCCTGCCCGGCCCTGAATTCTCATTCTGTCTGATCCTTAGTTTCCCCAGCTGTGGGTAACACATGCCTCTCGGTAGGAAGAGGTTATTGAGAGCAGGGGAGGAGGAGCCTGGGAGGGCCCTGGCCACGGCCCTGCACCTTCACCATCTGGGAGTGGCTGAGGCCAGGCTGGCATCCCAGGGGCTGAGTTGACCGGAGGCTGCTAATAGGCAGTCCCCTGATGCACACCCATGAAAGGGAGCAAAGGCCTCAGAGTGCCAAGGGTGTGTGTGTGTGTGTGTGTGTGCGTGCGGGTCTGCAGGCCCCACGGCAGCTGATGTCACAGGGAGCTCTGGGCCTTGAACGGCCTCACACTCCTGCCCTGATCAGTCCCTGGATGGGGGCCACCCCAGAAAAGGGTGACCTTGGGTGAGGCAGCTGTCTACAGCCCAGGCGATTTCTGTATGAGGCCAGGAGTTGAAGGCCATTTGCCTGCAGTTCCTGCAACAGCTAGGGCAACAAAGCCTCCCTTCAAGAGACACCTGGGTGGTACATCTCAGTGTCCACCACACTGGCTGTGGGTCCAGCTAACTGTCTGGCACAGTCGCCTTGGTTCTTGAAGCCTGGCCAGCACTTCTTGAGACTGACTTTATGCAGAAGTCCCTGTGCTTCCCTAGCTGACGTGCTGTCTCTCTCCTCTGCCCAGCCCCAGCCCGAGCTCTGTCCTCGCTCCCTGGCTCCTTCCCTGGTCCAGTGTGCTTCTCACAGCATGGCCTTCTAAACACAGGGGCTGGGATTATAGTGCTCTTCTCCCTAGGGCCTTGGCCACAGTGCCCAGAGCAGAAGCGCAGTAGAGCTGGAAAAGTACGGGCTTTGGAGCCACTAGGGCCTGCCCTTGAGCTGAATGGGGCACTCTCCCCTCTCCAAGCCTCACTTTTTTTCATCTGTGCAATGGGCTGGTGAGATCTATTCTATTGTGGGCATCCGGTGAGATGGACATGGCGCTCGATGGAGGTGAATCTACCAGGTGCTTGGCCCAGGCCCTGTCCCGCCCCTGCCCACACACCCGGGGCCCCCTCTTACCACTTCCTGGGAGGGGAGGCAGCTTGGTGTTCCGGGTGTGTGGAGCCGGCCCAGCCCAGGAACAGGAATCCTTGAGCGACTTGAGCTTCTCCTTCTTGAGCTGCTCGAACCGGTGCATGGCCGTCATATGTTTGCGCAGCTGCAAGCCACCAGCAGAGGGAGCGGCCAGGGCTGAGGCATCGGCCCCCGGGGGCGTGTCATCCAGAGCCGTCAGGTCTCCCAGGCTCCCGGGCCCTGTCCCTGGCATCTCCACGCCGCTGTCATTGTTGGGGGCACTGCCCAGGGGAGAGGGCTCACTGCTGCAGGATGACTGGGCCCCGGGGCTGGACTGACACAGCTACGGGGTGAGGGGGTGTGAGAAGACACAGACTCAGAGGGTGCGAGAATCCCCCTGGCCCTCAGCCCTGTGTGCACACACACTGCCCTTGCACACCTGGGAAGGAGGCTGCCATGCAGAGAGCTTCTGAGCGTCACTGTCTGTCTGCAGCAGGTGGCCCAGCCACCTCACTTCTCTGAACCTCAGCTCCCCCAACTAGAAGAGGCACCTGAGCTGTCTCTGGGACAGGGTCAGTGGCTGTATGGAAAGCTTCCGGTAGGCGGAAGGCACCTGAGAGGCAGAAGGCGCCACATTTTCCTGCCTCCCACTCCTTGGTTGTCTGGGCCAGCACCTGGGCCAGAGCTCTGCATGCTGAGCTTTCAGTATGTGGGGACACTTGGGGTCTGCCCCACAGAGGCAGCCACGGCTGCGTGAAGTTGACATCCAAGAGGGTGCTCAGTGTTCCCAACAACAGGGACGTGCTGTGTGATGGAACAAGGAGCTGTGGGGGCCTGTTGACCTGGTGCCTTCTTAACAGGCCAGAGGCAGGTTATTGGAAAGGGCCAGGAAGACCAGGGAGTGTGGACCTGCTGGACACAAGCCCTTGACTGACGGGCCACTCTGAACCAGCCCCCACTCTGGTCCATGCAGAGGGGGGCTCGTGTGTACAACACAGGACTCCACACAACCCAGGCTGCCTCCAATGGGACGGGGGCTCTAAGCCCAGCTGAGGCTCACTTCAGATGTAGCACCTGTGGGCTCATTCCCAGGCCAGATGCTCCCAAATTCCAGAATTTTCTAGAATTTTTGGTGACAGTGCTCCTTTCTGCCCATGGCAAGACCTGCATTTCTCAGGTTGGCACTCAAGACCCTCCATTGGCTGGTCCTTTCCTCCTCTGTGCCCTGAACTTGTGCCTCCTCTCAGCTCTGCCCCTCGGGGAAGTTCTGTCCCCATGGTTCGCTCCTATAGCTGCCAGCCTGATTCCTGCCTCCAGCCTTTATCTGTCCTGGGGGTTCTATCTGCAGTGCCTGATGCCCACCGACCCAAACCCATCTTACTAGGCTCCCGAGGGGCCTGGACTGCCCTATCAGCCTGCGCCCAAGCAGCAGGCTGGGACCAATTCCCCAGCCCGCCCTCAGCACGCCAGCCCGCCCACACCGCGGCCGGGCTTCCCTGCTCACCTCAGTACCGTCTATCCTTAGGGGAGGTACAGTCGAGAGAAAGAGGTGGAAACAAAGAACAGATGGTTAGAACAAAAGGAGTGGAGGCCACAGGGGCAAGGACACAGAGACAGGACAGAGGGAAGGGGACCAACTGTAGCTCTTCGATGCTAGTTGGAAAGGCAAATCCCAGGAACCACCCACAGACTGACCATGTGGGACCAGGCATCCCTGTGGCCCACGGCCCTGCCTAGAACTACGGGACCTGGCACAAGACAGGTTCTATAAGAGGCCCAAGGTCGTGAAGGGAGGAAAGTTGAGCTGGAGAGAGGAGGATGTTGTCGTGCGCTTAGAGGAGGGGATCCCGAGACAGAGCCCACAGCTGCAGTTGGGGCTCTGGGCCCTCGTGCTGCTGGGCTTGATCTCCTGGGGGCGGGAGGCATGCACTGGGGCCTGCACTGCCCTGCTCTGCTTACCCCGGAGCTCTCGGTCTTGATGGCTTTGATGTGTAGGCAGTCCTCCACGGCCTGGCTGGTGCTGCTGGCCTCAGCACTCTCCTCAGAGCCCCGGCCACCGGGCTCGGCACTGGCCTCATTGTCCCCGTTCTCCTTGAGCAGGGGGGCACGGAGGTGCACATCGTTGCGCTGCTTCTTGGTGACGTGAGCGTCTGGGCCATGTACCGTTTTCACGTGCTTCCGGAGGGAGCTGGGGTCCGTGTATCGCTTGGTACAGCCTGGGATCTTGCAGATATAGGGTTTCTGGGAAGAGAAGCAGGCATGTGTTACGAGACTCTGAGTGGGAGCACTCCCCGTTCTCCTGGAGCGATGCCACGTCCTTTGGCTGGTATAGTCAGAAGGTGCTGGATGGAGTCAGGCCAGCTCCAGGCCTGCAGGAGCTCAGCCCCATGAGTCTGATCTGCTATCTTTGTGTGTGGGTAAGTGCATAGCTGAGGAAGCCCTCATCACAAGCTGGGGACACAGATCAGAGACCAGGGAGGGGGTCGGGGATATGGGGTTTGGTGTGATTGCAATGCCGCCTCCCTGCAGATCAAGGCACTGGAATTTTCTATTATTTTATTATACTATTATACTATAGAAAGTAGTATAAAAATAGAAAATTAAACTATTTTCTATTAGATAGGGTTAACACCCCGATCTCTCTGATGAAGAAAAACAGGTTCATAGAGGCAAAGAAACTGGCTCTAAGTCACTCAGGAATGAGATGAAAACCCAGGGTTTCTGAACCTCAGTCCTGAGTACACACACATACACACACACACATACACACACACCACATCTACATGACGTAGACACACTCCCTAGTACCCCTCCACACACATTCACACATACACACATGTCCATGCATACACACCACACATACACACGCACATACACATGTACATGTGCACAAGTACACAAACACACACACGTGTCCTACAAATACACATCCACACAGACCCACATAATACATACACACGTACATCCACATCCACACAAACATCCACACACATACATAAACACACCCCTTTCCAAGGCTAGCTCTTGTCTGTAGAGACCCTGGGGGGCTTAGATTCCTTAGGGAATGCCTCTGATTTCTTACAAGCATTGGAGGAAATCCTCTTGGGATCCAAAACGTATCTAAGTTTTTAGAAATGTTCCTTCCTGAGTCTGCCCGAGCAAAAGCAGTTGAGGGGCTTGGCCTGGACTGGGAGGCTGGTACAGTGGACTTCTCACCCTGGGTTCTGTCAGTCCTGCCAGGGCGTCTGGCTACCTGGGAGGGAGACAAAGGCTGCTCTGTGGCTTATCAGTGAGGGGCTGACAGCTATGATAGGTCAGACAGCAGCAGCAGCTGTAGCACGTCATTGCCAGCTGCTCAGGGTGGAGGGGCAGGGCCCTGCCGATCCGTCCTGAACTCAGATAGTAGGCTGGGGAGGGGGCTAGGGGCATCAGGCACCTAGCTACTTAACAGCCTACTAGAAGCCACGGGGTGGTACATTTGCATACGCGTCAGAGGGGCCCCACGTGCACACACTGTGCACACCCTGGAGTGGTACCTCATTGGAGTGGGTGCGGTTCTGGTGCTTGGCGCGGTCGGAGGCATTGGAGAAGGCCTTGTTGCAACCCTCGTGCTCGCACACGTACGGTTTCTCCCCAGTGTGGGAACGCAGGTGTGTCTTCAGGTTCTCCAGGCGAGAGTAGGCCTTTGAGCATCCCTCGAACTGGGAAGAGGTGGGTTCGGTTAGTGAGGGTGCCCCAGACCCAACACAGGGATCCCGACCTCAGGGGCTGGTCTGCTGCCTCCTCCCCAGATCCGTCCCCCCACACTCCACTCGTGCGCCCAGGATTTTAACAATATCCACCCTGCTTTCTGATGATAAAATGACACAAGACTACTCTAGAACATTTGGGAAAGACAGAAAAGTGCAAAAAGAGAAATGAAAACCATTGGCTGCCAGGAATAGCCACTGCCGACATCCAGGTAAGTCTCTCTCTGGGGACTTGACAGTTCATCCTGAATGTTCACATCACAAGTGGGAACATATCATGTATTTTGTCACATATTCTGTTTGTCAAAGTCAACGGCACATGCTAAGAATCTTCCTGTATCATTCAAAACTCTTTGAAAATACTATTTTTAACTGTTTCCAGTGCCACTCCCTGATTAGAATGGTTATGTTAAAAGGCACTGAAAATAAAATCCAGAGGCCCCTGGATTTCAGTCAGTTAAGTGTCTGACTCTTGATCTCAGCTCAGGTCTTGATCTGAGGATCTTGAGTTCAAGCCCCATGTTGGGCTCCACGCTGGACCTGGAGCCTACTAAGATAAAATAAAATCCAGCGTGCTCCAAATCCTTGAGTGAGTTGGCCACCCTCACCTTTTTTCTGGCCATGCTGGACTCCTTTCAGTTCCTTGACCCCACTAAGTTCTTCTCAGTGTGGGGCCTTTGCACACACCGCCCCTGGCTACTGGGGTCCTGGCCTGGTTCACTCCCTCTGAATATCTTTTGGTATTTCCTCTAGAAGAATTTCTCTGATCTTCTTAATCATAAGACTACCCTTTTTCTCTTTGTATTCCCTACCGCAATTTATAATCTTTATCATTTTGTTATCTGGCCTTCCCATTAGGATGCCAGCTCCAAGAGAACAGGTATCTTCTAGATCTTGTTCATTTTAGTTCCTAGTAGTTAATATCTGGTGAAAAAAAATTTTTTTTGGCACTCAAGAAGCATTTTTGGAAAGGAAGGAAAGAAGGAGGGAGGGAGCAAGAGAGAGTGGCAGAGAGGGAGGAAGGAAGGGAGGATGGATTATTGTAGGAGGTTCTGAACCTATTTCCAAGATAGTGCAATAACATCTAATGTTCCTATGAAAACTGCCCTTAGAATGACACATAAACCCTATTAGGAACTAGGTTATTATGTGTCTCCACATCTTTCCCTTTATTCCTGACCAGTGATTGGGTATATTTGGTATATTGATCTGTTTCTACAATACACAGTTTGTACCACAGGGCTAAGGTTTGCTAGCACTCAGAATGTTACAAAAATAACTTGCTGCAAAGGACCCAGAAAAGCCAAAAATAATCTTGCAAAAGGAGGACAAATCTGGAGGACTAACACTTCCCCAATTCAAAATTTACTACAAAACTACAGTAATCAAGACTGTGGGTGGTGCTATAAGGACAGACATAGAGATCAACAGACCAGAAGTGAGTGTTTAGAAATAAACTCATATATATGAGTGTCCAGTGATTTTTGAGAAGGGCATTAAGGCCATTCAATGGGGAAAAGAACAGTCTCTTCAACAAATTGGATCAGGACACCTGGACAGCCACATGCAAAAAGAATGAAGCTGGACCCCTACCTCACACCATATACCCAAATGGACTCAAAATGGATTCAAGACCTAAATGGTAGAGCTACCCTATAAAACTATATATTTATATTTATTTATATATTTATAATATATTTACTTATACATAAATATATATTTATGTAAACAAGACTATATATTTATAAACTGTAAAAGACTATATATTTATATATTTATAATATATAAAACTCACATAAGAAAACATAGGGATATATTTTTGTGACCTTGGATTAGGCAATGGCTTCTTAGATATGGCACCAAAAGCACAAAGAATTAAAAAACTTGATTTCATCAAAATTAAAAACTTTGGTGCTTCAAAGGAAACCATCAAGAAAATGAAAAGAAAATCCACAGAAATAGGAGAAAATACTGGAAAGTCATATATTTGACAAGGGTTTAGAACTACTACAACCCAACAATAGAAACAAATAACTCAATTTAAAAATGGGTGAAATATTTGAGTAGACATTTCTCCAAAAATGGTACACAAATGACCGATAGGCATATGAAAAGATGCTCAACATCACAGTCATTAGGGAATCACTAATCAAAATCATAATGAAATGCCACTTCACATCCCTTAAGATGAGTGTAATCAAAAGCAAGTGTTAGGAAGGATGTGGAGAAATCAGAACCCTCAGATAGTGCTACTGGGAATATAAAATGGTGCAGCCTTTTTGGGAAGCAGTCTGGCTGGTCCTCCAAAAGTTGAACACAGAGTTACCATATGCCCCAGCAATTCTACTCTAGGTACATACACAAGAGGATCGAAAACTCGTGTACTAATGTTCACAGCAGCATTTTTTATAATAGCCAACAAGTGAAAACAATGCAAACATCCATCAACTGGGTAAATGGGTAAAAATACTAGGATTTTTGTGTACAATGAACTGTTGGTTAGCCACAAACAGAAACAATGTATTGATACATGCTACGATATAGATGAACCTTGAAAACTCTCTGAGTGAACAAAGCCAGACACAAATGCTGCCCATTGCGTGATTTTGTTTTAACGAATTGTCTGGAACAGAGCAATTCATAGAGATGGGGAAGCAGATTAGTGGTTGTTAGGGAGTAGGGGGAAAGAGGACAGGGAGTGACAGCAAATAGGTCTGGGTTTTCTTTTGGGGGTGATGACAATGTTCTGAAATTAGCTAGCAATGATGGTTGCACAACTTAGTGAACATACGGAAAATCACTGACTTGTACATTTTTTAAAGGGCGAATTTATGGCACGAGAGTTTTATCTCAATTAAAAAAATAACACTTGCCAACAAAGGTGGCATATTTTGTTGAATCCCCATCACTACCAATTTTAAGACAGCCTGAATTCAGATATATAAAAATGAGAGCAAAATGTCTATCTCAGAATTATAAGGTAATTCACGGAGAATTCCCAGAGGCTTTAGCTGCATCAGGGCAGGGCATCACTGGACTAGTGGTCCTTTTAAAGAGGGACAAGTCACGTGTGCTAAAAAAAGGTCTCGCTAATCATAGTCACCAATTATGTTGAAACCACAAGGGAAAACGTCTAGAAGATTTTATTTTAAGATTTTTATTTAAAAAAAAAAAAATTCAGGGTGACTGGGTGGCTCTGTTGCTTAAGAGTCTGCCTTTGCTCAGGTATGATCCTGGGTCCTGGGATCGAGTCCTGCTTTGGCTCCCTGCTCCTCAGGGAGTCTGCTTCTCCTTCTCCCTCTGTCTCCCCCCACCCCGCCTCCAACCCTGCGCTTATCCTCTCTTTCTCTCAAATAAATAAATCTTCAAAAAAATGAAAAGAAAAAAAAAAGAAAAATAATTTAAAAATTTAACCAAAGGGATGTTGCTTCAGCAACTCGCCAGTAAGGTTTTCTCTGTGCAGGGCTGAACTGCAGGGGTATAGTCCCGCCGCGGGGTTCACGGCCACACAGTCACAACTACAGAGCCACCAGCACCTCCCCACTGCAGTTATCAAGATGCACGCACTCCTGGTGGAGAGAAAGGTGACCAGCCTCAAGAACTCCCCAAGGTCGGAACTCTCAGGGCAGGAGCACACAGGACAACACGTTGTGGGGCCCAGATGGTGCCGTGGCCAGCCATGCCTAACACATCCCTCATCAGCCCCAGGCGCTCGGCTGTCCTCTGTGGAGACCACACTGCTGTCCCCCGTGGAGACCGAGGGGGTGGAGGGGAAGGGCTGTGCCTGAAGTGTCGAGACACCGCGTGGGGGCAGGGCACTGGAAGCTCCACTCACCGTGCACTTGTGGGGCTTCTCGCCCGTGTGTCTGCGCATGTGCACGACGAGCATGTACTGAGCCTTGAAGGGCTTCTGCTCCCGGGTGCAGGCCTGCCAGCGGCACACAAACTCCTTCTTCTCGCCGTGGATGTGCTCGTTGTTGATGTGCTGCCGGGAAGGATGGCGGTGAGCCCGGCCTCCCGCCCCTGCAGACCCCACCTCCTCTGTGCAGACACAACGCCCACTGCCTGACAAGACCACTGCCTGGGTGCCGGGCCCCCACCTCTTCATCAGCTCTCATTAGCTGCCCCTAACTGCAGATCTACTGTGTGCTATTCGTCTCAGCTAAATTTCCCAATTAGTCAGTGGTCAAAGTGGCCATCTGTGATGGGCAAGGGCATCCCGCTCACCCCAGGCTGGGCTCCAGGCTCTGGTCAGGATGGTGATGCTCCTGGGCTGCAAACAGTAGGCACTAATGAACTGCAGCGAGGCAGACATGCCCACAGTTGGTGCATGCGAAGCTTCTCCCAACCTTGCCCCTATTGTCCCAGTAATTCCTGAAGTTTTGTTTCTGTTTTTTTAATCATAATGGAAACATAAAGGCATCCTCATCTCTACTTCTGAGAGTAGCCTCTGAAAGGCTGGTTCTGGCACTTTTCACCAAGACCCAGATCTTATGTGGTCTGGACAGGGCCCCGGCAAGCAAGGGTAGTGCCCTGATGCTGGGCTCTGGGCACGGTGCGAGGTTGCCCCTGGCACACAATGGCCCAAGATGGTACAGCAGGTCAGCCAAAGACTGCATGACTGATCTTGAGGCATGGCCTTGGGCTTCCCGGGCAGGTGGGGCCATAGGGGGGAAGCTGTGAAGTGCAAGGTCAAGAAGCTCTTCCTGGAGGTGCGGTCCATAGACGCATCTCAGGTAGCACTGCCCTGGCCCAGGAATGCAGACTAACTTTCCTGCTTTCCCCAGCCCTACACCTACACCTTCCAGCTTCTGCCTTGGATTCATCACATGTGTGCCACCTCCATTAGTTTCTCCCGTGATGTGGGACAAGGGGCCAAATTTCCCTTTCTGTCACAGGGAACATTGCAAGCTGCCCTAGGTAGACCCTTTGGATTAGTCACTTGCTTTGATTATTTAACGGAAGGCTGCCATACTCCTGGGGCAGAGGTATTACTACCTCTGAGCTTAGGATGTGTGGGTATGTGTGGGGCCTCCGGACTTTTAGTCCTTAGGTTTTGAGGTTGCTTATTTATCTAGGGGAGTGAAAAAAAGTGGTATTGGTCATTCACGCAGTGGACTGAAAAAGTATACCGAACCTCCTGTGCTTCCTCTCCCTCTAGGGCCTCTCTCTAAAGGCCACCAGGGAGCCTCCCTTTGCCCCATCCATGTCCCATCCTTCCCCTTTCATCTCCCTCTTTGTTCAATGTCCTGGCTATCTGTGTGTGGATCAGGCTGGGCTTGCTTCCCCCTAGGGGGATGGGAGGGTTGGGATCCTCTGGTCTTGGTGGCCTTCTCTCTCTCTAGCCCCACCGCCTCTCTTCTTGGCACATCTTCCTGCTTTCACCGCCCTCCACCTGCCACCCCCTCCAATGCAGTACCATTCACCACTTGTGGCTTCGAGCCCTTGAGATGTGGATGGTCCCAAATGGGATGGGCTATTTCTAAGATGGACAATTAAGAAAAAAAAAAAAAAAAGGATGTAAAATACCCCAATAATTGTTTTATATTGATTACACATCAAAATGATCATCTTTCAGATCTATTGGGTGAAATACAATCTGTTTTTTAAATGAATTTCACCTGTTTCCTTTGACCGTTTTTAAAACTTGCTCCCAGGTTAATGTCAAGTTACACGTGTGGCGGGCCTTTGTGGCTGGCGGCATCCTTCTACTGGACGGTGCTGCTGTCGATCTTTGCAAGCCGCGGGGCTGTTGGGGAGAGCCGGACCCAGAAAGACAGCAAGCTGCCAGGTCCACGCGCCCTGAGAAACTGGCCCCGGCTGTTGTGCATATAAATGTCAGCATTGGAGCGAGTAAAATCTACAGCGCTTTGAACTTCCAGGGAAATCTTATCATATTAGCCTCACTTTCCATTTTTAAAGCCTTTCAAATGATAAAAATGCTTCCTGACAATGCCTTTCATTTTTTTCTTATTGGTTTACTTAGCAACAAATTGTTAATAATCGACTAGGGGCTCCCGCTCGCCTATGTGCCTGCCACCATCCATCTTCCCCGGGAGCAGAAAGACACAGCTGGGCCGAGGGGCTGGCTCTCTTCTCGTAGGGGCCTTCGTTTTCCGGGGCCAGGCAGAGGTGCTCCCCTACACCTGCAGGGACGGACCTGGGCACAGGCGGAAGCCTGCAGCTAAAGCTTCCTGCCCCTGATGCCTTTATTGGAGGTGTTCCCTCCCGGCTCTTGGCAGCCCCGTTTGCTCATCACCAGGCACACCTCTCGTGTCTGTGTCTCCGCCTCTGCCTGGCCCCCTCCCAGCCCCGCATGTGCTGTCCTCTCTCCTTTCATCTAATCTGATCCACACTACAACTCGCAGCCCCAGTTGGCCCCTCCTCCCTCTTGGACTCATTCACCCAAAGACGTGATGCAGGTTGAAGAATTATGCTCAAGTTCCAGGAGGGAACCTGCTTCACAGTGCTATGTCAGTTCCAATGGGTTCGCTGTGAAATTCTGGCCTCCTACATGAGAATCGTTGGGGGGCAGGGGATCCCCAAAGCAAAAGAAACCCCCAGCATTTGAGAGCAACTCTCATGACAGGAGGGAGTGGGTGGTGTCCTAAATGCTGAGTGTACGGGGCTGGGGAGAAGCAAACTTGCCTATGGTGGCTTATGGATGGGTACAGTGTGTGTATCTACCCTACACACTGGTAGAGCTGCTGGTTTGGTGTGGGGCTCATCTTTACGGACTCTCAGTCCCCAAGAATTGTGTATCTATGTGTGTGTGCGTGTGCAGGGCAGGGTGGGGGTTGGCTGGAAGGGTTATTCTTCAAGTCAATTTCTCTTCAATTTCATCTTCTGCATGGAGAAGAGAGACACTCAGGCTGGTACAGGAAACAAGGAGGAGGAAGTGGGAGGGAAATATCACGTGTGAAAAGCCATCTGCTACGTGCTTACGTGGGTATCCCATCTAACCTTCACACCCTTATGGGGGTAGACTTCACCTGCCATTACAGGAGAAAAAAACAGGCTCGTGAGGCTTAAGTGGTTTGGAACCACTCAGCTGACTGTGATGTAGCCAGCTTCGAAGCCTCTGCTCTTCCTGCTGTGGACTACCCACCCCTCCAACTGCCATCACATGAATGCTGCTGTAGAAAAATTCAGAATGGGGACCAAGGGACATGATACAAAAAGAACACCCAGGTCCCATGGCCTCTCTGGTGTCCTGCCCTGGCAGTATCTAGGCATTTTTAAGCAGTCTCTTCCTGATATGGTATTGATACCCCATCTGCACTTGTAGATACTAAGTCTCTGGGAATGTTCTCCCAGAGGAAGTTACTAATTCCTTCCTCCATGGGAGGAACTATGTCCTGGTTTCAGAGTCAGGCTTGTTATGATCTCACTGATGCCGGCTGATTTAACTGGTCTTAATTCCCTCTTTGCACTGGCTGCTAGGAAGCTCAAAAAAAAAAAAAGATATTTATGCAAATAACACTCCAGAGCATTTAGTTTTTAAAAAATACATTCTACTCCAGGCTTCATCTTCTCGTCCTTTTTCCTGAATTTTCTCATTTACTTGTTTTTGTTTTTAATCTCTTTTATGATGTCTGTATTTGTATGTGCACTTTTAGAAACAGGTGGGGCCCAGATAAATAATTACACCTCCCCCTTGCAAAAGCTGTGGCCCAGGCATCTCCTGGAGCTGTCTCCTCCAGCCCCTTCTCTCCAGCAGGGGGCCCGGAAGCTCTGGCTGCCGCAGCAGGCTGTGCGGCTCGAGGCTTACATGCACCAGCTGTTCCTGCGTGTCGTACTCCTTGGTGCAGTCCTCCCAGTGGCAATTGGTCTCATAGATGATCACCTCGGCCTCCTGCTTGCAGTCATCCCTGTCCAGGTCTTCCTTGAGGTCAGCCAGCTGCTCCTGGGGGAGGAGCAGAGCACACCCATGGTGAGCCGTGGTCAGCCACCTGCCCCCGATGAAAAGTCACCACGGGCCCCAGGCAGTCTGTGGTGAGGGCCACACACATGCTTGCATGCACACGCACACACACGCAAGGACACACATATGCCCATGTATGCACTCAGCCTACTTCCGCAGCTGCCTCCCTCCTTCCTCTTATCTGCACAGCTGTCTTGGGGCCTCTCCTTCCTCTCCTGCTGGCTTATCAACACCAAAGTGTCCCATCACATCCTGGGTCAACTGACTTGGCAAGGAGAACAGGAGAAAAGAGGGAAGGGTCTTTTCCTTCTTTGGTTTGGTTTCCTCCGGGGAAGCTGAGGTGGGCCCCATGGGATCAGGGTGGGGGTGTTTTTATTTAGAGTGTGTACGAGGTCGGGTCCAGCATGGAGGCAAGAGAACCAGCTGGAGTGCAGACAACTGACTCTCACGTGACCCCCTCCTCCCAGGGACTTACAGCTTGCCTTGGTTCAGGCTCAGGGTAGAGTGAGCGAACTATGGCAAATTCCCCCCCCTTCCCTGCCACAGCCCCAAGACGTGTAGGTGTCTGTATTCGTGCATTGCAGCCAGGAAAATGGGTTCAGGGAGAGGTCATCTTGCTCTCCGTAGAGCACAAAGTGACTTCGTGACAGCCTAGGTCTGCACTCAAGTCTCCCCATCAGGATGGGGCCCATGTGTGCCCCGTTCAAGGTGGCAAAGGAAAGCCCCCCCCCCCACTCCTCCGCCCAAGATAGGCCTTCACCCGATCACAGGTGCCCGGCATTCCTTTCAAAGAGCACAAAACATGTCACGCCTCGAAGAGCCGGAGCCAGAGACTCTGTCCCACAGGGAGCCCCACCCCAGCAGATGCTGAGCTGGTCAGGGGCAGCCTCTTAGCAGGGGACACGGGGGCGGACTGCGGGTGGGGAGAGAAGGGGAGGCACAGACGTGCCAGGCTGGGACGAAGGCCCAGTGAGGACCTGCACGGATGTCGAGGACTCCCCGGTATTCTGTGGGCTCCCTGGGCAGGCTCAGAGCAAAGCGAGGCAAACAGGTAGTTGTTAGAATGAGCTGCGTTCCATTTCACACTATCTATAAAACTGCTGGAATAGTCTGTCTTTCAGAAAAGCCCCTGGGGAAAACATTTAGAGCTAAGACTAAGGGGGACAACTCTCCCCCCAAGTCAGGAGCCCCAGCCCCCACCCGCTCCAGAGACCATGCAGCGGAGGCTGCCACTCGCCCCTTAGCCTCATTACTACTGCTGAGCCCACTTCTGAGCCCACTTCACAGCTCCCTGGGCTGGCTGCAGACCCAGGCCCCTGACCGACCCACTGCCCACTGGAGCTGCAAAGGGCTCCTCTCAGAGGTTGCTTCTCAGAGTGCTTTTCAATGAATGTACTTGCCTTGAAAAGGCAAATGATGACATGTGGTTTCCTAAGTCCGTGGGCGGGCATGGGGTCCACGTTATAAGGAAGGTGCAGAAGCACCCCTGCCTGGGACCTGTGGCCCTGGGGGGTTCTGCGGGGCTGTGGCCTCCTACACCCGCTCTACATGGTCAGAAAAACTGCAGACAGACTTCTTATCTCATGAGCCGCATGTCCTGCACGTCTCCAAGAAGACTCTCGAACAAGCTGCCAGATGAACCTGTGAGCACAAGGTGCCCCAGGGGCTGCGGGTGTACTCAGGCCTCTAGAGGGAGCTGGCATCACACTTGCCCACAGTTTGGAGGGCTTAAGCAGAGTGGGGACTCCTTATGCAGCACTGCCTGCCACGGGAAACACGCCACCTTGCAAATGAGCCAGGTCACTGAATCAGGACACTGAGCGACACGGTGACAACCTCGGGTGATACACGACTTTCCTTCCACTGACGCGTCCGAGGGGCCAGGCCAGGCAAGAAGGACGGCTTTGTGCCACCCTTCTGGGCAAGAGGGGTGGGGCAGGGGCTCCCAGGGGCTCAGCGCCTGTTCTCGCTGCTTCGGCGTGTCTGTCTCCCCTGGAGATGGGCCGTCCTCATCAATTTCACCGGCCCCCGATGACGGCCGACCTCGTGGAAACCATGCATCAAGCCGAGATGCCTCAGCGTCAGCGAGGGGAGAAGAATTTGTCACCAGCTTCTCTGTTTGCCTGACAATAACAGGACCCCATATTTCATAAAAATTAAGTGCCCAGAGCGTGCCCGATGGTTTACAGGTTTGATAAAAGATGGTCTGGCAGATGTAGGGGAGATGGGGACGGAGGTCCCCTGCATCCTTGGTGTCAAAGCTGGTGATTGTGGAGTAACAGATGGAGACCAGGTCACGGCAAGAGGCCTGGGGAGGGGTGGGAGGCTCACCCGTGGGCTTAGCACTCACACCAAGCCCTTCCCCTGACAGGCCTTTGCTCCAAGAACTGGGCCTGTCTCGGCCTGCTGTCTCAGAATGTCCGAAGAAGGAGCAGGATATCCCAAGGGACCTGCACAGAGGTTTCAGCCCCACAACAGAGCAGTCTTGGGCTCCAGGTGGCTGTCCTCCTCACCTTCCTGCCAAGAAACATCCTCCCTCCCTTCCTTTCTTCCTCACCGTGCCACTCACATGTGCATTGAGTCATTAGAAAATATTATTTTGGGGCACCTGGGTGGCTAGTCGATCAGGTCATGATCTCAGTGTTGTGAGATCGAGCCCCACACTGGGCTCTGTGCTCAGCCTGCCCCTATCTCCCACATGTACGTGTTTCTCCCCTCAAATAAATAAACAAAATCTTAAAAAAGAAAGAAAATATAATGTCATAGGGACTTAGTACCAGTCCCTGTGTAAACCCTGATGGCTTGGCGCCAAATCAGACACTTCTCCTGGGGGGCCACCCTCTCCAAAGCTTTACAGGGCAGTGCAGGCGACAGGCAAGATGGCCTAGAAGCTAGGCTGGGCTCGGGGCAGAAGCAAGTCCTGTTTTCCAGGAGGGTCAGGAAAAGGTGTAGTGGCAGTGATGGGGGAGTGAAGTTCCAGGGAGAGGGAGAGGTGGGACAGGGGCCCAGCTAGCGAGTGTGCCCGGGGCTTGTGTGAGGGGCTGGGAGGAGATGGCCGCAGCCCCAGACATCCATCCCTCCATCCCTCCATCCATTCTTCCGTGTGACACATGTTTGATGAGCATGTGATGTGCAGGCTGCCAGGGACCCAGCTCTGGTCCTTCCTGAGCTCACAGTGTATCCACCCTCTCTGGTTCACTCATTCACGCAGATAGCGGTCCATTCATCCATTCGCCACCAGGGCTGAGGTCCCGGATCGCCTGACCCAACGGGAGGGCAGCCAGGACAACCAGCCGGTTACCTGCGTCAGGGTCAATGGGGAGGCTGGCCGCAGGCCCTCGGCCTCTGTCTTGACCTTGCTGCGCTTATGAATGACGATGGGGTTGACCGTGCTGCTCACAGCCGACTCGCTGCTCGGCTTGTTCTGAGGGAGGAGTGCAGGAGAGTCCGTCACACAGGAGCAGGGCGAGGACACCCCAACTTCTGTTTGGGCTTTACCTCTGGGATCCTCCCCATGTGGACTGGGCCAACACTGGTGTTGGAGGTTTCAGAAGCTGGCTCCCCATTTGGTGGCTTGGCTAGGAGCACAGCTGCGGAAAACCAGAGCTCGGCCTTCCGACCCCCCACTTCCATGGGAATGGAAAAGACACTCTCTCTCTGGGAGATGCTGGGCATGCAGATCACCCTTGTTCCAACAGTCTCAACCATTCAGCCCTCTGAAGCATGAGGGCAGGGGAAGCTCGGGGGCTGGGGAGAACAGGGCTGGGTCAGCCCAGGGAGCAAGAAAGAAGGGTCTAATTCCTCAGGAGAAGGGGGCTAGATAGAGCAACCAGGGTGGGTGGTGACAAGAGCTACCAGCTTCTGTCTGGGGGCAGGTGTTACGTGGCCACCTAGAGCCCTGGGGTGGAGATGGAAGGCGTCTTGGAAAAGGGGTTCTTCTTGCCTTCCTCCCAGAACGTGGTCACGTCTGTGCTGTGGCCTGCAGGTGGCTGGCCTGGGCAGTTGCTCCACCTCAAGAACTGTCATCGTGAGTGCTAACCGGAACTGGGTCCACACGGGGCTCTGGGCCCACAGGCTCACGTAGGTTCATGAGGTGCCAGTTATGTGGCAGGCCCTGCTCGGCACGTTCGTCAGCCCAGGCTGGAAGAGCTTTTGGTGGGTCAGGGTCCAAAACACAGTGGGGCTGATCCCAAAGCTTATGCCTCTCCATTCTCCAATACTATAATTCCATTTCCTCGTCTGTAAAATGGGGCTTCTCCCCACCAAATACTACCTACTGTGTGTCAGAAACCATACCAGCCTGCCCCGCCCTATCAAAGGCTTGCTGGAAAGGGCAAATAAGATGGTTTTTTGTAAACTTAAGCTCAAAGACTAAACTTTACAGAGTACTCTCTCTGCCAGGCTCTGACTCCTAGCCTTTCTCTGACTATACATTAAGTTGATTAGACCGGTGACTGCTGAACTTACTGACCGAGTACTTGCCAAGGAAAAGGGAGGGTGTTAGGAGCTAGCGCAGGTCTCCTGACCCCATGTTCAGTCCTTTGGATCCCATGGCCTCTGCCCAGCAGACATCCCACCAGCCAGACCTGTGCCCAGAGCCCTTCCACCAGCTCCCGGTGTGTGAGAGGGCAACCATCATCCCTCATAGGGTCCCAGGAGCCCGGCGACCCACCCTGTGCCCCCTATACCCATCTACCTGGGTGGCATTGCTCAGACAGTTGCTGCTGCTGCTGAGCTGGGTGGGTGTGGCGTTGATAGAGGTGAGGGGCATGGGCTGCTGGGCCAGGAAGGTGGGCGAGGGCTGGATCAAGGGTGGAGTGTGTCCGAAGGCAGATCCCAGGCCCCTCTGCTGGCTCAGGATCTGCTGGTAGGCCACTGGGTTGATGGGATGGGGAAAAGTAAAAGCAGGGCTGCAAAGAAGAGCAGACAAATCAGGGCCTGGGCAGGGAGTGTGGCTCGCCTCACTGCCAGCACAGCTCTACCTTGCTCAAGAGCCAGCAGTGGCTCCCCATTGCCTGCCATCTCAGACCTCCCCTTCTGCACTCACCCCTGGGCCCTGCCCCATGATGCAGGCTTCACTCCAGCAGGCTGGCCCCCAGAGGGGCCAGGCTCCATCTCTTCCCTGCATCCCGGCCTTTCCCTGCTCGGACACCTGTGATGCACTCCTGCATCATCATCGGGGACTCTCAGAACACCATTGGGCCGCTGAGGTTCGTCCTGATGCCCCCTTGTCCAGGAAAGTTGCCCTGGGCCTCTGGTTCACATGGTCCCCTCTCTCCTTTCACTTCTACTGCACTTCTAGACCCTCCCTGTCATCTGCCTATGGGCCACTCACTCCAGAACAGGAGACTAAGGGATAATGGTGACCTCCAGCCCTAAGCCATACATGACGGGTGGCTTGTGGCTTCCTCCTTGCTTTCTCCTTCATTGCTTACTCCGGGGGTGGGAGAGGGGAGCCAGCTGCCATGGTGAGAAGATGCTCAAACAGCATTAGGGAAAGGACATCAGTACGAGAAATAAGGCTCCTGCCAATGGCCATGTGAATGAGCCTCCTTGACATGAGTTCAGTCAAAGTGGTAGAGTCTGAGTCCTAAAACAGCCTTGGCTGCATGGTGGGGGTGGGGGTGGGGACCCAAGCGTGAATGGTGTCCCAGAGGTTCTGGTGTGCTGTGCTGTGACCATGGTGGGAGGCCTGCTGCCAGCTCAGAGACCTGGCGGGAGCCGAAACAGTGTCACACCTTGCGGGGTCCCCAGTGCTGGCCAACAGCCGTGGCTTCCCCATGATACCTACTGAGATACTGAGGAAGCCACCTTTGGTTCCATGATGGAATCTTCCATGCTAGGCCCAGGAAACGTCACTTTTCACACTAGAAAGTGCGTTTGGGGGCCGAATGAGCATATGGACCCAGGCTCAAACATCTGGCGCATTTCAACATCCTCATTAGTGGTTCTGAATTCCTGAACCGGTTCAAGGGCGCTTATTCATAAATGCAAGGGGTCGTGTCTTTCTCCCGGGGGATGAAGGCGTGGCCTTCCCAGCGTGGCCCCGCCCATGCCGGCCCCGCCCATGCACTCCCCACCCCGCCTCCCAGTTCTCAGCGGCGCTGGCCCTGGGGCCCACCTGAGGGTGCCTGCCGACAGGTGCCCGTAGGAGCCGCTGGCTGCAGAGCTGCTCCGGGAGTTGTTGATGTAGGCCACCAGCGAGTTGGGGGAGGTCCGGATCATCCGCTGCAGGTCCAGGCTGGCATCGGAGAGCGGGGAGATGGACAGCGCCCGCTTGCGGCTCAGGCGCGGCGTCACCCGCGGGCTGGAGAAACGCGACACTGTGGGGACAGCCAACCCCAGGCGTCACCCGCTTGTACGGGGACGGAATGGGGGGGGAGGGCGACTGGGAAGTGGGGGGCGACAGGAAGAGCCTTTGAGGACTCCTAATGAGAACCTCCGGGGCTCCTGGGCAAGGGACCAAGCCTGTCTCCAACCGTTTGCTTCTCTGCAGGATGGGACTGATCCTCATGCGGTGTGGGGAGGTTGGGAGAAGCCCAGGTCAGGGCTTGGGTGACAGAATGCCCTCGCTGGACATAAATTAACGTCTTTACTCCCAGTTTTGCGGAGAACAGGTTTGGGTTCAGTGTCAAACAGCTTGGTGGCCTCTCGCGAAGCAAACCCACCCGTGAAACTAGCACCAGGTCAAGAAACGACATGGCTGGCGCCCTTCCTGACCCACCCCGAGGGCAGCCCCTATCCTGGCTTCTGCAGTCACCTGAGGCTTCCGGAACCTGTCACCTTTAATACTCAGGATGCACAGGCACTCCCACCCCCTGCAGAGGCGCTCACCCTCCACCCCTCAAGAACTGCGGGAAGGGAGGACAGGCTGCCCCTGACTGGCTCCCTTTACCCTGGGGTCACACTGTCCTGCCATGGCTCTGGACTGTGCCTGTGTACAGTCCTTGCCCCCAGTCAAGGTTCTGGGTCTTTCCTCTGGACAAACAGTGGCCTAGAAATGGTCTGACCGCATAACAGGGCGACTCCCACGTGCCAGTTTTTGCTCTGTCCAGACCCTCCTTAGGCCCTGGTTTCTTCTCTGTGAGAGGGTCTCCTCGTTCGGACCTCCAGGGCTGTGGTGAGGACGAGAGTAGGTAATGGATGTGAGCACCTTTCTGTGCCCCCTTCGGGCTGGAGGGGTTGCCTGTATGCAGCTCTAGTGGCTGCCAGGGCTTGGTTGGTCCTGGGCTTGCGATGCCCACCTTCTTCCCTTCTGTTTGCTCAGAACGGCTTGGACCCCACAAGTTCCCCTCCTCCAGGAAGGTGGCAGGTTACTCTGGCTGCAGAGTTGGTGTGTCAGTGCCTTGTACCCACAGCTGTGGGGGCACTGAGGGCAGGGCTGATGGCCTGTGGATCTCTGAGCCCTCATCCCCAGTGCCGGACAGCCCCCGAGAAGGCTCGGCATATTCAGCCTCTGAGTGCAGAGAGCCCTAGCCTGGGCACCTCATGCCCGGTGCTCCCCTAGCCCCTTGCCCTTGGCTGGCAAACTCAGGAAGCCCCTTTCCTCCTGGGCCACTGGGAGAAACACCCTCCAAGGCTGTGCAAAGAACAGATGAGGCCCCAGAATCGGTCTGAAAGGCAGCTCCAGGCGCTATGGGTATCCTGCAGGGCTGAGCTCAGTGGCCACCCACCACCACACAGCAATGGAGCAGGAACCAGGGAACCCAGGAGTTGGCCTGATGCTCCCCTTCCTCACCTCCTTCACGACGGAGTCTGCCCCCAAAGTCGCCCACAGGTCCCTGTTCTCCCACTCTCCCTTGGCTCCCTCTAGCCCACCACTAACCCTGGTCATCATGGAGCTCTTAGCTAATTGCTGTGTGATGGTACATTCCTCCCTGCAGCTTGAGAGCTCTTTAATGTATAAATCAAATCCTGTCCTTGTGCCCCTCGTCCCCATTTCTCCAGAGCTCCCCAGTGCTATTAGGAAAAAAGCCCAAATCCTTAGGGTGGCTTCTTGGCAGCCCTGTGGGTGCCTCCTGCCTACCTCTCCAGCTTCATCTTGCCCATGCCCCAGGCTCTGCTCCCACCACCATCCAGCCCTGCCCCCACCCCCGCCCCACACCTCAGGTCACCTGCTTTCCTGCACAGGGCTTTTGCACATGCATATTCCTCTGCCCAAAGCGCTCCTCCCTCTTCTCTGTGCTCAGATCTCAGTGGATTACTGCTTTCCCAGGGAAAACATCCTGACATCCTCTGGTTGGGAAGCGTTCCCCATACCACCCTCCCTGGCCCTCCCACCCCGTCAATCCAAACAGGTGTTCCTGTCAGCAAGCCTGCATCTGCTGCTGTGATTTTCTGATTGCTTCTGGCTCTCCTACCTTCACAAAGGAGAGACTTGGGTCCCTTCCCCTTCAGGGCTATGAGCACGCACAGACAGCAGGCTCGGCGGTGAGCCCAAGTGTGAGGTGGTGACGGCTGAGCCGCCGGCACAGGCATGCTGCGGTGAGGGAGCGCAGACTCACAGCCACAGAGAGTCAATATTTCCAGACCGCCTGGAAGGCGCTAGATATTGTTCTAAGCACTCAAATGTATTAACTTGTTTAATCTCTGATGAAACTGCCCTAGAAAGATGGGGCTGTTTTTACTTTCATTTTGCGAAAGACAAAACAAGAGGCTTTCTTGAGGCTGCACAGCCAGGGAAAGTACAGAAATGGACTGGAGGTCAGGCCGTTGGCTGCCAGACCGACCACTCAGCACACCACCTCTGCCCAGGATGGGGAGGAGAGGCATTTTGTGGGGAAGGGTGTCCTGGAGGGGTTGGGGCTGAGCTGGACACACACACACACACACACACACCCATGTGGGGATACACAGTGGCGCTAGCCGCCACACGGAGTCCAACAGTTAGCATTTGCCTTGGAGCCCATGACTCAGCCTCCCGAGCCTCTCTTTGCCCATTTGTACAATGGGGGCAATGCTGCTTGGCCCCCTGGATTACTGTGAGGACACCTGGAGAGCACGGGAGTGCCTAAAACCCAGCGGAGGTTTTCTAAAATGAAATGTGAGTTGATTTTCTAAAATGAAACTGCAAGTTCACGTAGCTTCTTCACAGGCTAGGAGGGGGTTTCGAGGGGCAGGGTGAATCTAACGTTAATGTTGCAGTAAGGGATAGCACGTCTGGAAAACACAACTGGGCCACACAGCAGCACACCCTTCGTCCCTAAAGCACTCACTCATCGGCCCATTCACTAGGGCTCTGTTAGGCTTCTTTGTTCTTATTTCCTGAGTTCACTCCTTGTCAGTCCTCACTTGGAAGGAAAATCAAAGATGCAAAAGTAAAATCTTCCCAAAGATTCCTATTACTTACGGACCGAGTGGCAAACGGAGAAATATGAGGTGGGAGGGAAGATCTAACACCATATAAAGGAAGAAATACACTCGTCTGTGTGATACATTTAAAAAAAAAAAAGATTTTGTTGCTAATATTTGGATTCCCACCCTCTCCTGCGCCCCTAACAAGAGGAAACAGGCCAAATCTGACAGTGATATTCATCTCTGTTATTCCCACCCCTCAAGGGAAATATGTTTATTAATGCACCTCTTCCCTTGATAAATTACTAAATAGAAAGAAAATCCTGGCACTCGTTTCCTGTGGCTTCTCCGGTGATTTATGACCGGGGACTGGCAGAGCCGCGACGTCCATTCATCTGTGGGTGAGTCTGTGCTGATTTCTGTCAGCCGCCGGGTGACCGGACACCAGCCGGCCCTCACCGGGACAGCCGCCACCCGCTAAGACCTGCTCCTATTACCATTGACATCTGGACCCTGCTTCATCTACTGGGTCTTTTCTCTGCTCGTCCGTGTATTAGTTCCTTTTCTCCTCAGCCCCCCTGTCGGTGTTGACAGCATGCCAGGCACGGGACTGGTCATTCGGGGGCTGCAAGCAGGGAGCCCCTCAGCCCTGGCCCCTGTGAAGCTCACCATCGGGGGAATGAGAAAAGTAGCCGGCGTGCTAGGAGCGTTCACTGGGTGCCTGTGCTTGCCTCAGGTAAGTCCAGAGGGCTCAGGGACATTGCTGCTTTCCTGGGGGCAGTCAGGAAGGGCGCGAGATTTGAGAACCGGCCTTGGACCCTGGCAGGCCACATTTTGGCCCTGCTTGACTGCTCTAACTTGGGTGGCTTTCGGAGAGCTGCTGGACCTCCCTGAGCTGGTTCCTCACCTGGAAAATGAGCCCACAGGACTCACCTCAGGGTTGTTCCAGGCTGGTGGACATCTTGAGGACCTGGGAACCTGGGCTGAGGGCAGCAGGATGGCTGCAGGGACCCGTCTCCACAGGTCCTGGACAGGGAAGGCATGGCTCCAGTGCATGGCTCCATGCATCCCAGGAGCCTTCTCTGGGCCAGCTGCTGTCCTGAGCATTGGACTGGGACATGCCTCCCCTAGGGACAGCAAGACCCAGCCTTGTGGCCTGGTTTGTGGGGCTCTGAATCCTCACGGCTTCTGGAGCATTCCTGCCCAGCCCTGCCCCAGCCACCATCTCCTGGACTCACTGAGGAAGTGCTCTAAAGAAACCCAGCTGGAGGACCTTAACCTGGCCCACACTTAGCTGTCTGTAGCCCCTTCACCCCTTCTTATGGGGGAAATGAGGACACCTAGGTGTTGGAGCCCAGAGGCTGCCCCTTTCCTAGTTCTGTGATACAGACAAAGAAACTTTGGGCTCAGGGCCTCCTGGTCTCAGGACTGTTTATGCAGGCTCATCAGACCAGCCATATACACCATTCAGCCTGGGCCTGACTCTCCTGGCCCCATGGCCTGGTCTCCTCTGCCTCAGTCTCCCTCCTGGGCAGGCTGGGCACGGACTCCCTGCCAACTGGGGCCTCTGACAGACCCGCCAGCAGCTCCTCCTGCCTCTCTGTGGTGTGATCAATGTAATTGGTTTCTGAAAACCCCCTTGGACCCTCAGGCAGCATAAAGAACGGGCGTCAGAACGGAGGTGACATCCAAGTCAAATTAGTGTCAATATGACAATAAAATATACAGCTCAGAGGAAATATGGGCTGTAAACAGACAACATTTCAATCGGAAACATTTCAATCTTCTCAATGTGGTGGGAGGAGGAGGGGGTGTGGCCGTGGCTGCTCCCATTCTGCCGTTAAATCACCAATATTCAACAGCATAAAACAACAAGATTCCATTTGAAGGCCTTGGTGACAGCCAGTGAATTCCCCGCCCTCCAGAGAACCAGGAGGCAGAGTGATAGCCTTGGACTCCCTGACCGGTTATCCATTACCTCCCCAAGCAGCATCACTTCCCGCTCTTCCTGCTATTAATCAGCCTCCTTTAGAAACAGGAGGCAATGGGCCTTCATCGACCACCAGGAGGCTGGGGAGCCCCCAGCGAGGGAGGGACATGGGAAATGCCCTGGGGCCTGCCCATGGCCTGACCCTGTGGCCCGGGAGGAGGGCAGGGCTTGGATCTGTACTCCAGCAAGAGCCCCATCAGAGGCCTCTCTGCACCCCCTGCCTTTCCCCCACTCCCACGGGGTTTTCCTCAACATAGGATGTGTACTTGACCCGGACAGGGTGATTTTAGGCCTGATGGAGACAGGGATGCAGACGTCTTGCTCGGATATGATCAGGCTTCCCATATGAGAAAAAAATACCAATTCTACTTTAAGATCTATTTATTGAATCCTCAAAGGCGAGTGTATTAAAAATACACCATTAAATAAAGAATCATGCCGATGGCACTTGGCTTAGGTGAAAACGGTATTGGTGGCGGTTTGCCAGCGAGTGGGCTGGGGACACCTGCCCTGGTGGGTCAGACCTAGGTGGTTTTTCAACACCTTCTCTGCAGGTCGCCCATGCAGTCTGGCAGATCTGGCCTCCAAGCCCAGCTTGACATTCAAAAAGCCTCTGAAAAGTTCTCTCCTCTTAGAATGTGAAGGGAAGGGGCTGAGAAAAGAGGCCAGGGTAGGTGGAATGGCCTGGGGATGGATATTCTTTGTCCTGCAAAGGTGAACCTTGGTGTCCCTCACACCCTGAACCATGCCCGGGACATAGGGCATGCTCCAGAAATACCCTCAGAATGAATGAGGGAGGGAGGAAGAGAGAGAAACACGGAGAGAGGGAAGGACTAGTCTCCTCAACTTCCCACAAGCTCTGGGGCCCCCTGCCCCTACACAGAGCTTACATGTCATAACCATGTTTATGGGAGGTTTCCTAAGGTGAATACACATGTCCTTGGAGAGACTCAGGACGCTTCCACAAGTGGGCTCTGAGTCTGCACAAGTTTCTCTGGGCAAGCTGGAGCAAACAGAATCTTGACGGGAAGGTCTGTCCCCAGACCCGTGAAGGTGGGACAAGCAGAAAGCCCCAGAGCTGGTAGGTTCTTCCTGCTCCCCAGTTTATAGGAAGGGAGAGGCTGGGGATAGCCTGATGGCAGACCTGGGGGCACGTGAAGGAGGCACTTGAACCCCACATCCTCGTGGGCATCAGAGCCAAACAGAAATACCTCAACTATTTTGAAAAGTGAAAGCAAAGGTTCCTGGTGTAGTTTGAACCGGTTTGAAAAGAAAAACTGTATTAAGTAATGACACACACAGGAGATCATGTTGGACTCCTCTGGATTTGCTTGGATCGTAAGTGACTGGGACCCAAAGAAAAGAATCATCCATTCCTAAGATCCTTCAGGGGTTCAGAAAAATCCCCCAGCCCCACCCCATCCCTCAGCCTGCGACACGGATCTGCCTGCTCGGGCCCGAGATGGATGCTTGCCTCTGCACCCCGGAGCCGATCATGTTCCCAGCAGGAGAGGTGGAGAAAGGATCGTAGGTGGGTGTGATGAGTCCGACGTGAGCTGGACGCTCTCACGCCCACTGGTGAGCTCATCTCCCGCTGCTCCGGCTCAGCCCCAGAGGCTGCCAAATGCCGAGTGCCCCCGAGAACAAAGCGGCCGTGTTCCCAGCCAACTCCCCTGCTCCCTGCAAGCCGGCAGCCGCTTGCCCCAGCAAAGCGGCTTCCCCAATCAGTGTGCATCTTTCTATCCTGGAGTTTTCAGTAACTGCCACTCACTGACTCGCTCACTCAGCCACTCTGCAAACACAGAGGCCTGCTCCTGGGCAGCCAGGCTCCAGGACGTGGAGGGCTACCTGCTTTGTTAACAGCACCCAGTGGGAGGGAAAGGCTGGAGTGCAAGCAGAGCTGATAGGGCTGACCTGGGGCTGGGTTTGGGTGCAGGGCGGAGCTGGGCCAGGCTGGAGGGAGCGCTTTTGCAGGCAGAAGGTGCCTGGTCATTGTCCGGGTGGCTGCAGATGGAGCAGGGCGATGGGAGGCGGTGTGCAAGGCGGGCGAGATGAGGCTGGAGGGGAAGGCCCCCCAAGCCAGGTTATGAAGCCTGAACCTTGCCCTGAGGGTGGTGGAAGTCACAGGGGGCGCAGAATGGTGGAGGGGATGCAAGACCCCTGCTGAGCAGCCTGGGGGGCTGAGGGAGCCTGAGCTGAATGGCAGTGCAGGGACGGTGACAAATCACAGGGTGGCTGGGAAGGTTGACAAGCCCGATGTGGCTGGTGGGGGCTGGGTCTGATGGGAGGCATGGGGTGGTGACCAGGAGGAGTTGTGGCGCTGGGCTAAGAATGGGGTGGACGGAGACAAAAGTCCCGCTGGAGGGGAAGATGCGGAAGAGGGAAAAGTCTCCTCGAGGAAAGAGATTGGAACAAGTACCGACGGAGCAGCCACTGTGCACTGGGCAATGAGCCAAGTGCGCACACACAATCTTACTTAATAGCGTGTTAAGTTCAACCGGCACGCGGGGCTGGGAATCGCTGTCCTGACACCATCCAGCGTCCCCACCACCCTGGGCCAGCTCCCATAGTGGGGACGCGTGCAGGGACAGTGTTGGCCTAGATGTGCCTACGGCTCGCTACCCAAACTCCCTTCCCATGGCCACCCCTCCGGGCACCCTGCTCTGGCCCAGCTCTCAGGGAGTCAGAATCTGGTGCTGCGTTGTAACCCCAACTCGCAGCCTGGGCAACTCACTTGCCACCCCCCCTCCAGGTTTGCTCATCTCAAAGTAGAGATTGGAATTCCAGGCTCAGAAGGTGGCTGAGGGGAGTCAGAAAAGAGAAAGCATGGAAAGGAACCAGGTAGAGACGGTTCTCACATCGGCACACAGCAGGTGCTCATGTCTGCCCTCTGGGGACACCTGCCTGACCAGAGCCCTGGGCCACAGTTTCTCTGTGTCTGCCCACTGCCCCGCTGGCCTGGTGCCAGACACCCGGAGGCCTTGGGAGGTAGGCCCTGCATGGGAGAATGGGACATTTGGATGTGGCTGTTTGAGCACTATAGTGAACCTGTTGTCTGGGTCCTAATTTGGGTAAATGGTGCATACACACAACTTCAGCAGCCACCGACAGCCCACGCAACTCCCTTTGGGGAGCAGCAGAGGGCCCTTGAGAGGACGAGGGTGTAGGTGTGTGTGTGCTCTGGGAGCCAGGCCTTACCTCACACTCCACACTTGTGAGTAGTCCCGGACTGAACTCTATCCTGGGGAAGGCACAGGGGCGGGACAGACCCGGGGATCGGATTCTGATGGCACTCCCTGGGGCATGACGAGGGTGACAAGGGATGAGAGCAGTGTGGGGAGGACCCCAGTGCTCTTCCCTAGTAGACAGAGGAAGGGAAGGCTCAAGCGGGGTTCAGGAACCAACCAAGGTGGCTCTTGCAGGTGTAGGGTGAGAAGGGCAGACAGAGACAAGAAGGATCCAGAGGGCAGGAGAGGGAGAGGGCATCTGGGGAGATGTCCCAGAGAAGGTAAAATCTTATTCAGGCCTGATGAAGTGGGGGGAGGCTTGGCTCTGCCCCAGCCAATAAGGTAGAGCTGCAGGGCACAAGGTGGACAGGAAGTCCTGGGGGACAGGAGGAGGCTGAGGGGTACAGGGGCGCACCCTGAGCCATGTAGCCTGACAGCGACCAGGACTTCCCTCTGGAGCCCATCCTACCTCAGGCCTGGGTGCTCCGTACCATTATGGAGTGGGAAAGCCCTCCTGGGGTGTGTGGCTGGAGGGGAATAAATCAGCTAAAGCTGCCTGCCTGCCCCTGCTGGGATCCTAGTTCCATGGCCTGGCCTGGATCCCTGGGTATCTCTGGGCCAGGCTCCAGCAACAGCAGGTGGAGTGGCACTGACTGGGGGAGGCGGGCACTTAGCCTTTCCCCGCCCCTCTCCTCCAAGTGAGGGGCTCCATGTCGACCCCAGGGGCTCATGGTCAGGGGGCCACGGGCACCCCTGTGAAATTAGGATATTATCTGTTGGGAGGGGAAGCCTTGGTATATTATGGGTAAGAAGAACTTTATCTACCCATACCACTGGATCTCCTGCCTATCAATGGGCCCTGCTTGTAGCCTCCAGATCCAGCACTGACAACCATCCCCTACCTGCCCAGGCCCAAGCCCAAGCCCCTGGTGTTGTCCCTGATGCCTTTCTTTCCTCCTAACTCCTTACCCGGTCTGGAAACAAATCTTGTGGCTTTATCCAAAATGTGATCCCTTCTCCACCCCACCTCTACTAACTGGATCCCCTGCTTCCACCTTGCCCCTAAACCTATTCTCAGGTCAGTAGCCACAATGGGATTCCTTTTCAGAATAAGTCAGATCTCATTACTCCTCTGTCCAAGCCCCTCCGAGGGTCCCATCATGCTCGATCCAAACAAAGCCTGACCAAACCCCGACCAACCAACACAACCAGTCCTGGAACTCTGGCCCCACCCCACTCCTGCCCCTCACTCACTGGATGCCAGGCACGCTGGCCTCCTGGGTTTTTCTGGAGCTCAGAGGGCATACCGCTGCCTCAGGCCCTTTGCGCTTGCTACTCCCTCAGGCTAGACCCTTTTACTGCGTATTTCTGTACTGCTCACCTCCTCCAAGTCTTTGCCTGAATATCATTTTCCCAGGAAGGATTTCTCAATTTCTTTATTCATGACTTCACCCCCCACTCCACCTGGGCCTTCCTACCCCATTCTTGGCTTTGTTTGTCTCTCCCTACTGCTACGTAAGTTCCATGAAAGCTGAGATGAGCATGTTTTGTTCCTGAGGCTGCAAATCCCAAAACATGTCCTGGCCTGCAGTGACTCACTAAGTGTTTGTGGGAGTTGGTCAGACTCGGTCGCCTGTGGACAGCAGTCATGGCAGGGATTCCCAGATCCTCCGTCAGGGTTCCTTGCCTACGAAAGGAGCAGCAGACACCCTCCTCTGTCCCCATCTCCTGTCCTGCTCCCCGACCCCATGTGGGCCCGACACTCACCATCCACTGGATTGAGGTAGTCGTGAAGATGGGGTGCACTGGCGGCACCCCCACTCTGCATCAGCAGGTCCCCGTAGGGTGCAGGGTGGCCTGCCATGAGGGTCATCTGGTGGTAATAGTCAGAGGGGTTGGTGCCTGGTGCGGGGAGGCCAAACAGCCCCCTCTCCTTGAGGTGCTCGTGAGCCACTGTGCACAGCAGGGAGGGAGAGAGAGAGAAGCCGTCAGCTTGTGGCCCAAAATTGAGAGAAACACGCACATGGTAGTTGTGTGCCCCTTCTGCCCCCCCACTCCAGGGCCTGCTAGTCTGTCCTCTGCCCCTAGATTCGCTCCCCGCACTGAGCAGACAATGTGTGTGGGGGGTGGTGTTTCTGCTGATGGGGTGTCAGAGCCCGAATACCTCTACTTCCTCAAAGCCTTAGGCAAGTGCTCCCTCCTCCCCCTCCAGGCCCACAGGGCCCAGAGGCCAGCAGAGTCTTCAAAGGAAAGGGAAGACTCAAACAAAGGCTCTGTGGTGGTCAACGATCGGGTCAGGTCAGTCTGACCTGAACATTCAAGGTGAGACTGTGGGGACCTGACCAGATAAATCTTCCGGCCTAGCCTGGCCGGCAGCTGCAGAACCCAGGGGTATCCGTCTCCAACCTTGTACCCGGCCCTGTCTGGGGCTCAGCCAGGAGGCAGGGAGGAGGAACTTGGGATAATCTGGAGGGTCCCTGGCGCTGGGGGTGGGCCTTGGAACCCAACAAACCCATTGAGTGGCCTGGTTTTTACCTGCTCTGCAAAACTGGGTAGGGGCTCAGTTTTCCATCCATAAAATGGGGAGAAGTATCCTTGCTACTCAAGTTACCATGAGAAATGAGAGTGGCAGCCAGTGTCGTGCTGGGCACTTGCTGGGCCTGTGTAGGCACAGTGCCGAGGGACTCGTATTCATTCTCATGGCCACTGCCCCCACACACCCTGAGCGGAGGGCCACCATTACTGTCCTCCAACGGCAGATGAGGACTCTGGTGCTCTCTGCTATTAGTCTTGGCAAACAACAAAGATTTCATCCATGCTGGGCAGAAAGAAGCCTGTGAATGGAAGCCACCACCCCTTCCCCACCCTCCACCTCCTCCTCCCCCCCTTCTCCTGCTATATCCATTAGAGAGAGTCCTGGCCTACAGCCAGGGTGATGACCCCACGGCCTCCTCCTGCCCTGTGCATGCCTGAAATACTTTCCTGTCCCCCTCTTCCTGAATGTCCACCTCCTCCCTGAAAGCTTCCCTAGGGTGCCCACTGGTCCTCAGCACATGCATGGTCTGGCAGACATGGCCGCTGATGGCTGGTGAACTCTCCGGGCCTCACGTTGCAGGTGCTGGGGAGGGCACAGCTGCGGTGCGAGCCCGACACGCTGTCTCTACCCACTTGGGGGCTTGGTTCAGGGCCAGTGAGGTCTCTGGGCAATAGGTCCACCCCCGGTGAAGGCCAGGGCCTTGCCCATTAGCGGAGTGCCCTCTAGTGCTGAACCCAGGCCTGCTAGCCCAAGGGGCTGGGGCTGGGATAAATGTGGGTGAGAGGCGCCCCACCGATGTTTCTATGGAAATCAGGCACAGAATCAGGGCTCCACAAATGCAAGTCTTTTCTTCAAGGGCTACACCACTGGCAGCTGAAACCACAGCAGCATCCTGGTCTTCCAGAGACCTGTCTCAGGGCCCTCTGACCACCGCCTCGGGAGGACTGCCAGGTCCTGCCTGTTCCTCCAACACAGGAACCCTGTCACCGTGAGTACTAGTTTCCTAACTTGCTGTAACGAGTTAGGACAGACATGTGATGCTCACTGCCGTTGAAACAGCAGAATGTCGTCCTCTCCCAGGTTGGAGGCCAGACGTGCCACTTCAAGGCGTCACCGGGGCCACGCTCTCTGCAGAGGCTCTAGGGCGTCATCGGTCCCACGCTCCTTCCAGCACCTGGAGCTTGCCAGCCTCCTTGGCCTGCGGCCACATCACTTCCATCTTTGTTTCATTCTCTCGTCTGTGTCTCTTGCGAGGACACTTATCATTGCATTTAAGGCCCACGTGGACATTCCAGGATGTTCTCCTTGTTTCAAAATCCCCAACTAAATCACATCTGCAAAGGCCTTTTTTCAAATGAGGCCACTTTCTCAGGTTCGGGGGATGAGGGCATGGACACATCTTTTCCCGGGGGCAGGTGGCCTCCAGCCCAGGACACCATGAACAAGCCTCAAGGTCAGGGCAGCATGGGGAACCTGGTCTGCTGGCACCGGCTGGGTCATCAGGAGAGGTGTAGAAAAGCCTAGCCCACCATCTGGAGCTGGTGGCTCTGTGTGGAGGCGGCATGATCTTTCAGGGCACCAGCACTCGGCCAAGGCCACTTGGAAAACCCACTCAGATTTCAGGACGATGAACTCGATGCTTTGGGGAGACATTCTGTCCATTCGGAGTCCTTTTCCTTGGGAAACTCCAAGCTGAGCCTCTCGGGTCCAGGCCTCGGCTCCAGGTCCTGGTCATAGCCACGATGTGGGGGAGGGCACATTCCCCTTGACAAGGACTGGAGGTAGTGACAAGGGACCCACTGGGATTGTGTTTCCCGGAGCCTCAGCCTACGGGCCCCGGAGTGCAAAAGTCTTCTAGAATGGCCTGGACCAAGAGGCATGGTTTCAGTGGGCAGACTGAGAGGCTACACCCCGGTTGCTTTTAGAAATGGCACCAGAAAGTGGCTACCGGGCACCGTGCAGGGTGGCACGGGACAGAGGGCTGGGGGCATTTCCCAGGAAGGAAGGACGGGCACAGCCAGCACCTGAATGTGCTCACTACCGTCCAGTATGAGTGTGCACATGTGTGCTTGTGTGTGTTAGTATATGTGTGAGGTGGGGATGGGGATGGGGATGGGGAGGGAAGTATTAGATTTTTTTCTGAAGTATTAAATTTTAGACCTGAAAACCCTATATGTATTACGTGACCTGCCCTTTCTCGTCTCAAGTGAAGTGGATTGGGGTAGCCATCTGATCTTTGAGCTGGGCCAATCAATTCTCTCTCCAGCATCTGAGCTGAGAGACCCAACTCCACTGGGGCTCATCCGAGGAGACTTGGGGTGCCATTTGGAGGCCACGTGTTGACCTTGGGGTGCATAAAGCAGAGATGCAGGCAGAAACCAGCCCAGCTCTGCATTCCTGCTGCTCCAGGGGCCCAGGCAACGCCTTGATCCAGCACCGCCTTTCCTTCACCAGAAGCAGATTATGGTTTATTGAGACCAAAGAATTCTCGTCTAAGCTAAAACCTACATGAATAAACATACCTTATTATTATTACATATAATTTGCATGCAAAAGGGTACTTCTGAACAGCTCCTTAATGAGCACAAAACCCAACGTTCCCCGGATCCTCTTGGCTTTTCCCATTCATTTGTGGAAAAACCCATGGCTCAGGGTGGTGGGAGGAATGTCAACTTGCTCACTATCCCAGGGGACCAGGGCTGGGGGGTCGACAGCGCTACAGTTAGCGGCCTGTCCCCCCTCCAAGCACCCCAAGCTCTACTCACCGTCAGCGGGGCTCAGACCCCGGGCTGCAGAGATCGCGGGGAGCGTGGGGCTGCTGTGCACGGCACGGAGGTAATGCTCCATGTGGGGGCTCACGTACGGGTGGGGGGCGTTGAAGGGGGACTCCCCAGGGCCGGCAGGGTGTGGGGAAAGCCGGATCAACGAAATGTCGGAGATAACAGGGCTGCCGCTTAGGGCAGGAGGCCTGCAGAGACAAAGGAGCGGGGTCAAAAGGCATGGCCTGGTACAGAAGGACGTGGGGAGCCCTGCCGAGCAATGGGCATGGGTACCCTTCATGGAGTCTGACTTCTCACACGTTAGCCAGTGCGCGCAGGCTGAAAACTCCTATGGGCTGCCGAGGCCGCCTGCCTGCCGGTCTGGTGCTGGCCGTGAAGTTCGCGGCACTCATGGCTGGACTTGCGGGACCATACGCTCAGTGAGCCATGCGCATGTGCAGAGCTGTCACGGCTTTCCCAGCGCCTGCACAAGACTGGACCAATGGTGGCAACACAAACCTTTGTTAATGAACAGGTGCACGCGTTCTACATGAACGAAAATCAGAAAACACTAGTACCCGTGTTGAGGAGCAAAGAGTGTGTATTCCTAACAGAATGGAGAGAAGGAGAGGGATTGGGAGAGGCCCCCAAAGGAGAGAATTTGGGGTTTAGTTGGGCAGTCGCCGCCGTGGAGCACCTGCCATGAGACCGGCTGGGAACAAGCAGAGCAGGTTTCAAGAAGAGTTCTCAAATGATGAGCCGTAAGTAAACTTCTAGAATATCCTTTTAGCTCTCCTTATGTAGGATTCCCTTTAATGCTAACAGAGTCTTCCTTCTCGGATGCCCATCATCAGTCAGGCACACACTTGGCCTAGACCCTGTGGCTAGGGCTGGCGTGGCTGCGGCCCACCCCACGTCCCCTGCCCAGTCTCCAAGGGGACACTGGCTGCACTCAACTCCATGATGGGGCCTTCTCGTTCGGAGGCTCCGAGCAGCTATTAGCATTTTAGCGCCGGGGAGTTCTGAAGTCGGCTACCCCAAGAGCTGCCCATTAAAGAAAAATCAGGGTTTAGAGGAAAAGTAACTACGAAACCACAGCTAAGTCACTGGGGGCCAAGTTCACCGAGATGTGATTTTTCACTATTTCAGAAAACAGGTCTCTCCATGATCTGATGTAGTGCCAAGAATAGAGTTTCAGATGGACCTGCGTTAGGATCTTAGTCGTTAACAGCCCAGGCATGCTGAGCACGCCCTTGAACCCACTGCGAGTCTCAGTTTTTTCAACTGTAAAATGGAGATAATAGTGTCTTTTTCCTGTGGCTGCCTTGAGGATGAAAGTCCCCCCATATCCAGCTGTCCGTTCATAGCCGAGAGCCATTATTACGGCATTAGTGCTATAGTCGGAGGGCAAAACCCAGATGTGCCTGGGAGGCCCTCCCTCCTCACCCTCCATGGGATTGATTTTGGATAGGAGCAAGGGCATCCTTAGAATACATCATGGGGCGCCTGGGTGGCTCAGTGGGTTAAGCCGCTGCCTTCGGCTCAGGTCATGATCTCAGAGTCCTGGGATCGAGTCCCGCATCGGGCTTTCTGCTCAGTGGGGAGCCTGCTTCCCTCTCTCTCTGCCTCTCTGTCTACTTGTGATTTCTCTCTGTCAAAGAAATAAATAAAATCTTTAAAAAAAAAAAAAAAAAGAATACATCAGAGCGGGGATGGTTGGAGCGAACCAGAGAGCATTCCTGCTTATGGGGGAGAGTGCGCGAAACCCGTGCGTGCCACATGGGGCGCGCCGGGACCCAAACAGGTGACTTCCAGATGTCTCCACATCTGGGTTTCCCAAACTCCCAGCTTGGAGGATGTGAGCATTCTGCTCCATTTCTTTCTCGCTTTTGCAGATGTGACTGCAATGGGCGTGTACATCCAATGAGCCTGCCAAAGCAGTGGGGAAGAGCTGCCCGGTGGGCTCGTCGGATCTGCACGCCCACTGCCATCCCAGGTAACTGGATTCTGTCTGAGGCTCCTCTACATGCTAACACCTGGCAAGTAGTGAACTAGCATCCCCCAGAGGGATTTTCAAGAGCCGTGATGGCCACACATCTGTTTCCAGGCACTGAGCTTGGTAGGAGGGAGCCTCTGGGATAAGTCACGCATCACAGCCTCAAGCTGCTCTCACTCACAGGCTGCCTTCCGAGGCCAGCCCACCCGAGACGGAACTGCATTCAGAGCAAAGGGCTTCCGGACGGCTCTGCTCTAGGCAGGGGTATTATGTGTCCAAGGGTGGTGGTGGGTGGGGTGGGGGGACAGAACGAGACTAACTCACCCTTTTCGCCAAGGGTCTGTCTCGCTGCCTTGGGCATGCTGGTCGGGGCAGGATGGACACTCACAGTCCTGCATGAGGACAGTGTTCTGTGAAGACAACACTCAGAGAATCTCCCCAGGGGGCTGGGACTGTGGGGCAGGGAGGAGACCTCTGTCTGACTCCTGGGCCCAGATCTGGGATTGAAGGAAAGAGTTCTAGAAGGCTGAGCATACTGCAGTAAGCACAGAGTGTTCTGGAGAGCAGTGGGAGGCACCTGTTGTCCTCAGATCCCTTAGTCCTCCCTCGAACTCGCAAGGCAGGCTAGGTTCCCAGAGCCTGCAGGACACTGGCCACGGTTGAGGTCATAGCGGCCTGTGGTCACTGCAGCTGGTGGCCCTAAGTGGCTAGGGCACACTGACAACAGCTGAGGCCTCACGAGACAAACCAGTGACTACAAGGGGAGCTAAAGGAACACATTTAGGGCATACCTCAGCCCTGGTCTGTCCAAGGTGACCCGCATTCCATTGGCCAGATGAGTGTCCAAAACAGGAGGCTGGAGATGTGTTGTCTTGGCAACAACCACGGTGGAGGAGGGCTGCCCTGGCCGGGGCTGGAGTCCAGCACGACCTAGCGGTTGAGCTTGGAGGTCCCCATATGGAGGAACTGGGACGTTTGTCTTCATACCTCAGTTATCACCCTTCAGGGGAGAGTGAACTCTGCGGCTGTCTTCCCACCACAGGTCACCAAGGGAATAGGGAGCTCATTCTTCCAGGGCAGCCTAGGCCCTGACTTGGGCCCTGGGCTCAGAGGGGAGCCTCTGGAGCTCCCAGCAGGGGTGTCTAGCCAGCCTCGAAGGAAGCATGGGCTGTGTGTTCTCCTGGAAAGTTTGTGAAAGCACTGACACCAGCAATTACCCAGAAGGACTCTGGGTCCGAGAGGGAAGTCACCCCTCCATGCAGTGCGGACAGAGAGAGACGTAGGTCAAGACAGCCCGAGTCTGCCTCATTCCCAGGCTGGTGCTCCCCTCGTGCCAGAGGCTGCCCCACCCCCACAGAGAACACTGCGGAGGCTTCCCTGTTTCCCTGGGCAAGGAGCTGAGAGAGGCCATTGCCTCCCGAGCAGATTTGATGGGGTTCGCTGTTGAGACAGTTGGGCTCCCAGGACGGACTGAAGAACACATGCAACACCCCCTTGCCTTTCCCAGGGCCAGGAACGCGGTCACTGGTAGGCTTGGGAGCTGTGGGAGTGAGGACGGCAGAGCCTCCGGCAGAGGCACAATCAAATGTTCCTCTTTTATAGGCAGAGCAGGACTGGATTCTGGAGGCCGTATGGGGACCCAGGGCCCGGAAGCAGTGCGGCAGGACTGGCATCTGGGCACCGCCTGTGCCTTTGAAAGCACCGGTTCTCTCGTGAACCCTGATCTTTTCCACCTAGCTGGGTGGCCTCGGACAGCATGCTGTTCTTCTCTGGTGCCTCCCAGGGTGGGGCACATGAGGAGGGTTAGCGAGCATGAACCCCCTTCCCTTCCCTTCCCTTCTCTGCAACAAGTCACCTCGGGTGTGTAGTATCTACTGACCTGAACCCCCAGTACCTAGGACAACAGGTACCTCGGCCATCACAGCCGTGATGACTATCCAGATACTTCCTCTGGGAAGGCTCCCTAGATGTCCCCTCTGTACAGTGCTACTGAGTTGTGCCCTTACCTGGCATCTCATGATAGGGCTGACGGCATGCCAGCTCTCACAGACATCAGGCATGTGTTTCCTTTTGAAATCACAATAAAAAAGTCACCAGGGATGCACTTCATGCCCATTTTACAGATGAGGACAGAGCCAGTGATGTTAGGTCCCTCCTTGCCCAAGGGCACTCAGATAGCAGGTAATGGGACCATAACCAACCAAAGTGGGTCTGGGCCCCAGTCTGTGCTGTGCCTGCTCCCTCATCAGAGAAGTGGGTGCCCCTGTTGACTGTGGTTTTCTGTGAACAGGGCTGGGGGCAGGTGTGCAAGGTCAGGCAAGGGCAGCACCTGAGAGCAGAACAGCTTTCTCCCTGCTCTGTTTCAGGTTACTTTTCTGCCTTTCTTTCCACTCCAGCTCCATTACCATGCCCAAGACAATCCAGCTCTCAGGAGGGAGTTGGAACCTCTCCCTCCTGCTGTGTTGTTAATGACCGATAAGGATCCAGGGGGCCCAAGTGTTTCAAAAGGTTTTCATTGTGACAGACTAAATGAAGCAAAAGGAATGAATCTCAAAGTGCAGAATTCCAAGCATCATTAATGCAAGTGGGGGAACAAGGAGCTCCACAGCAGCCCCGACAATCACGCCAACAGGCCAGCGTTTAAGAGAGGTCCTTCAGAGAACAGGGGTTGACCCCCAGCTACCACTTTCTTTTCTTCTTGCAATGTTCACACCATTGGTTGGGGGGACCCAACCCAGGTCTCAGCATGGCCTGTCCCAGCCTTGAATTCTGCAACTGGGCAGAGACTCAAAGAGGTAACCTTGAGGGTGAGAGGAGGGGCAATTGCGTGAGCTCATTTTAAAAGATGGTCACGTTCTCCTCTGTTGTATGTATGCACGCTCACACACCTGCCGGCTGCCATCAGCGGGACTGGCCAAGCCAGCCTTGCTGCCAGCTGCTCCCCTTGGACGTCACTCTTATGCATTGCTTTCTCTCCAGCGATCCAGTTCTGAGCTCATCTGAACCTGATGCTACCATTGTTGGTCTGTTTGTTCATATTCTGGACAAATTTGTCCCGGGCACTTGCTCTGTGCCCAGGACCTATAGAGAGCTTGGAGCTCAAATGGAAAGGGCAGACCCACAAGTCAGGTAAGCATCAGACTGTGTGATAAAGGCTCCAGCAGAGGAAAAAAAAAAAAAATCACCTAACTCTGCATGTAAGCATAAGGGAAAGCTTCTCAGAGGAGGTAACATTTGGGCTGGGTTCTGAAGGATCAATAGGAGTTTGTGAGAAAGCGCATGACACAAAGGAAGGAAGCAGCATGCATAAAGAAATGCTGATGTACAAGGATATGTACATGCAAAGGCTATGCCTGGATGGGGGAGCAGAGCACTTGGGGCTGGATCTAGACTGGACCTACTTCATTTCTTCTCCAGGAGCTAGAGGCCATGTGAGCTGAGCCCAGCTGATCAGCGCATTCCATATTCCTGGGTACTGTGATCATTTCAGAGACGGGCATGTGCTTAAGGTAGCTTCTTTGGCTGGACTCTTTGGGGAAGAAGTGTTCTCTGTCCACATGAGTTGCTGTGCAGGTAGGATGCAAGCCTGGGGCTACTGGGGTCCACGAGGGGAGAGGCCAAGAGTGCAGATGATACACAGAGTGTCAGAGTTGGAAGATGTGGAATCGGACTCTTGAATTGAGCCCCTAGTACAGATCCAGCTTCACTGGAAGTTGGTCACTTTTCAGTCATCTGAGTCAGTACACCTGTTTGTTTGTGTAAACAAGTTTGAGCTGAGTGTTTCTACCATAGACAAATGCTAAGGCAAACCTTAATGAATACAGCCTCTCCCTGCCCAGAGAGATCTTGGGCCTGGCATTCAGCAAGGCAGATAGGTGCCCTCATTTTCTGGGCCTGTCCATGTTCCTGCCTGCCGGACCGAAGGGGAGAATGGCAGGTGTCCTGCCCAGGGCTGCGGAAGCTGGTGAGGACCGCCGTGGTGGCCCTTCCATGAATGGGCATGAGGCAGAAGCAGGGGGCTCTGGGTAAGAGGAAAGGCCACCTGCCTCCCTGCCTGTGTGTGTTGTGAGGGGGGCGTGCACGCACATAGGCACGTGCTGGTGACAGGCAGCAGTGGCCTGCAGCAGGGCCCAGCTTCCCAGGCAGTCGAGGACTCCCACACTTCCTCTCAGTACAGGTGCTGGCCAGATGGCTGGGCCAGCCTCCTCCTCCCCACAAAGGGGGCAGGCAGGGCCACGAAAGTGCTTCTCTGGAGCAGCATATTTCCTCGACCCTCTTCCCTTTCCTCTCTATTGGGAGGGGGGCCTAGCTCAGGCCCTGGACAAGATTTTAGGTCCAGACACAAATTCCAGGTTGGAAGCCGGGGGAGAGAGAACAGAGAGAATGGGCCAAGCCAGCGGAGACATGGCCCGGTATTGCCCTAGCCTCACATGCCGCGGCCGGGGGTGGTGGGGAAAGCCACAGCCCACGGGGTGGTCAGCCTCCACTGAGCACCCACGCAGCAGCCCTGCAAGGCAGGTTTCGGTGCAGAGGGAAACCACGGTGCAAGGCGGTAAGTGAGACAAGACCAAGATTTGCAGAGAGGAACGGGGCTGGCCGTTCCAACTCCATGAGGTCAGGGTCGGCGCTTGGATATTGCCCGTGGTCCATCCAAAGGCAAGCTTCTGCCTCTGCTGTCTTGGCCCTCGAAAGCTTCAGCTCAGTGTCCCTTTGCAGACCTCCCCTCAGCTGGCTCCCCTGCTGGCCCTCACTCGGGTGGGGCACAGGCTGAGGGTTACTGCTCACACCTGCAGCCAGAACCTGGACTCTCTGGGTCTGAATGATGGCTCTGCCACTTGCTGCAGGCCTTGGGTGCACTCTCTGCCCGGAGCCTCTGTGTTCTTGCCTGTGGGATGGGGCAGCAGTGGGATGGCCTGGGCTCTGTGTGCTGTGCAGCCCCGGGTGCCCAGTAGATGACCCCCCTGCCCCCGGTGCTCCCCATGTCTTTTCTCAGATTTAACGGATGACAGAGGGAAGACTTGCAGAGAATGGAGTGGACCCAGCCCAATCTTTCAACAAGTCCAGCCCTTTCTGCACGTGCTGGCTCAAGTTTCTGGAGGGAGATGAAAGGCAAAGCACGGCCATGGAACCCCACACAGCTACACATGGCTCAGCACCAAAGTGGCTGGGCCCGAGCCAGCACGCCTGCACCCTCAGGTATGGGCGCCATCCCTGGGAGCTAGTAGAATGGGGATGGGGCCTTTGAGGGTGTATGGTTCCTGCAGGGCTGGGGTGGTGAGTAAGACTCTGCTCAGTGGAAGGAACCCGGAGGTTCCATCTGACCCCAGTGCAGCCCGAGCCAGGGCACAGGGGCAGAAACCAATTTGCTTCTTCCCGTGGTGATAGGAGTGGTGGAAGTGCAGGGATGGGGCCCCAGCACCCCACCCATGGTGCTGTTTGGAGAGGCAGAACAATGCAGAACTGAGGGCTGCTGACTCACCCAGACTCAGCATGAGCCGCTGAGGCAGATTCTCCCACCTGGGGTGGGAGTGGGTGGGGTGAGCAGGAGCCAGAAGCAAGGACCCTTGGCTACCCAGAAGCTCCTGATAGCTTTGTTCCAAGACTTTCTGGGCAGGTCAGTTGGGCCAGAAATGGGCAGGAATGGACGTTCTGCATCCCATTTCACAGACAGCACAACCGAGACCCAAAGTAGCAGTGGCACGGAGATGGCAAGGTTAGTGGCACAGCTGGACTGGAACGCGGGGACCCACTGCTATTATGGCCGCCTGCTCTAGGGGCCTTTGCTGAGGATGAGAATAGGGAGTTCCGCTCACTCGGGGCCTCAGGCCTACAAACCTCAGCTCAGGCCTGCTTCTTGGGGTGGCCCAAAGCGTCGGCATACGTGCTTCTCTCGCTCACGCTCTACATGCCACCTGTGTGCTCAGCTACAAACAGCAATCACGATGTGCTCTTACAAATACGTAGTGGGAAGGAGAGAGGAGGTACGCACCACAGGCTGAACTTGACCTCTCCAAGATGCATCCGTGTCCTTCCTGATCCCTTGTTCATACCACATTTGCAAAAGACAAAAAAAAAAAAAAAAAAAAAAAAGGACTTGGCGGATGTGATTAATGTAGGAATGCTGAGATGAGAGCATTATGGATTATGAGGGGGACCCTAAACGCCAGAGCCAGTGTTCTAATAAAAGAGAGGTAGAGGGACAAGGATGAGGAGGAGGCTGTGTAGCCACGGGGACACAGGCTAGGGGGACGTGGCCACAAGTCGAGGAGCGCTGGCAGGGGTAAGAGATGGCTTCTCCCCTAGGGCCTGCCGAGGAAGCATGGCCCTGCCCTCACCCCATGATACTGATTCTAGACTCCTGATCTCCAAACCTGGGAAGGAACATATTTCTGTTGTTTCAAGCCACTGAGTTCGTGGCAACTTCCTGGGAGCTAGTTCAGTACGTGTGGCACATTGTGCCGGTGTGGAGTTAGCCCTCAGAGGGACTCACATCACCATCTGTGTTACTGTCGCCTTTCTTCCAAGACGGTACGCTCTTAGGGAGCAGGGCCTGTGTGTTGTTCCTCAGAGTGGCCTAGCCCCCGGGAGGTGCTACATCAGCGGCAAGCTGGCAGGGAAGGGGGAAGTCCCCTCCGTGCTGGGAGGGCTTCTGAGCATGCTCGCAGGGCTCTGGAGCGTGCCTTCCCCCCTGCCGCCTGGATTACACGGTCACTGGCTCCCCATAGCTGAACGCGCCCTGCACACGGCCCCAACACGCCAACCCCTCCCGCCCCAGGGACCGCTGGCTCCCATGTCCTCATCCTGCCTTTGGGCTGAGATGCTACCACCCACCAGGATCACAGGGCCATGGGTGGAGTCAGAAGGCTCAGCATGGGGAGCCGGCGACCCGTCTGCCGTTGGCCCGCGGCTCAGGGCCAGGCACCCACTTTCTCAGAAACACTAGGCAGTTGGCTTTGGGCCCACCGATCTGCTAGAGGGGAAACAAATACCTCGAAGCTGGCCTTCTTGCTTTGAGCTGCTCTCTTCCTCAAACTGGGACTCCTTAGCAGCGTGCAGTCCTGGCTGAGCAGGGGGGGGCCTGTGTTGGTTTTCGTCAGGGCATCCCTGAAGGGCAAGGTCAGTGGCGACTACCCAGGGCCTACTCATGGATGGAGCTCCAGGGGCTCCTCCAGGCGGAGTTCAAGCTCTTCTGCAAGGATTTTGTTTGCAGGTTTGGATTTTGTTATGTTTTGGTTTCCTGTTTGTTTGGTTGGTGTGGGGTATGTGAAACCATACACTGGCAAGCTTGCTTACCACGCCTTCCATATATTCATTTTAAAAGTTCCAGAAATCAAGCCCCTTTCAAGAGGCACCAAGGGGGTTTGCAACTGGAAAGAGATGTGTACTGAATTCTTTTGGAAAGCACCAGAGAACTGCGCCTCTCCAAATCAGAGCTCAATTCATTTTTTTTTTTTTTTTTTGCAACAATCTGCATGTTCTTGTACATCTGGACTGAGCTCTGCCCCCATGGGGAGGCTCCGTAAATGAGCGAAAAGGCTCACAGTAAACAGGGCCTGGGACCACAGCATCAGCCATTCGCTGAGCCAACGTTCACTGAGCATGGGTCCTGAGGGAACCAGGTGGGGAGCTGGGGGTCTGAGAAAGACTCGGCCAGAGCCCCACACCCAGGAAGTAAAAAAACTCAACTGACGAATGCTGAGCCAGGTGGATCTTGGTCAGCTCTGATTTTCCCAGGGCTCACCTTGAACCCATATTTGCACAGACCTCAGCAGAGAGCATGAGTCGTCATGAGGCTGTGGTGAGGACAAGCTGTTAGGATAATGATACTGGGAGAGCCCCCTGATCCAGCCATGAGTTCAGGAAATCACAGCCCCCAAGCCTAGGGTTCACTTCAGTGCCTTGATGGAATCATCAGTCTGGGACCTCTGGGGTCATGCAGGAGAGTGGACACGAACTGTAGCCTACCAAGAGTATACAAGGTGCTGGAGGGGAAAGAAGTGTGGGAGGGAAAGAATTCATTCACTCCGCTAGGGCAATCTGAGAAGGCTTCCTGTAGGAGGTGGCATCTGAAACTGGGTCTCAACTCTTACAGAGAAATGGAAAGGAGGCAGTGAATGGTGCAGGCCTGGGCTTCCGAGGCAGGAGAACAGCTGAACAAAGAGAAGGTCATATGGGGGGATAGCTACCAGAGTCCAGGAGCTGAATGGCAGACTACACAGCTGATGGAAGAGGAATGTGTAGGAAAAACCTTAAGGAAATGTCAATAACCTGACCTGGGTTACACAAGGAACTTCTCTTCATCCAGACACTTCATTGTGGGAGTGAAGAGAACAAACACTAACTGAGAGAGGATGTCTGCAACACAGATAACTAATTATGGAATGAGTGGCCTTCATATATAAAAAACTTGATTCACATCAATATGAAAAAGGCAACTCCATACAGAAATGAGCAAAATAGCTCCAAACGTACTTCACAAGCAGGAAATATTATTGGCCAAAAAACATAGGAGAGGATTCTCAGCTTCATCAGTGATCAGGGAAATAGAAAATCCAAATCATAGGAGATACCAAAATTGTGGCAAACATTTAGCTGACGTGACCTTGGTAACCAGGATGTGGAACGAGCTGAGCCCCCAAGCCGCCCTAGTGGTAAAACCACCCAAGCAAAAGCCTGGCAACATCTGGGGTTAAACCATGAACAGCCAGCCCATGACTCAGCGATTTCACTCCTGGACGTGCATTGACTCTAAGGAATAGCCCGCGGTCCGGGGGGGTGGGGGGTGCGGGGGCAGAAGATGGTACAAGAGAATTCACCTCAATAATGTTCAGAATCGCCAAAGCAGAGACATATCCCAGGTGAGTGTCTGCTCACTCTGGAGCAGAGTAGGGAGAATTTGTGAATAAAGAGCCCCAGGCATTGACGGGTGAATTTCTGGAACAAAATTTGACCCGTGAAAGCAGTTTCCTGATGAATCTGCTTGCAATGATTCTGTTGATATCAAGTCCACAAAGCAGAACTAAACAATGGGTTGTTAGGGGAGTCAGACATAAGGTGGAACTGTCATGGAGGCAAGGGGAGGAGGAACTCCAAATCCCAAAGCCGGGTGGGAGGGGCAGCCCCTGGGGCAGGACGGAGGAGACCCCAAAGGTGCCGGCATATCCCCGATCCTCGGGCCGGCCAGAGAGTGACAGTGTACAAGATCATTACTCTTTATGCCTTAACCATGCTTTTGCAAGTCCTTTTGTGCGTCTTCGATATTTAACAAGCCTAAATCTTAAAGAGGAGGGCTGGCTTCTGGTTCGAAGTCCGCTGAGGGCACAGGGGCTCGGTGGTGGGGAGAGGAGCGACTGCAGAGCTGCTCGTGAACTTGTGTGGGCTACTGGAAAGCCTTTGGGGGCTCTGTGGTCGGCTCCCTGTCACCCAGTGGGCTCCTCGTGGCTATTCCCTCTGTCTGCTGCCCAGGCTCCTTCCTGGCCAGCCCCAGCCTGTCAGATGGGCCTGCTCTGTGGCCGACACACGCCTTTATACACGCGCAATCCTTTCGACCCTCTGCTCACCCCGATCCGTTACAGACCCGCACACTCCCGCAGATCCAGCCAGCTTTCAGCTGTCACTCCCTACGCAGAGCCGTAATAAAGAAATCACTGTTTTCAGCTGACAAAGAGCAGATTTCTTACTAAGTAAACACTGATGTTTTGGTAGGGAAATTAGGTTATAAAACTGCGCCTCCAAAGAAGGCCATACACATGGACTTGGTTAAGATCTAGCCACACGGGCAAGAGGGGTTAATTCAGCTGCCCACCCTTTATCACATTTTTTTCCCCTTGAAACAGAAGGATAGGAAGTTTATCGGCTTTTTCAAACATAAAAACTGAAAAGCATAAAAGGCAAGAGGGAAGTATCAAGGAGACTTTTTTCCTAGCCAAGTGATGACTTGCACAGAGCTGGGGTTGGGGAGAGACCCTGGATGCAAGCCATGTGTTGGGGGGTGGTGAGGCAGGAACACAGCTGGCTGGGGGGTGGGGAAGGGTGGGGGGGTGGAAAGAGGCCCTGGGGGAACTGGGGCCCAGATTAGGCCCTCTCCAGGTGACCTGTGGTGTGGGTTAACCTCTGGGGATAGGAGGCCTTTGTCTGTAAGAACGGCCAACCTCCGCTGAGCACAGCTGAGCTGAAGCTTCCAGAAAGTCATGACTCTATGGGGACTATCCTCTCTCAGGGCAAATGCAAGGGGGCTGGCCCCGGAGCCATGGAAGCCATGGAATGAGACGCGTGGTCTTGGGGCAGGAAGAGCCTTCAGGAAAAGGAGGGGTTTCATTACACTGCCCCCGGGGTCTGGGTTTAAGCCATGAGAAAAGTCCAGGGCATGGGTGGGCTACACACAGGGAAACCCCTCCACAGAGAGAATTATTCAGCTCTGGCCTGGCCCGCCAAAGTGGTGTGTGGAATTTCCTTTCCTGGACTCCTGTCAAAACGAGATGGATAATCCCAAATAGTTTAGATAAAAGTCTTCTTAGAGGTGTGTGTGCTGCTGATTTTTAAACGAAGTTTTGAGCGCATTAGTGGGTGCATTGGAAAGGGCTCCTCTTCCTACTGCCATCTGTGTCTGCCTGGGAGTGGAGGCCTCTCACTGGAGCAGGGGCAGCCTCAAGAAGACCGTGGAGCCCCACGGCAGGCTGGGGCTAGGGGTGGGATCGGGAGAGACAGGCCTCTGGTGCCTTCCTCCTGGTAAATGCTTCCCAGTCCTGGCTTCCTAGTGCTCTGGGCTTTCCCGCCCCCACCCCTTTCCAGTACACCGCTCTGTAACTGCCCCCATTTTTCCTCCTTTCCTCCAAGACCATGAGATATGTGGGGGCAGCTAGGCTGGGCCTCCTTGGGCCTAGATTCCTGACACCTGACACGAAGCTGGTCCCTTCTAGGTACGGGATGGGTGACGTCAGAGGAAGGAGCACGAAGAATTCTCCACCTGAGTTTAGGCAACAGCTAAACGCAACTTGCTTGGGCAGGGCAGGTCAAGTTCATGTGTCAGAAACACGGCACCTGGCAGGAGAGAATAGTAGGAGAAAGGGCTTCCAGGGTGCCCAACATAGGTCTTCTTTTCCGTGGGCACCAGAGCAAGTAAGCGACAAAGCAGTGCTGGCCACTGTCGTGGGTGCTTGACCAGGCCTCAGGGACAAGGCACTGCTCATGAAGCCCCTCAACAAGTGTTGAGACTAAGGTGGGAAGGAGTGACCTCCAGCGACAGTCCCTGGGACACAGTAAATCAAGCAGTGAGGAACTGGGCTGAATGAATGCATTCTGGGCACTAGCATCAGTGTCCACCCAGAGTGGACACCCCAGACATGTGCACTGGGACAAGACCCCACCTCAAAGGCCAATCCATCCCACTGAAATTTTACTCTTAGAGATTATTTCCTTTGGCTTGATTGTTGCTCTGTTCCCATGTCTGCCAGCAGAGATAGCTGCCTGTAGCCCTAAGATTTGCAAGGAAGATGCCAGTTCCTCTCCAAGGATAATCACAGCACAGAGAAATGCTTGGGACTGAGGGTCAGGTCTCATTTACTAGCAAAGTGATCTTGGTAAGCTCTTAAATTCTGGGAACCTCTAATTTTTTGCTGTATGAAATGGGGAGAATATCACCTACTTTACAGGGTGTTGGGGGGACTGGATATGATGCCATCTACCTAGCACACAGCAGGGTGATTGGAATGAAATGTGGATTTACTTCTGGTCTCGACACAAGGGTGAAAAGAACAAATCATTGTCCAGTGCTTACTGTGTAGCAGGGGCTGTTCTATGTGCTTTATACACATTCCGCTACCTAATCCTCAAAACCACTTGAGGGGTACTCTCGTATCCCCATTTTAGAGATGGGGAAGCCAAAGCTCATGGAGGTTCAACTGCCAGCCCAAGGACATAGAGAGTAAAAATAACACAGGAGGATTTCAACCCTGGCCCCTCCCCATTCTGCCCACATCCTGGGGGTGTGGGATGGGCTATGCCAAGGTGATGGGGGCCCAGTGGGCTAGGAGAAGAACCCGAAAGACCATCTGTCAACCCTGCAGGACCTTCCCACCAGGAAGCCCCTCCCCATACCAGCTTTGCCTGCCCTGCCCAGTGCAGACCCACCTCATTTCTGCACATCAAGAGCTGCTTCACTTCTGGGGCCCCTCCTGCCCGGGCTGACCACACGGGCTCTCTCCAAAGCCCAGAGCCAGGCAGCTCCTCTTCTGCGAGGGGCTGGCATTCAGCACAGATCAAAGAGCAGGCCGTCTTATCAGACACGCTCCTCATTAAACTTTTACAGGCCAGATTCCATTATAAATGAGCTGTCTGTCCCACACTGCAGAGCATGTTCCTGGAGCTGGGAATCTGAAGCCCTCGGAACTGGGAGACTCCTTAGCAGAGGTCTCAGTGTGGAGAGGGCCCCCTAGAGTCAAACTGCCCGGGTTCCAGTCATAGCTTTGCTACTCGCTAGAAGGATGTCACTAGGGAAAGCAGTCAACTGCACTGTCCCTCAGTTTCCCCACTTAGCAAGTGGGGATGAGGATGCCACCTTCCTCAAAGGGTACAGATGGGGGTTAAGTGGTATAATCCAGAGGGCTGGCCCCAGGCTGCTGGGACTGCCCCTCAATGAGTGCTGCCCCAGTGTCCTGCTGCCTGCAGGGCTGTCTAAGGACCACGCACATCCCCGTGAGCCAAGGCTGCAAACCTATCTGTCCCCCCAGACCTCAGACAGCCACTGCCCTACATACTGCCTGGTCCTGGAGTTCTCCGGGTACCCACCTCTCCAGTGGCCCTGAAGTAGTGGTCAGCTACATCAGATTTAAAGGCGCACCCACTGGAGATAAAAGGACAACTTGGACTCCTGGGAGGAAGAGGACAGCCGTGGGCCACCCAGTCCCTCAGTCCTTCAGCCAGAAGCCAGGCAGACACGCCCTTCCGCAGCCTCTTCCTTGCCTCCCCGAATCTCTGAAAACAAGTATGCACACTTGCTGAGGGGAGAGAGCGTTCTTTGTTGAAATGCAGTGCCCGTCCTCTCTGAACCGTGAACCTAGTGGTGTGGTGCCAAGAATCAAGAAGAAAATATTACTATCTTCCTGCCTTTCAGTGATTGGCTTGAGGACAGGGCTCTCAGGGGCCCGGGACAGGATGGGCTGAACAGGCTGTGTGTTTATTAATCTCACAATGAGCCGGTACAGTCTTTATGGAACACTGACCTTGGGAAGAGCCATCTTCAAATCCCTCCAGATTAGAAAGTTCAGGAGCTCAGCCAGCGAGAGCAAACCAACTACTTTCTTAAGTGATGCACACCAACAGAGGGGCTAAATGTCCCCATTAATATGCAGCCACTAGGATGAGGTGGCTTCAGACATCCTTAACAGTTCTCCCAGGGGGCTCTGGGTAATTTGCACACGCGACAAAGTGTGCAGATGATGGTGGAAGGCGGAGGCCCTCGCACCAACCAGCTGGCATTTCCGCTTTTCCTAAAGTACCTGGGCCAGCATGTTGACTTCGCATGAATTAATAGCTAAACCCCAGAGCCATCTGTCCCCAGCAGGAACCCCTCCTCCTCTCTCCTTATCTTGCAGGGTGGCCTTGGGCTGTGACCGCTGGAACCCTGCTCACCAATGACAGCTCAAGATCAAGTGATCTGCCGGGGAGCAGTTCATAGTGGTTGGCTCTCCAGTTTTGGTGGGTGCGGGGGGTTGTGGAGGTCAGAGGTCGTGGAACTAGGCAAGAGGAGAGAGAAGGGGGCCAACCCTCCCGTGGCTGAGATGCTGTGGCTATCCTCGTTCCATATGTTCATCCCCTTCTGCAAGCTGAGAGTATGGACAGATTTAGGTCAACTTGTGGGCACCGCATCTGCGAATGGGTGATAAAAAGGGACCAGGGGATGTTTAACACCCCATACTTCGAGGTCATTGTCATTGAGAGAAAAAGCCCTAGAGCCTGCTGATGTGATGAGTCTAGCAAGGCAACACGCAGCTCTGAGCCCATTTTCTTGGGTCTAAAATAAGTAGGGTGGCCTGCAGCAGTCCTCAGACTCTGGCCTGTAGGTAAACAAGCAGATACCCAGTCCTCACCCTAGCCTGCAAGAACCAGAACCTTGGAGATTGGACGGAAGAATGTGCATCTTTAAAACACAGCCAAGTTCAGGGGCGCCTGGGTGGCTCAGTGGGTTAAGCTGCTGCCTTCGGCTCGGGTCATGATCTCAGGGTCCTGGGATCGAGTCCCGCATCGGGCTCTCTGCTCAGCGGGGAGCCTGCTTCCCTCTCTCTCTCTGCCTGCCTTTCCGTCTACTTGTGATTTCTCTCTGTCAAATAAATAAATAAAATCTTACAAAAACAAAAACAAAACAACAACAACAAAAAACACAGCCAAGTTCAGATAGGCAGCCAGGTTTGAGAACTACAGCGTTAAATGGTCTCAGTAACCCCTCTGGGCTAGAAGCAATGGGAATTGGTCTTCTCTGGAGGCCCAGGGCAGAGGTTGGAATGAGAAGGACCCCATAAGCCACACAGGGAGTCAAAGAACGACCCTAGCCTCCCAAATCAGGAAAAGGAGCTTTTACCTTCTCCAAAAGGACTTGGGTTGATCTTGGCGGAGGGCAGCCCGTACTCCTGCTTGTATGACTGCCTACACGGGGCAAATGGAGAGCTCCAGCTGGGAGCCCCACAGTGCCATGCCTCAGCCTCTGTCCCCACAACACCCAGCAAGCCTGTTTCCAAGGGGCAGGGGCTGGCAGGGGATCCAAAGAATTTGCTTTTCCACCAGCAGCGGCAAGGCTATGGAAAGTCTGCGGGGAGTGTTGGTTCCCATCCACTGGCTGGCCTTCTCTTCTTGCCCTTGACAATGGACTCTTGGACCCTCAGGATCATTTCCTCACGGTGGGGGGTGGGGTGGTCACAAGAGAACCGCACCTGATCAACAACAACAACCCCTCTACCCATTTATCTCCCCATCACGTGTGGTTTACATGGATAAGAAATGTTGCCTCAGGAGTCCACAGGCAGTGTCATCTACCCTTCTAAAACCTCCTGGGCACCAGTGAGCTACACAAATCCTGTAGTGGGTTTGCACTTCTAGGAGATGCGGAAAGGTGATGTCAGGATGGGGTGGGCACATTTGTGAAGAAGCCAGCCCGGCATGCTGGCTGGGTTTCCACACTGTCCCCTCCCCACCCTGTGCCCTTCTCTTCCCTGTGTGGCTGCCTGTGGGAGGGGAGGGCTGTGACCTGGACCCAGGGACACGACAACTCTGGCAGGTCCCTCTGCTGTGGATCCCCCACTTCTATCGATCCCCTAACTGCTCCTATGGGTACCCTGAAAATAAATCTGACCACTTCCTCTTGCTCCTGGTTGCCTAGAAGATAAAGTCCCAATTCTCCAAATGGGAGAAAAAAGACCCCTCCTCTCTCCATCCCCAGTGGTACTCCTTCAGTCCTATTTTCTACCTTCTTAAGTGACAGCCACCAGAGAGAATCCTCTTCGAAGGTCATGCAGTGGCCTGCCTCTGCCCCCAGGGGCCTGGGCTTCCAATGACCCCTGCCCCCCATAAGCAAATGCAAACAGCAACCATGAGACTCATCACTATTAACATCTACTCCATGTTTCCAAATGGTCCCAAATGCTTTACTTACATGACCCCATGGAATCCTCAAAATAACTTGGTAGATGGGATAGGTGCTATCATTATGCCCTATTACAGATGGATAAACAGGTTTATTCATTCGGGGTTGGTAAGCTCTCTCAAGTTCAGAGCCAGGGTTCAAGGCCAGCTGGTGGAGCAGGGCTGGTGACGGAGCACTCCCGCAGCGCCCCCGGGGGTGAGGTGGGGAGGACAAACAGTTTGTGGTAGAGCACTGCACGCGGAGCCCAGGCGCACGAGGCGCCCAATCCCGGGGCCGTGAGGACCATGAGAGCCAATGGGCAGCGGCCCTGGCGCAGAGCAGTAGGCGGAGGCTCCGGGTGCAGCTGACAAGAGATGACACCGCAGCTCATTTGCTGTGCAACGTTTGTGTAATTAGACACATTTGGCGCCGCAGAGGAGGCGTGGGATACAGCGGGGGCTTGATGGATCGGGCACTCCTCCGGGCTCTGACCGCATTAATCACAGAAGCCGGAGCCACGGAGGCCGTTGTTTTCTTATAGGCCTCGTCCTGTTTCCACACCAGTGGGGGAGGGGGAAGGGGTCCCGATGCCCTCGCCTTGTTCCCCTGTGGCCGGGTGGGGACCGATCATCCTGAGGCTGCCGGGGAGCCCCTGGAAGCCCACCGCGGCAGGGGCGCGGGGCTCAGGAACAGAGTGCTGCTGCCCATCATCACTTGGGTGTTAACCAGGAGAGCCCGGCCCCGGCTGGGGGAGGGGAGGCCAGCAGGGATGACACCCGGCAAGTCCGCGCGCCTCTGTGAAGCTCAATATAGCACAGCGGCCTCCTGAGCAGAGCCCGGCCGGACCCAGGCCCTACGCACACTGTGGACACCCTTTATTGTATTCTACTGGGTGATGCCACGCTGGCCAGTGTGTGGGGCTTGGTGATCCCAAACAAGCCTCAGAACCTTCTGTGCCCTAATCCCTGGAATCTGGGCCCATAACCTTTTAGGGGAAAAGGGACTTTGCAGATGTGATGGAGTTAAGGATATTGAGGCAGGAAGATTATCTTGGATTATCCATGTGGGCCCTCAAAGCCATCGCGGGCACCTTTAGAAGAGAGATGGAGGGAGAAAAGCATTATAGAAGAAGAAGAAGGAGGATTCGAGGACAGAAGCAGGGGGAACACAGGGATGGGTCCAGAGACAGGTCCCGGCTGAGGCACACAGGTGGCCTCCAGAAACTAGGGAAGTCAAAGAAGCAGAGTCTGTGCTGGAGTCTCTAGAAAGAACCAGCCCCACCAACACCTTGACTCACTCCAGACTTCTGCCCTCCAGAACTGCCCAAGAGTAAGTCAGCATCGTTTTAAGCCCCTGGGTAATCTGTTACAGCAGCAACAGGAGACTGCAACACTCCCCTTCAGACATCAAGTCGAGTTCAAGAGTCATCTGGGCCAGTGAGTGACAACACCATTTCCACAGGCCCACTAGCCTGCCCAGACCTCCCGTGCTGCCGGTCACGAAGGCTTTCAGTTTCTCCCAGTGCTCTTCCCGTCCCCCACCCCTCACTAGCCAGGAAGTCAGCAGTTCCACCTTCCTCCCAAATAGAGAGAGATTCAGCTCCTTGATTCTCCTTTGATGGTCAGATGCCACCAGCTGAGCCCTTTTTGGGTAGATCCGCTAGTTCCAAACACGCTCACTGAAGCCAGTTGCTGGAGCTGTGGTCCCAGGCCCGGTAGCTGGAGGAGCAGCCGGGGAGTGGGCAGGGGCTGAAAGGACCCCATCACCTACCAGGTGGGCATGGGTGCCAGGAGCAGGCCTTCATCAAGAGAGACACGACAACACACACTAACACGAAACGAGAAGTTTCCAACATTTGAAAGGCCCCATGAGAAAACTTGAGGGGCCTCCTGATGCCCACACCTGGGACCATTTCAACCACACACAGATAGCGACAACAACAGAGTATAACTCAGAATAAGACGTCTGCCTATGCATTTATTTGGCATAAGTAAATAATCAAAGAAAAAAAGATGTGGGGGGTGGGGAGGAGAGGGAACTATTCCTCACAGAAGAATTCCAGGCCAAAAACGTGGAAGGAATGATGGAAACAGAAAATCACCATTTGGAGAACACGAGTAATTACAGTTTCTGGCTAGAACCGTCCAATGGATGTTAGTTAGTAGGTGAAAATTTGATAAGACTCAGGATAGTTACATATTAAAGTCTCAGCCCCTTCCCCAAGATATTTATTAATGACAAAGGGACCAACTTTAAAGGGGAGAAACCCAGCAGACCTCACCCTATCTAAGCGAGCTGCAGTGATGAGACTCCTTGTCATCGTGTGCCTCTTGACACGACCCACTACGAAGGACAAAGCCCCACCTTCATGGTATCAGTCCCCCACATGCTCACTCTAAACTTCATCATGAGGCAAATTCAGGCAAGGGTCCCCTGTCGAGGATACCTGTACATTTCGTACTGGCCTGTCCTCCTCGAGAGGGTCAAGGTCATGAAGGACAAGAGAAACTAAGCCACTAGCCTGGAATAAAGGAGGTTTGAACAAGAAATGCCAAAGCCACATCCCAACAGGACGAAAAGAAGACATGAGTAAGGCAACTGAGGAAACACGGATAAGATTTACAAGTCAGTTAATGACCCCATATCAGCCTTCCGTCATGTAGATGTGAGTCCTAGGGGAGCCCAGTGGGGAGTGGGGGGAATCCTGGAAATCTCTGTACTATTTTTGCAACTCTTCTCTCATGTCTGAAATTATTGCCAAGTGAAAGATGCTTTTTTAAAAAAGAAAAGTCTCCTGTTTGCTCTACCTCAGGGAGGCGGCAAGGGGTGCCCAGCAGCAGGAGTTGCCAAGGGCTGCGACCTCAGTCACCTGCCTTCTCATTGGGCCAGGTGCTTTTTTGAACCTAGGGAGTGCTCAGCAAGCGTTTACTGACTTCCTTCAGGCAGGAGCTGGGACAGGCAGGAAGTAGGGTTTGTCTTCAATGGGTAGAATGGGTGGAGAGTGCTCTCATTCAGGAAAACACTCACTGATCACGGACCTGGTACTGTCAGCCACTGGCAAGGCAGCAAGGAGCGGGAAGCTCAGAGCCTGCTAGGGGGTAGGTGGGAAAGCAGATCATTGAGAAGGGCCCCCACTCGGTGTAGGGGATCCTGGTGCCCCAAGAGGAGCACTCCAGGAAAGTGGGCAGCAGGAACAGAGGCGTGGAGACCTGCAGTAGAGCTGTGTGTTCTAGAACCCTGAACAGCAGCTTGACGTGGACAGATGAGATGGCTGGGTCCAGAGGGATCCTGGGATGAGTTGGGCTTCTGCAGTAGGTTTTCTCCAAGCAGGTGTGGGGAGTGGAGAGATATGGGGGTAGGGCAAAGGTTTCAGTCTCTTCTCTGGAAGTGGAATGGATGGGGTAGCGTGGGGCCCAGTCTTGGAGTCATAAACACCAAGAAAAGTGACATTAGCTATAGGCTTCAAGGCCTTAGGTGAGAATGAAGAGGGACAGGATTAGGCTTAGTGAGACAGCACTGGGACACGTCCTTCTACCTGGGAACCTTGTCCTTATCATGGGGCTTGTCCTTATCATCATGGTGACTCTAAAGTATAGGGTCTAAATTGGGACATGTAAAAGGACACTAAATTATTATACTGTGATAATGTATAACTAAGGTCACCGTACTTTTAAAAAATTTTATTTGTTTTTTTGAGATTGAGCAAGTGAAAGAGAGCATGGGCAGGGAGAGGGGCAGAAGGAGAGGGGGAAGCAAGGTTTCCTCTGAGCAGGGAGCCTGAAGCGGGGCTCGATCCCAAGACCCTAAGATCATGGCCTGAGCTGAAGGCAGATGCTCAACCGACTGAGCCACCCAGATACCCCTAAGGCCACCATGCTTATATAGGACCTTTGGCCTAGAGGGAATTCCCACTGCTTGAGTACATACAGAACCCCAAGGTGCTATGGCTACAATGGGACAACCCACAGCCTTGGCAGTGAGGATGTGCGAGCTGAGGAGGGCTTCCTTCTCAGGTAAGCAGACGGAGCTGCGTGTTCACGTCCCACGTACACGTTCACCCAGCATCCTGTGTCCATGCACCCCTGGTGGCACAGGTGACTGTTGGCTTAGAACAGTACAGATTAGGAACTCCAGAAAAACCGAACAGAGACAGGACAGGTGGCTAAGACCACCAGCCTCCCTGGAGGCAGGGCACTGCATGCCGGGCCGGGGGGGTGAGGGTAGAACTTACCCGTGCACGCCGTGGGCAGAGTGGGGCTCATAATGGTACCTTCCCTCCTGGTGTCTCATGTCAATCGGTAAGGGAGCATGGAGCGGTGGCAAGAGGTGCTGCGGCACTGTGGAGTGGGAGAGAGAAACAGGCCTTTCAAAAACTTTTTCCCTCCCTCAAAAGGCAATTTTCAAAGGGCTTTAAAGCTCCATGAATTTCAGGGGCAAAAGTAGCCAGGACAAGGGGGCTCGGTGGTGCCCTGGCTATCACACACCCACGGAGGGGGATGAATAAATAATCAAAGTCAGCCCGAGAATCCGACATCGTTCACATAAAAGATCCCCAACCGCGCACTTGACAAAGACAAGCAGCTAAGCGCTCTTTGAACTCGGGGAGATTACAGGCTCAGCTGCAAATCAGGGCTGACAGAGCCGGCAGGCTGCTGCCCATCTCAGCCTGGGCTGCGTGTGGCTGGAGCAACCCAGGGTGATGGCCTCCGGATGCTGCAGTCACCCCGGCTGGAAATATTTACCTAGAACCGTCTGCAAAGCCGGGGTCCGCTCCCTGTGGGATGCCTGAACCCCAGCCAGCCGCCTTGCCCTGCCTTGTCGGTGGTGCGCAATGGACCCCTACGCGGGTCTGTCAATTCTCCAGCTCCTCCTGTTAATGACCAACCCCCAAGTGAGCTGGTGGGTGCCTCGGAGATGCAGATGCCAGCATGTGGGTCTGCCTTCCACGGTCAGGTCAGCCTCCCCTCTGCACTTGGCCTGCCCTCAACAAATCATTGTGATAATTGTAGGATGCTTTTTTGCTTATTTAAAAAAAAAAAAATTCCTGGGTCCCCTGGAGGCAAACATAATTATAGGCTTTAGGAAAACAAGCCTCTAAAAAGTAGTCAGACCGGGAAAAGGGCTAAGAAGTGGAGATTTCTCAGTCAACTCTTAGTTCGGCTGAAGGCCCTGGGCCAGCAGGCGGGTTTGTGGAGTCTGAATTGCAGAATCCTTGCAAGAGATGGGGAAGGGTTTGTTTCCTGTGCGTACAGGTCAGCAGTCGGCCCAGCCTACTGTAAGGGATGTAAAAACATCATTCTGCTACCCGTTTCCATGCAGACAGATCCTGGGACTGTCCTATAAGCCCTATGAATTCTTTTTTTTTATTGTGGTCAAATATATACAACATAAAATTTACCATCTGAACCATTGTTAAGTGCACAGCTCAGTGGCATTAGTATATGTGCTGCCGAAGCGAGCACAAGTGGCATTAATACTTTCTAATCAGGGGCCGCCACCATCCGTTTGCAGTATTTTCCATCTTCCCGACTGAGATTCTGTCCCCATTAAACACTAACTCCCCATTCCTCCTCTCCCCTGGCTCCCCACAAGCACCACCTGCCTTTCTATCGCATGAATCTATTCTACATACCTCATATGAGTGGAATAGTATTGTATTTTTCCTTTTCTGTCTAGCTCACGTCACTTAGCATGATGTCCTCAAGGTTCATCTGGTATAGTACAGGTCAGAAGTTCCTTTTTAAGGCTGAATGATAGTCTGCTGTGCGGATCTTTGTCTGGTTTTCCATCTACTCGTCAACAGACACTTGGGTTGAAGACCATGGTTTCTTTTTTAAGATTTTCAAAAAATTTAGGGACACCTGGGTGGCTCAGTGGGTTAAAGCCTCTGCCCTTGGCTCAGGTCATGATCCCAGGGTCCTGGGATCGAGCCCCACATCAGGCTCCCTGCTCAGCAGGGAGCCTGCTCCCCCCCCCCCCGCCTGCTCTCTCTGCCTACTTCTGATCTCTCTCTGTCAACTAAATAAAATGTTAAAAAAAAAAATATATATATATATATATATATATTAAAAAAAAAAGATTTTCAAAAATTTAGCGGGCACCTGGCTGGTTCAGTTGGTTAAGCCTCCAAATCTCCATTTCATCTCAGGTTGTGATCTCAGGATTGTGAGATGGAGCCCCTCATGAGGGGCTCCATGCTGTGTGTGGAGTCTGCTTAAGGTTCTCTCTTTCCCTCGGCCCCTCCCCACCCCCACTCGTGCACACTCCCTCTATTAAAAGAAAAAAAAAGAAAAGAAAAGATCTTTTCATTTTTAAGTAATCTCCACACCCAATGTGGGGCTCAAACTCCCAACCCCAAGATCAAGAGTCACACGCTCCACTGACCGAGCCAGCCAGGGGCCTCGAACACCAGGAATTCTTCGAAGAAAACTTTCCCCCTGAAATTATAACCTTAATTTCCACATACTCAGATTTATCTTCATAGTTCCACAAAACTGGCACCTTCCATGGGTACTGAGAACATGGATTGGGTCAAACTAGCCTTCCCTGAACCCCCAGGAGAATCAGCAGGGAAGCCTTGTCCAGCTCCCCAGATGTTTAGGAAAGGGCTTTTGGGGATTTTTTTTTTTAATGTGGCAAGGCAGACCAGATTATAGTATTGTTAATTAAAAAAAAATAGTGTGATTTGTGTGTTTCTGAATGTTTTCCTGCATACCCCAAAGCCCCTCTGAGGCAGCCAAGGTAGGTGTTCCTGTGCCCATTTAAGTGGAGGCTCTATGGGTGATTTCAGGCCAAAGTCACAAAGCTGAAAAGACAAGCGAACCTGCAAGGGAGTCCAAGGCCTAGGACAGCTGGTCATGGGTTTTTTCCCTCTGCCCAGCCAAAATGAATCCTCAGGGGCAGTCTGTGGGTACAAGGGTGATCCCTGGGGTCCTTCCGGTCCCACCTGGAGTATGTATTCTATTTAACAAAAAACGCTCATGTAGCACTGGGCCCTGCTCTTGATGCTTTGCCAATATCCACTCCTGGCTCTTTGTGGCACTCCAGGTGGCTTTCACTCCAGGATTCCTGGTCCTCCCACCGGCCGTCCCCCAGCACACAGATGAGCTTTACTTCCCTCCTCTTGCCTCCTGCAGAAGCAGAAGGCAGTCCCCTAATGCCCTTGGAGACCAGACCTTGCCCTTGACCTCACCAGCTAAGAGTGCTCTTCTTGGGGTTAATGCAACTTCCCCCAGGTCTCAAGAGCTATAAAATCTGCAGGAATGGAGGGCTCATGGTTGTTTACCAGGCAACTATGAAATGCCGGGGATACCAGGGCTGAAGCCAGTGGCTGTGCATGTGCGGTGTGTGTGTATGTGTGTGTGTGTGTGTGTGTGTGTGTGTGAGAGAGAGAGAGAGAGAGAGAGAGAGAGAGAGAGATGCTCTCCCCAGTTGAGGCTGCACCTGCTGGATGGTTGCGGTGCAGGCTGTGGAGATTACCAGGGTAAGTGGCTTTCCCTTAACTCTGGGCAGCAGGCGGTGGGACATTGAGGAAATCGTGTCTCCTCTCTGGGCCTTATCTTACACATCTGTGCAATGCGGATTCCTGCCAAAACAGTCCAGCTGTTTGTGAATGGTCACCTGTTCCCTGGAGAAAGAGCCATGCTTGTCCCAGCCAGGAACACACTGAGGTCGTAGGAGGGGTCCCTGAGCAGGGCATAGGAGTTTGGGGTCCAGACACTGCTGCATTGCTATAGCCCTATCCATACAACCATGACTAAGGACCAGTGACCTTCCAGATGTGCTCAGTCCACCAGCCTCTGGTGGTCTCCTGAGCCCCAACCAGCTGTCACTGGAGCGAACTGGGCACCTCAGGCCATCCAAGGGTTGAAGGTTGATCTGGCCCATCTGAGGTCTCAGGACCCTTTCAGACCGGCATGGCCTGTCCCCAAGTGCCTCTCATTCAGAACTGAATGCTTAGTTCAGAGCCCTTCTGCCCGGCTGCGGGAGGAGAAAATTCCCCTTTGGGCTCTTGCAAGAAGTTATTCCATCTAGAGGCCATCAGCAGCACCCAAGGAACATGAAGATATACGTCAGGAACAAGAGCTGCCTTCAAGTGATATATTGAATGAGATCCTTCCACACATTGTTTTCATTGTGGGCTCTTTTTTTAAGTTTAAAAAAAAAAATCCAAACTAAATTATGTTCTTCCGGCGGAGGGGTTGGGGGAACACACGCACACACACACACACACACACATCCCATATGTCATTTCAAAGAAATGGCTCTCTTTTTAAGTTTCTGGGGAAGAAACTCGAAGCTGGGAATTTTCTATGCATCACCCCTGCCCCTGTGAAGAAAATGCACATTTGTTTTTGATGCTACACAGAAGGAGGACCGGTCTGGGAAGCTGAGGATGGTGGGGCCTTGACTTTTATTTTTAAACCCAGAATCTTTCTGTGCTAGGACTTAAAAGCCAGATGTTGCTTGGCCGGTGGTCCCAGGGGTGAGGGTTTGCTGGCCTCCGCAGTGTCCCTGATCTAACGTCGGGAGTGAGGAGGCCCAGAGGACGCTCCCCGGAAGCCCGGGTCTAGTTCATGTCCCATTCATAGTGACTCCGGTGAATTTCTGCCAGAGAGAATGGGGCGGGGTCAGCAGAGGGTTCAGACACAGAATTGGGAAAATTGGGTCATGGAAACATGACTGGGCAGCCGCGTCAGCAGCCGGAGGAATTCTCCTTGGATGAAGTCATGTGTTGTTACAACGCAGGGGCGCTGCCCCGAGGACTGAGCTCAGAGAGGGTTGGAGAGGCTGGCCCAGTGCCGGAGGGGCTGGTGACATGAAAGCAGCCATCTTCCGGAACAGACTGGATGCATCAGGGGCCGGCCCCCTGGGCTGTCCGCTCCCTAGAGATTAGCATGGTCTTCCTTGACCGTTGTCATCTCCATTAAGACCACAGGAGGGAATTAGCTTGGAGCACGTGCACTGGTATGCTCCAGCTGCAGGACCAGAGAAGCAAAGTGTTTCTGAGCAAAGGGCTGCATTGCCCGGTGCTGACTGAGGGGAGATGCCCGCAGGTGTTTCCGGAAGGAGGCATGGTCTTAGCACAGTGCAGCTCTGGGTTACAGGGAGGTGGAGACGCACGTTAGTGCAGTCTGGGGACCCTGGGAGGGAGATCAGGGGCCAGGGCAGGGTGTGGACCTCCATATCCTTCTTGGGCAGCTGGCCCATGCCTCACAGTCGCCAGGGTGACCAGTGCTGTGGTGCCTCAGACACCCTGATGGGCTCCAGGCAGCCTCTGATAAGCTGCAACAGAGGCCTTCGGATTTGGCATGCCTCTCGGGGGCCAGGAAAGGGCTCCCTGGCCTCCAGTTTCTCTTGCAGTATGGGGGACTCTCCTTGGGATTCCCGCTTAAAGACTAACGCAACATGTTCCTGTCCCTTACCATTCCCTGCCTCGTAAGTAATATCCAGTGCCGCGGTTTCATTTGTCTCCTTAAAAGCAAACGGACCTTGGGAAAGTCACGGAAACAAATTCACACTGAAGCGCAGCTGACCCACCAGGTCACCTTCCCCTTAGCAGAGGGACCAGGCAGACGGAGACACCTGTTTCTTTGGAGAAGGAAGGTGTGCACGTGGAGGAAGGAGAAACGGGCACGTGAGCAGTTGAAGACCAGTACGGTATACTTTACTGTTAGATTGAAATCCAGATTCTTCCTGAGCTGCCATTAGTCAAACGACAGTCTTAAGGGGAATGACATGCCCCCATGGTCTACGGAGCTTGGAATGGGGTAGGAAGCATGTGAGCCCTAAATCCCGACAGACTTGGGTGTGAACCCCGGTTTTGTCATCGCTAACAAGTGACAGGCACTCTGGGCTTTCATCTCTTCATCTGTAAAATGGGAACAACACCGACCCTCGCTTGTTTGTTTGCAGTGTCTAGCACAGAGCAAAATACCAGTGAACGGCACTCCCCTCCCCTGAGGCTGTGAGTGTCAGGGGAAATGCGAAAAGGGTCCTACTTCCTGCTGTAAGGGATGCCGAGATGCATCAGGCAGGCCCTCGTTGGGGCCTCTGCCACTTGATGTGCTCACCGCAGGACTTGGTGCTCCCCGACTCCCTGTGCGATGGAGTGGGGATGGGCAGAGAGGATGGGTTGCAGGCTCAGGAGCATTGCCAAAAAGGTGTTCCGCCAATGGATCGCTGCTGACCGCACCCCCATTCCCCCGTGGTCCACCTGCCCGAGCCTCAGACTAGCTGCTCCCAACCCAACTGTTTCCCGCCATTCTGTCCCTCATGTCTGTGCTGACCAAAATCAGGTCAGGGGCCTGCAGGGGGCCTGATGGCTTCAGTAAACAACACTGGGAAATTTGTTTTAAAGGTAGGTTTTTAAAAAAAGTTTTCCCCTCCTCACCTGCCATGAACCCCAGCACCCTGCCCTGCAGCAGTAAGTCAGCCCCTGGGTAGCCCAAGCCAGAAGCGGGTGTGATCACATCCCAGGCAGTTGACACGTCCCAGGTACAGGAGGGCGGCGGTTCCGAGGATGGGAGCCCTTGTATGATGCCATTTCCTTAAAGCAAACTTAGCTCTCCCCCACTAGGAAGCAAGGGGCTTTGATGGCCTGGTCAAGGGCACTTTGGGGAAACTCTCCCAGCCCAATAGAGAGAGGATGCTACTCTGGGTTCCACCCTGAAGACCTAACTTGGTCAGTTGAATTGCTTAACCCTTCCACAAACAGAAATGCGAAGATGCGCTACAAAATGAAAAATGTTAATTGGGTGGGGAAGGGACAATGATTGGCACCCTCATTGTCTGTAAGGCTGGTCCCAGATGATTAGCTACCCATTAGATGGTGCTGGACGCTAGCGGGTTGCCTGCATGGCTACAGTCTACATTTTAGCCGTTGAAGGTGAGCTCATTACAAATCCCACAGGGCAGGACTCTGCATTCTTGCCTGTTCCCGTGGAGATCCCTGACCCACTTCTCAGGGATTCTGGAGCTAAAGGCTTCCCAGAAGATACCATAAATGATAGCACCAGCTCCAAAGAAGAGATGGCATGATCCTTCTCTTAGCTGCATGGTCTGGCCTCAGGACACCATGCAGCTCAGACACACAGACCCTCTCTGATGAGGCCTTGATCGGCACAGGCTTCGGGCCCCAGCAGGTCCAGCTGTTCAGCCTTCTCCAGGATCCAAAGGGAAGCTGCCCACCACCCAGGGCAGAGCTCTCAACCCCTGGCCTACACTGCCCAGAGGATGGAGGGAACTCTCTCAGCCCACACACCCTCCTAAGGCTTCCCCCACAAAGTCAATTTGGGGCGGGGGGAGTGTTAGCAGCACAATCCCCGCACACAGAGGCTGTGTGCAAAGCTGGAGGCTTGACCCTTTGTGATTCAACAGGCTCCAGAATGCCAGAACAACCTCAGAGTCAGAGAAGGGAGATGTCTGCAGCATCCAGAGCAGCCAGGCAGCCTCCCTGGAAGAGGTGGTTTTAGAGCTGAGCCTTCACAGACAACACTGGGGGAGCTGGAAGGAAGGGGGAGGATGACGGGTTCTTTAGGCTCAGAGGTGGTGTGGGTGGAATCCAGACTCAGTCGTACCCAGGCACAGAGCTGTGCAGAATGTGACTCCTGGTCAAGCTGTGTCACCTCTCCTGTATACCCAGGATTAGGAACGCCTCTTTCTAGAGTCCTCCCGGAGACTAAATGATGTGTTACATGTAACATGAGGCCCACTACAGAACACCTACTAGATACCAACTTCAGTGCTTCTCAGACCCAAGAATCACTGGTAGGGTTTGGTCAAACACCATTGCTGGGCTCCCTCCCCAGAGCTCTGGGCTCAGGACCCAAGAATCTACACTTATCCCAAGCGCCCAGGTGATGCTCACACAGCTTCTCAAGGACCACACTTGCAAAACCACTGGCCAGCCTTGACTTTTTATACTTCTGGAGTTCCCAGCGGCACTGGGAAGTAAGAGGTGATGGTTTCTTGTATTCATGTCTATCCTGCATTGTACTAGCTGGTGACCCAGAGAAGCTCAACATGATTGATGACTGAGACAGCCTTGGGTGTGATGACTAAATCCCAGTGACCACCATGCCAGCCCATTTGCCAATGGCAGTGGCAACAGGCTTGAGCACCATGAGGAACGGCGTGAGGGGTGTGCCAGGGCTGGGGGAAGCCACCGGAGACGGTACGTGGGCATTCCTCCCTTCTCTTGCAGTGGCCTCAGTTCACTTGGAAACTTGGACAGTTTCATAGGCCAGCGCCTCGGATGTGCAGACTCAGATGGCCAAGTCCTCTCCCAGTGGGAACGAAGCAGTGGCCAAAGCATCAGGGCTGGGGGTAAGAAACTGGAGAGGAGTCCAGGAAAGTCTCATTCCCAGCAGCCAGGCAAGTCCACTTCCGGAATTTATGCAAATGACACTATTCTTCCCCATAATAAACCCAGGGACAGGCTGCCTCCAGAGGCCCCTCCTGATGCCCAGGCCCCACTCCACAGGAAGTACTAAATAACAATAATAATATCCTGAATGGCACTCCGCAGCTTGCAATTACAAAGCGTTTGTCTCACTTGGGGGGGGGGAGGGATGGGAGGAGCTCAAAGGAGACAGGAAATTCCAACACCCCTAGCTGACTGGGGTCTGGCAGGACTTGCCCCCACAGGGAGCTCGCTGGGATCAGGGCCCTGGCTGGACACACCCAGGCACATTGCCCACCCCAGAGGCATGGGCTGTTCTGGGGTCTGCCCCCCTCGGCTGCAGACTAAATGTTTAATGCTCCCCCCCATCCCCGCCCCAATTCATAGGTTGAAATTCTAAGGTGGGTTGTGATGGTTTGGAGATGGGACTTGTGGGAGGTCAGGAGGTGGAGCCCTCATGAATGGGATTAGTGCCCTCATAAAAGGGACCCTGGGTCCCTCAGGCCTTGGCCATGTGAGGACACAGCTAGAAGAAGTCCATCTACACAAACCAGGGAGGGGGACATTGCCACACACCAAACGCCACGATCTCAGACTTCCCAGAGAACTTAAAGTCTGTGGTTGAAGCCCTTCAGTGCATGGTACTCTTAGGAGAGCCACTTGCCCTGACCGAGACTCCCTGGATGGTGGTGGTAAGACGGGCCGCATGAGCCACAGGCTGCAGCCGACACAGCGGCCAAGTCTGGTCCCACTGCTGATTCCCACTTAACCTTCCCGCGCCTCGATTTCCTCATCGGTATAACAAGGGTAGTGACGGGACCCCCGCCCGAGGGAGGCTGGGAGGCAGGAATGAAATACCATGAGTCCAGAGCATGGGGCCATCTCCACGGACCTCCCGCCCTTTCAGTCAGGGGTGCCAGGGAGACCCCTGCCATGGCAGCAGATGGGACGGATCATCCATCTGTTGGGGTACATGAGTGGGGTGTCCCACTAGAGAGTCTTAGAACCAAAACAGACCTCAGAGAAGGTCAAGCCTGATTAACCTTGAAAACAGTCCTGGCCACAGGATCTCTTCCAAAGAAAGTAGTAGGCAAGACCCTAAAATCTGTATTAGATTTGGGTGCTGGGAGATCATGGCTCTGAGAGTCTTCCATGAAGACCTGCAAAAGACCCTGCCGAAAGCAAGGATTAAGCTCAGGGGCTTGGAGAGCGAGTGACCCACCAGCTGGTGTCTGTGTCTTGGGCCAGATGTCAGCACTCCAGTGGGGACCCAGCACTGTGAAGCTTTACCTGCAAGGACACCCTCCTGTGTCCCATCACACTACACAGACTCCCCTGCCAACTTGCACCCATTATTGTCTAAAAAGCCCATTGGTTATGGGGGGTGGTCATTTGCCTCCTTCACCAGCATCTGGTCCCTTTCCTGGAGAGCTCCTGCAAAAAGTTTCCCCTGCCCGGTGCTTCTTGTGCTCCCAAGAACACCACGAGAGCCCGTGGTCCTTCCACTGTGGTTCTCAAGGGACCTTGGCACTCAGTCTCCACTGGGCACTGGTGACACTTTCCCGGGCTGGCTAGGACACCTCTTTCTGCAGAGTGCTCTGACTTGGAACTCGCCAAAGCCAGTCCATGAGATTCAAAACCGTGAAACAGAAACTGCAGCAAGCAGAGGGGTCAAACCCCTCCGGCACGTGGGCTAGTCTTATTTCCTTCTCTGCATTCAGCAGCCAATTACCAATGCTTCCCCAAAGCAGGTCTCTTAAGGACCACTTCTTGGGAGCCCCTTGTCAGAACGGTCCCATTGATTATAGGTTACTCAAGGGGATTCTTTTCTTTGAGACAATCGCTACCGCTGGTTTCTTCTCTAAGTGTCCCCTCCCTTCAAATATAGTTCTGACCAGTAGACATAACGCCACAGGGCACATCACGGTATTTCCCATTTACCAGGAGCCACATGAAAGAAAAAAAGCCTAAAAAGAGGCAGGTAATATTTTTAATCACCCAATTTCATTGACCCAGGATATAAAAAATATTATCCTGTTGACATATATATAACCAATATAAAATTATTCACAAGATGTCTGACATTCCTTTTTTAAATTTTGATTTCTTCAGAATTGATTGTGAAGTTTGCAACTGTAGCATGTCTCAATTCGAGCCAGCCACATTTGAAGTGTCCAGCAGCCCCATGTGCCTGGTGGTTGCCTTATCACAGTTAAACTTGGACTGTTTCCATAGAATGCTAGTCTAAGTTGATAAAAATCTTACTGATATTTAAAATACGGTGATGAGCTTCTTTCCAAAAGCCCTTCCTCCCTTCTGAATCTTAACGCCCTGTGAAACTTCTATTTGATCGTTTAAATAACCATTAACAGTTTTCCTTCTTTCCTCTCTTCCTCCCTCCTTCCCTCCCTTCCTTCCTTCCTTCCTTCCTTCCTTCCTTCCTTCCTTCCCCTTCTTCCACCCTTCCTTCACTTCCTTTCTTCCATCCATTTAACTGACAAGGGCTCCCAGGGTTGTCCTTCCATGCCCTTGACCCATGAGGGCAGAAGCGAGCAGGTCAGCAGCCCCACTCTGAATTCTGCCCCCTCAATCGCTGCCCACGGCCTTCCCTGCAGGCTTGGGCAGGCGTCCTCGAACAAAGCAGTGGGTGTGTGGGCTCCAAAGACCTTCTGACAAATAAGAGAGCCCCCCAGGAAGCAAAGTGCATGCAGGGTATCAGGCAGGGCAGGGCCCTGGGGAGATACGAGCCAAGCCATGTAAGACTCGCAGAAGCCTGGCTCCCTGGGCAGCACTGGCTCCACACAATTCTAGACCCAGCTGACTCAAGAGTGGTTCCAGCCCAAGCCATTCCCCCCACCGTTCCCCCACACGCCAGCCCATGGCTGCCCACTCCTGCTGCTAGAAACGGCAGTTCCTTAACCGGGGACACTGGAGATCCACCTGGCGGGACTAGAGGACAGTGCACAGAACCCCTGGGAAAAGCCCATTTCTCCTTATTATGCTGGTGGAGAAATTGAGGCACAGAAAACACAGTCCCATGACCTACCCTGCTGGCCCTGAGCAGTGCCTAGAATCTTATTTCCTAGAGTAAGATGTAAGGCAGACAAGGGAGAAAGAGGGGGAAAAAACTCCAAAGGCTTCCTGGACATCAAAAAAACCTCTTGCAAAACAATATTTTGATGAGCTAAGTGTGTGAATTAAAAGCAGATGGAGCCTACTTCCTTTAAAATAAACAGGGTTTAAAATGTAGGGGCAAACTCCCACACACAATGTGTCTCAGGGCAGGAGAAAAGCAGGGCTGTCCTTCCACAAACCAAGCAGCCTGACCCACTCATCCCATGCAAGGTGCTGAGGGCAACGACCCTGCTCCATGGGTCCAATTCCAGCCCAGCAACAGAGACCCAGAGAAGGGATTCGACTGCTTGACAGGCGGCCCCCAGCTGCTCCCGTGGCCTGCAGAATGGAGTGCAAAGCCCAGGTGGCCCTAGCACTCTCCTGATCCTGCCCACAGACTGCCCCCCACCATCAGACGGACAGCAAAAGCTCCCACTGTTTCACACCTCCCAGCCCACTGACAGCCGTCACCCTGCCTGGAAAGCCGCTCTGCAGCTAGCCCTCCTGCCTTCTTACCGTGCTGACCTAGTCTGTGATGGTTCCCGGACTTTTCCTTGGCCCCCTCTCTAAATTAGGCAGGAGATGTACCCTCTAAACAGTTTCTCCCAAGCCAGAGTCTGGTGCTTACATGGCGGGAGTTAGGAATATGTGCTGAGTGAGCGTGAATGCCTAAGTGGGTGAATCCTTTGACTGCTGGAAAAAAGACCCTGTGGCTATCGGGGTGGCTGGGAGCTGCCCACATTCTGTATAAAGTCACTTAAAACCTAGCAGGGAAAGTCCTAGCGCACGAGGGGTATTAGAGCAGTCTTCACACACAGATGTACAAAGAGGATTCAGCTCAGCAGCTGGGACCCTCCTCAGAGACTTCCAATAGAAGTGCTTCTCCCAGCAAAGTCATCAGCCTTCCCGCAAGCTGGAGCTTTCCTGGGTGAGTGATTTAAGCCTCATAGCACTTGCGGAAAAATGTGTCATCATGATGAAGATCCCCATTTTGCAGATGAGGAAACTGAGGCACATAAGTTCCGTGAACCGGCTGGGGATAGTCATGCAGCTCGTCAGTGTCAGAGCTGGGCCTCCCAGACACCCACGGGAATTCCAGACACGTTCCTACAGGTGGAACAGGGCAGTGAGAGCTCCTTTAGGATGATGAAGATAGGATGGGAAGCCAAGGAGGAGGCCAGGGCCCTGTCCTGGGAGCCCAGCGCCCCCGCCCCCGCCCCCACCCCGTCCTGACCCGCTGCAAGGCAGCCTGGGAGTGGGCTTCAGAGAGGTCGGACACACGGATGTGCGATGAATGAGGGAGAATCACACGGGACAGGGTAAGGAGAAGTCCCAGTGCCAACAAATTCCAGGAGACACATGGCTGCACTTGGCATTTCCACCTTGGTTGGGACCTTTCCAGAAATTAAGGCAGTCCCCCAAACAGAAGGGTTATTTCACGGCGCAGCTTTTAAGTGCTGCCCAGGGATCGGTAAAGTTGGAGGCAAGTTGGGGAAGGACCTTAGGGAGGGGGTTATCTGTTTTCCCCAGCTGTGCTCCCGGTCCCTGCTAATAACCCCCATGGGTCACTCTGCCTGGTTTGGAAAACCTGCTGACTGGCGTTAAAAATGGGCCCCACTCCTGCCTGTAGATCAGCACCCCCACCCCCCCAACACACACCGCGCTCATCATTAGCATGCTGCTTGTGTAATTAGGGCAGTCAGGATGGCAAAGGGCCCACCCTGTGTCCCCAAGAGCGATGGCAGTTCAGAAAAAGCCCCACCTGGTTTTGTACTGATTAATGACGGGCCCCACTAATAGCCCTGCTTAACACACGAGTTTGTCAAGATTAAGTAATTGCCTTAAACAAAAAGTGTATTATCTTTAAGGCCCGCTGATGAATGACTGGTGCCGGGAAACGGGGTGATGGATGTCTGCGACTCCCTGCCACCAACTCTCCTCCATTTGCATAAATTAAAACATGCCCTTGATTAGGATGAGGAGCCCCAGCAAGCCCTGCAGAGGGATGGGTGGCTGAGGGCCCCGCAGTCATCTGGCCTTGGGCGTCTGGCCACTGGGGGACCCCAAGCTGCATGTTAGCATGACGGACTCCTGGGATGGGTAGATGCCCACTGGCAGGTGTGACCAGATGCCCCAGAGGGGGTCCAGATTGGGACAGGGGAGCAGGAGCAACTCCATTGTAGGAAAGCTGTAGCTATCCTTAGTGGTCCTGAGCAGACCCAGAGGGCAATGGGATGGGCAAACCCACAGAGGTCTAGATGAGTGCACGTGAACACCCTCTGCATGCCCCATGTGGAGAAGTTGCTGTCATTAAAGTCACCTGTCTCTCACAGGGTTGCGGGACCTCATGGTGGCCTGGGACGAGCGGGGATCCCCAAGTGTGAAATGGGTTTAAATGGGGTGACATGATCAATCTAATAGTAGCCCCGCCATAAATGGAGGTTTGTCTTTGTATGCCTCTGAGCATCCGATTCCCAGATGTGGGACTGTACATCCATGCCTCTTCTCTAGGGCCCTTGAGTTGTTCATACTTTTTCCCTCCAGATGACACTTTGGAAGGGACATTTCACAGAAACAGAGGGAGCTGCATGTGGTGGGGACAGGCTGGCTGGAGGCAGTGAGCCCTAGAAGGGCAGCTGGGGAGGGGGAACAGAGCTTCAGGTGGGGGATGGTAGGGCCACATTTGGGAAGAGGCCAGCAGGGCCCAGCGGGCTAGGTGCCTCCAGGTGATCTGTCTGTGGGTGAAAAGGCGGAGGCTGCATTTATTCCCAAGAAGGGATGATAGGGACCATGCCACAATTCTCTGGCTTCTGGTGACTCAGGGTCCCAGAGCTGGGGAAGCCTTGCAGCCACTCTCTTGGGGATTAGATCTTTAGCACAAGCCACAGACAATAGTGCACCCCAATTCCCCACAATGGGTCAGAGACACACCGTAATGGCTGAGGGGTAGGGGAATTTGGACGCACATCCGAAACCCCCGTCCACCTGCACCTCGCCTCTGCAGACAATCTGCCCCACCAGCCATAAGCCACGCAGTGCTCTATCCAGTAACTGATTCCCCTTCCTTTCTGGGCCAAAGAAGATTCCCAAACCAAGCCACCCACCCTGAATCTGCCTCCGGGCTGGAGAGACACTAGCCAGAGCCAGGAGCTGTTCCCATAACATTTGTTTCCCCCTAACCACAGCTTCAGGGAAGATGCCAAGCATGGCCCACGGGTGGGGACCGGTTGGGGCCAGATCTCAGTGGCGGAGCCTTCAAGCCTCCTTGCAAGCAGAAATAGTGCCTTCTTTTGCATTCTAGATGGGCCACAGGGCCCTTCTGCCCCACAGTTCTGGAACACGCAGAGTCTGAACCCAGCGCCCTGGCTTCCTTTCTCTTTCTGGGTTCTGGGAGGGACTCTGGGTAAACTAACTACAGATCATGAGCCTACAGGGAAGGGCAGACCACATGCTCCAAGGACATGGGCCCTGACACACAAGAGCGCTGGAAAGGGGTTCCCACAGCGCTGCCTACCAGAAGGAATTTGGAATGGCACTTCCTTATTCTACCCAAGTGCGCAGGGACGAGTCACCCTGGACCCCATGGCCACGCTCCACATTCTGGTTGGTCCTAGGTACCCCTGCTCCCATGCCCAGGCCTGCTCAGGCTGAAGCCAAGCCAAAGCTGAGGGGACAGACCATCAGACCAGAGCCTGAACAGCATGGCTTATCACCACTGGATCATCGAAGTCCCGCTGTGGTTGGTCTCTGCCCACCTCATTGGGCCGTGGGGCAGGTTTAATGCCCTTTGCAGCATCCCACTTGAATATGAGCTAGCCATCTGGCTACCTCCCACCCCAAGAATATGAAAAAGGGGCACTAAATGGTTGTGAGGGGATTGTGCCTCCTTGTCCATATTGTTCATAATATTATTTTTAATGCTCAGCAGCCCAATGGTAAGAACTCAAGAGCATTTCTTTAAAAGATTTTTATGTATTTATTTAAGAGATAGAGCAAGTGGGCATGAGCGGGGGGAGAGGCAGAGGGAGAAGCCGATTCTCTGCTGAGTAGCGAGCCCCAGAATCCTGGGGTTGTGACTGAGCCGAAGGCAGATGCTCGACCCACTGAGCCACGCAAATGCCCCGGTGAGAGTATTTTTTTTTTTTAAGTTTTATCTATTTAAGCCATCTCTACACCCAACATAGGGCTCGAACTCACAAACCTGAGATCAAGAATCGTGTGCTCTTCCAACTGAGCCAGCCAGGCACTCCTTAAGAATATCTATTGAATGGGAAACACTTTTACACTGTTGGTGGGAATGCAAACTGGTGCAGCCACTCTGGAAAACAGTCTGGAACTTCCTCAAAAAGTTAAAAATAGAACTACCCTATGACCCAGCAATTGTATTACTAGGTATTTACCCAAAAGATACAAAAATACAGATTCAAAGGGGGACATGCACCCTGATATTTATACAGGATTACCAGCTCCAAACCATGGAAAAAGCCCAAAGGTCCATTGATGGCTGAATGGATAAAGAAAATATGGTGTATATATATACAATGGAATACTACGTGGCCATCAAAAAGAATAAAATCTTGCTATTTGCAATGACGTGGTGGAAGCTAGAGTGTATTAGGCTAAATGAAATAAGTAAATGAAATAAGTCAGGCAGAGAAAGATAAATATCCATATAATTTTACTCATATGTGGAATTTAGGAGACAATATAGGTTACTATGTGGGAAGGATAACAGGAGGAGAGAGAGGGAGGCAAGAGACTTTTACGGACAGAGAACAATCTGAGGGGTGATGGAGGGAGGTGGGTGGGGGATGGGCTAGATGAGTGATGGGGATTAATGGGGACACTTGTTGGGATGAACACAGAAGGTTATATGTAAGGAAAGAATCACTAAATTCTATTCCCGAAAGCAACGTTACACTATACGTTGACAAACTAGAGTTTAAACAAAAATTTGGAAGACAGAAGAAAAAGAGCATCTACAGAATGACTTAAAATGACATTTTTTGAATGCTTGTGCCAGGCATAATTCTGCACACTTGATGTTCATATTTATTTGCTCTTCACATCAACCGTATGGCGGGGTGAAGGCATCCCTATCATGACCTCGTTCTAGAGATGAGGACACTGAGGCTCGATGTGTATATAACTCATTCAAGATCATACAGCAACTAACCGGCAGGGAAGGATTTGAACCCTCGTCTGTGATTCTAGAGCCTGAGGCTTAACCACCTTCCCGGCCTGTCCATTCGTGATGACTGTTTTCTTATTACAGTGTGGCTGGCTAGAAACATGGAGAAGCAGAATTCCCAAACTGTAGAAAACACACTCTCCATGGTTCTATGCAAGTCTATGCCATGGGACTCCCTCTGCTCAGAGTTGTTAGGGGTCACGAAGCCCCCAGTTCTGTCTTCTCCGTACTACAGCCTATGTGTTCAGGGCCTGGGCCCAGGCTCTGCCCTGGAGATGCAGGAAGGAAAATATCCTGTCCCTGTCTCAAGGATCTCTCAGCCAGCAGGAGACACCCAGGTTGACAGGTGACAGGCGAGCAGAGGAGAGGACCAGGAAGGCATAGGAGCTTGCCAGAGGGGAGAATGATGGGGGGACAGGCCAGATAAGTGAAGGGGATCAAGAAGTACAAACCACTAGTTATAAAATTAAATAGGTCACGGGGATGAAAAGTACAGCATAGGGGGACAGAAGCAACAATATTCTCCCAATGTTGTATGGAGACAGACGGTGACGACACTTAACTGTGGCAAGCATTTTGTAACATATGTAATTGTCAAATCACTTCACTGCCTGCCTGAAACTGACATAATGTTGCACGTCAACTGTACTTCAATTCAAAAAGAGAAACAGTGGGAGTGCTCTGTGTTGTCACAGCACATGGTGGGGTAGCAGTGAAGAGTGGGGCCAGAGGGTGTCCCTTCTTACACATCAAAGATAACAGACATTTAGCCTGTTGGTAATGGGGAGACACGAGGAGGTTGTAGGCAAGGGAGCAACAGGATCAGGTATGCATTTCCCACCCAGGGCATAGCGGGTGAGGTTTGCGGACGATGCTGCAGGGAGGGAAGTGGACTCAGGAGCAGTGGGGCGAGGGGCGGGGCCTCCCTGGGTGGTGGTGGCAGAGACGGAATGGGTCATGATCAATGCGAGCTGTAGGGCCCGTGGCACTTGGTGCCGAGCTGATGTGGGATGAATGAGGAGAGAAGCTGGTCAGGTCAAGGCATCCCAGGTGGGGCACTAACTTGGGGTTGAAGTGGATGGTGGTGTCTCCAACTAGGAGAGGGGACCCAGGACTCAAAGGCTGTTTGGAGGACCCGAAAGTGGGTGGTTTCTGACCTGCTGAGTTTGAGATACCGTGGAACCTCAGCCGGCCACACCCAGGGACTAGTAGAACAAATGAGACCAGAGCTGGGGACGGCCCTTAAGGAGAGGCTGTGATCTGGGGGACACTGCGTGAGGACCGGCACCCGGAGTGAGGATGAGCTGTACAAGGCGAGTGTATAGAGTATGGAGGAGTGGGAGATGGGGAGACCGGGCTCTGCGCAGGCCAACAGGGAGCTCAGTAGGTCACCGGAGCCCAGCAAAGGGCAGGGGGCAGGTGAGCTGGGTGTATTGAGTGCCTGGGTGTATTGAGTGCCTGCATAGCACCATTGGGGTGGTATAGGTGGTGGTCTAGCCCACGCCCTCAGCAGTCCCCGGGGACCTCAGGGAGGCAGCCAGCCCCCAACTCACAAGCACCTACCATGTAGTCAGCTCTCTGTTGCATCGCGAGTGCAAGACTGGGGCTACGGAAGCCTGAGCCTGACTTGAAAACCCATGTTCCCACCAACAGGCTTTCAGATGCAGGCAGGAAATCTTTCCTTGGCCTCAACCATGCCTGGGGCACTGAAGCAGCCACAGTACCAAAGGCAGAGGCCTGTCCCAGATCAGCCTGGGCTTCTGGCAGTGATCCAGCTCCAGGAGTGAGAACTCACCCAGACTCTGGGGGTCCTGAAAGAGGATGGTTTTGGTGCTCATCCCGACTCTGCCCCTTACTAGCTGTGTGACCCTGGGTAAGTCACACGACCTCTCTGAGCCTCAGTGTCCTTTGAGGTAACTTCCTTCCCTGGTTGGGTCACAGGGAACTGCCAAAGAGATCACAAGAATGTAACCCACTGAAACTGTGGGATGCTGTGTTAAGGAACCCACCCATTCCCCTTAACAGCAGGCCAGGATTGAGCTCCCCCTCCCCTTCTTCTTCCTCCCTTCCCTCCTCCCTCCTCTTTCCTAGGAACTAAGAGCCCCCTTTTACAGCTCCTCATGCAGGCCCCAGGGGAGCCAGAGGCTGGCAGAAATGACTGCTAATACTTCCAGGCACATTTACTGAAACCTTTTGACATGGAGGATATTTTTATGAGATAAGTGCCCTGTGTCGGTATCAACTGGCAAGTTTCATTGCTCACATTTCAGTCCTGCAAAAAGCCTTTTTCAATCACTGTCCATGGCAACGATAAACTTTAATGGCTGAGGGAAAGCCTGCAGCTCTGACGCTCTCTGTCCTCCGTCCTCCTACCTCCCTGCCCCACGCCGCTGGCTGACCTCCCTCCTCTCCCCATGGGGCCAGAGGCCCAGGCAGAGGGCCAGAGGCCGGGGAGGGGGGCATCACCCCCACTCCCCAGACCCTGTTTCTCAACCTCAGAGGATCATAGGCCCTGGCAGCATATTAGAAACACCAGGGAATGAAAAGGCCAATATCAGGCCAGCTCTGCCTGAACCGAGAGAAATCTCTGGGGCGGGCTCCAGGACACCAGCATTTGTAAAAGCTCCCTTGGGGATCCCACTGGGCAGCGGGTGTGGAGAACAGCTGCACTTCCTCTGGGTCACAGCCTGAGTTCCCTTGGCAGTCACGCCATGGCTCACGCATGCTCACACAGACACCCTGGCCCGCACCCAGGAGGAGCCCGGCAGACGTGTGTCTCTCTATCTGTCGGTGAGGGAACCAAACCCAGAGCTCATGAGGTCACACAGAAAGCCAGGAACCAATATGTCCTCTGAGCCCAGGTCCTGCCCTTCCCATCTGAATGAGTCAGGTTTGAATGAGCTTCTCAGGGGAAGAATGGCCCAGGGCTGCCTCAAAGCAGGCAAAGGTTAGCATTCAAAGAATGAAGAACAAGCAAATGAATGAATGAATGGCTTCTATCTACTCATTCCACCACCTCAGTAAGGATGGTGTTTGGTGTTCCCTAAATGCTTGCTTTCCAGAAGATCCTAGAACATTCCAGAACTCAAGGCAAGCAGGACCTCCGTCCCTCCTCCTGGTCGCTTGTGGTACCACCAGCAGAGCAGGGCCCATTGTTTATAGCTGTCCTCACAGCTCCTAGGACTGAGATGAGCTGAGGAGGGCAGCTTCCCCCTTGCTCTCTCACCACCTGCCAGGCTCTCCCCAACCTCCCCTCCCAGCAGCCCTATCCCCACACCTGCCTCAGAGGTCCCCGACTTCTCTGGGCCCCGGAGCAACCCTAGTCAGACTTCTAGGGATCCTTCTCCCTGGAAGGATCTCCTGCCAGGCCTCTCTCACAGGTTGTTTTGTCATAATCCTTCTGGGTCTTATGGGACAAGGAAGCATGGGAAAAAAGGGCCAAGTAGCCGGAGGCAGGGAATGGGGAGGCTCATGGGGTCTTGGAAGGCTCATCTTCACTTGGCCATTTCTACAGCCCTGTCAGTGTCTGTGTGCATGTCTTTGAGCACCTCGAGTGTGGCTAGAGGCTCTGTCATGCCCTGTACGGTGCCTGCTGCAGAAAGGGAGACAGTCTGACTCTGAGGCTGACTCATTCATCTCACACGTCCTCAGTCGACAGGTCTTTCCAGGTTGTGCCCCAGTCAAAGGCTCTAGGTGGAAGGTTCTGGGGATAGTATGTCAGAACTGAGATCCCAGCTGTCTCACTGAGGCCACTGAGGGGACAGGTCACCAGCACCAGCACCCACTACCAAAGGGCTGGTGGAGAGTTGAAGGAAACTGTCTGAACTGTCTGAAACTGTGTGAACCAAACCAGACCAGACCAAACCAATCTGGCTGTTTCTCCTCTGGCTGTGTGGCCCCCAATTTTGCCACTTCAATAAATCCTTCCTCTGCACCCATTTCTCAAGTCTCACTTCCCTCCTCTGCCTCAGCTTGAGCCATTTATTACACACAGAGACTCAAAAGGAACAACTTTTGCAACTTCCAAACATACTCAAGAGTTCCACCTGTCGTCCCCCATCCATCAAGACAAAAAAAAAACAAAAAACAAAAAACAAACACATTTCTCCTTGGGAGATGCAAAAAAACCCCAAAGAAACCAAAAAGCAAAAAAAAAAAAACAAAACAAACGTAGCATTGGGGACCAATTAAGTATTTCCTTTGAAATGCATGCGTGCCACAGATTGTTGAGGGTGAACTCCAACCTCTGAAGGAATGGGAACCAGATGCCAGGAACTAGAGGTACAAGGCATCCCGCCAACACTGTCCTTCACCCAGAGAGACTCGGGGTGGGCAGCCCGGACCCCGGTGTGTGGAACTGGGGTGGCTCTGACTAATGTCGTAGCCCGGGTTCACGGCACCAGCTCCAACTTCCATTTTAGTCATCACCGTGACAAGAAGCGAGGGCCTCCCAGTGGCCCCACCAACACCCGCCGCCTCCCAGCCTTCACTCCTTCCTGACTTTGCATACCCTCGGATTGCCAGCTTAAGCTCGGAATTCCTCCTCAAGGCCTTCCTCGTGTACTCAAGCCTGAAGGAAACGTGTCCTCTCTCACTTAGGGACTAGCAGCCCTGCAAAGATACAGCCCTCGATCACCACCGACTGACAACTGCAATTAACCAGCACTACTCCTAATTAGATTGTGGGCTATTCTTATAAACCATATGTTTTCTTGGCAAGCTCTCTATAAGCAGGTGTTAAATGGCTGATAAATGTTGACCAACAATTCTTGGGCAGAGGTGGGAGCCCTGGCTTAGGGCATTTGCCAATTTCTATGGTGTAAATGCTCTCCCTGCGGCTGATTTCAAGCTGCCTGTGGGCGATCACTAAACCTGGCCTTGACCAGTAAGGAGAATGGCTCCCACGAGCTGGCGTGAGCTGATTCCAGTAAGAAACAGCCAAACTGAGTCTCCACAATCCCCAAGGTGTCCTTAAGCAAGGAGATTCTTTAAAAAAAAAAAAAAAAAAAGGAAAAGGAAAAAAAGTTTCAATTTCCTGAAAGTTAAATAATACCATTTTCCACCTGAAAAAATTAGCACAAAATGTTTCTTAATGAGAACACACGGCGCTGGAAACGACATTACGTGGCACCCTGCTGGAGATCACTGTTAGAAAGAATTTGGTTCTACGTCTCAAGAATCACACCCTCGGATCCCATGACCTAACCTTTTGCTCTTTTCCTGGGTAAATACCCAAGCAGTGACCGGTGCTGGCACTGAGATTCTGACCACAGCAGACCCTGTAAGACCAGATGACGGTAGGTGACCTAGAGTGAGTTCAGCAAGGGGGAGATGTTAAATTAAGTCTGAAGTCCACCTTCAAGAGGATACTGCCAGGAAAAGGGGTTTGCCGTGGATGCCTCCTTTGTGAAGAGGGGGTCCAGGCGCACTTTCTCCTGCAGACCCCCACTCTCTTCATGCTCACCAGAGGCCTAGCCAGGCTCTGGGGACGTGGGGACCCTCCCCGGAGGACACCGCCTCTCCACCAGAGACCCGAAGTAATGGGTTGGCCAAACAGATGGGATAAATCAATGCCAAGGACGCTGTCACCCTGGGCAGTCCCGCACCATTCAATTTTCATGTGAATTTAGCAGCTCTGCATGGTTTTTAAGAACCCAATTGTATCCTGACACTTTTTAAATGATGCCTCTTTACATCCGGCCATAATTTATCTTTTACTTAGGAGCAAGCAGCTCCACTTCCATAACCACTTGAAGGGAAAGACACACACACACACACACACACACACCAGCTTCACTTAATTTACAATAGTCCACACTCAGTAAAACACGGATGACAGAGGTTTGCCAAATGTGAATTTCATGTCGGCAGCTCATTTTGGTAAGGCTTAAGTGGCTTTATTTTGAAAGAAAATACACATTTAAAAAATGTTTACAGATTGGAGTGGGGGTTGAGGGTAAATGTGTGGGTGTGTGAGAAAGGACTCACGCTGGTAGAAACCCCCAAGGCTCAGATTTCTACCCATCAGGCAAAAAGGTTCTGTTTTCCCTTTTTACCTAAAAAACGGAGCCGTTTCAAATTCTTGAAAAGTCCCAAGGATTGTAAGTGACCAGAGATATGTTCTGCTGGGTCTTTCCTCATCCTTCTGAAGGCAGGATGCTGAGCCTGAATGGAGCCACAGACACGAGGTACCCCACCCCGACCTCTCCCACCAGCCTAAGCAAACCACCCACCAGTGCTGACTTCCACTGTTTTTTGAAATGACTGTCCTGACATACATCCTCTGGCTATTTTGCACTCGGGGGCTCTGAGAGTAAAAGGCAGTGGGAGGAAGGAACAGCAGATAGTGTTTACCCAGAGCCTGGAAGGAAATAGGCACTGCCTGCCATCTTGTTTAATCCACGTGACCCCCACGGGCCAGGTTTATTGTCTCTACTGTACAGAGGAGAAACCGAGGCAATGGGTGCTCTGTTCCTGGGTGCGGGGTCGCCCAGCTCACTGGTCGCTTACTTTCAGAGTTCACAGAGAACATGACAGTTGGGTTCACCAAATGGAAGTGTCCTTCAGATCTAGAAATGGCCTGTCCTGGGTTTTGCTACTCCAAGGGTGGCTCAAGCATTAGCAGCCTTGGCATCCCCGGTGTGTGTCGAGAACGAAGTATCCTGGGCACCCCCCAGCCCATGGATTCAGACGTTCCTAGGGGCATTCGTTTGAGAAGCACTGAAGGACTATTTTCTGTTAAAGAAGGGACGAGAAAAGCTTTCCAGCGACTCTAGGGTGCTGGAGAGCTGCGGCGTACACTCCCACAGAGGGCCACTGTCCCCTCACAGAGCCACTTAGAATTTACTGCAGGCCCACACCTGGCTCGAACACTGGTAAGAAAAACAGCCTGGGTTTGTACTCCCTGGGCAGCCCTCGTCTCTGAAGCATATTTTCGCCTAGTACCTCGTTTAACCCTCAGGCGGCCACAAGAGCCTGTAACTGACTGGTCCAGTCCGGGCCTGAGCAGAGAGCGGGTCCTTGGGCTGCTAGCGCCCCGCACCCCCATCTCTGCTGGGGTCACATAATCGCCTCAGTTCACTGTCCGAGGTTCCCCGAGCCAGCGAGGCCTTCCAGACCCCGAGAGGGGGCTTGATCCTGCTCAGGGGACCAGCCGGAGGCACAGCAGGGAGTCGGGGGGATGCAGTCCTTGCGCAGCCGCAGGCTGGGGAGTCGCGGGGCTACGGGGTGGTCTGTGGGAGGTGTGTGCCATGCGTGCGTGCGCGCGTGTGTGTGTATGTGTGAGAGACACACACCAAACGCATGTCCAAAAAAGGAAGCCCTCAGAAGCAAAGGCCCCAAGTGAGGAACGCGTTCTCCCTCCTCTGCTGCGGTGTTTGCTTCGCGATTACAGGGCTCTGCACGACCCATCTCCCACCAAGACGCCGGCTTGTAAAGCACCAACGCACAAATGAGGCCCAGCTGCAGGGCTGCTCACAATGGGCAATGCTCACAATGCGGGAGGCCAGCCCTCTGGACGGGGTTCCGGCTAAGGCCCCGGGGGTCCGGTGGACACGTGTTAATGTGTGGGCAGCTAGGCCTCCGGGGCCTGAGGGTGCGAGACGGCAACCCTCGCCCTTCCCACACACGCCCTTCAAGTCTGAAGGTGTCAGGAGCCCATGACCGCCTGGCTCTGGGTTTTAAAAAACGCTGTAGGTTGGTCCAGGCCAGGGAAAGATCTAGCTTCACCTACCGGTCCGCTGCGCCATCTGACCCAAATGGCTTTACCTCTCTGAGCCTCTGCTTCCTCACCTAAAACTGGCAGTAATAATCCTCACCACCCAGGGTGGGGTGGCAGTAAAAAGAAGCTCCCTGTGTGTAAAGTGTCAAGCCCACAGTGGACGCCCCATAAATGCTCATTTCCCTTCCCTCCAGCTGGGCTTCGTGCTCCACGGGGGAGAGAAAGACAAACACCGGCCTGCATGCCCCTAAGCGAGGGAGGCCCTCCCTCACATCCATTTGCACTGACTTCTGTGAGAGCTCCAAGCTTCGGAGCTGGATATTTATTTAGATCTTTATTTTTCACTGTAAATACAACATATGCTTACCGAGATATTTATTTTTCTCCGTAAATGCAGCAAATGTCGGGGGAAAACAGAATCCCAAGCTCACAGGACTGGAATGATTTCTTTTTTATGACAATCATTTTGTTTGTTTAAATCTACGATAGCATAATGCCATTGCATTTTACTGTAATTTAGAAGAAGAAGGGTGTGTGTGTCGGGGGGGAAGACATCACACAAGAACCATAAGAAAAGACAATGGGGAGTGGGGTCCTCACTGGGAAAATGCTCCTGTATTTCCTCCTCTGAATGGTGGAAGCTGGAAAGGTAGGATTCCCCGAAAGTCTGGCCACCAAAACCAGCCCGACTGAACAGGACGGTGACATCGAATGCACGATATATAATGTCGCTCTGATGGGTGTAACATTTTAAGACAATTTTGTGAAACGGGCTGAAAAAAATATCATAAAATTGCAGGACCCGAAAGAGACAACAGAGTTATGTATGTATAGGGTCAGAGATATCATCAGTCTGATCTAAGAGATGATTAGTCAAACCCACTCAGCGTCCCGACAGGGGAAACTGAGACCCCAAGATGCCATCTGCCTGAGATCACAGATGTGAATGGCAAAGCCTGAGATAGCAAATTTCCCTTGTTCTTTGTTTGTTTGTTTTTTCCAGAATAGAGTTATGGGAATGTGTGGGTGTCTGGGCAGGTAATAGCATTCTCAGGTTTTGAAGCTGGGGGTGGACTGTTTCCTGCAGACAAGGGAAGTCAGAAGCTCCACTGAGGGAGGTTCCCAAAATCCCAAGTCGGTGTCTCCTACAAGGAGACTGGGAGCCCAACAGAAGCCCTCCTTCCTGAAATCTGGTGCCCATAGCTTTGAGGCCCTCCTCCGAAAAATAACATTTCGATGGACCTTCTTGTATTTTTAAACTGTATTTCTATCTCTTACGAGGCAAGGAGGAGCATTTAGGTCCCTCAGCATGGGGTGACAAAGCTTCGAGAGAGGACATGGCTCACTCGAGCCAGGAGGAATCTGGGTAGAACGAGGGGGCAAAGCCCACCCAACTTCTAGGCGGAAAGAGATTTAGGACCCAAAAGATGAAGCCCTATTTCCCCTCCCTTGAAATAAACTCTGGGAGTTCCCTCCCTCTGAGGCAGACACAGACAAGATCAGGAAACCTGAATATATTTGGATGCTACTGAAACACGATGGGATCTCAATGGGAGAGGTGTTTGTGGGGAGAGCACCCACATTTGGGATAACCTCAGGGGGACAGTCCTGTTCTCACGGGGCATTTCTGGGGCCTCTGCAGACAGGATGAGGGTGGAGGCTCTCTCCCACCCTAGTGCCCCCTCCCAGTCATTGGCACAGGACACCGGGGAGGGAAGGGGGTACAACTTCCTCACCAGCCCCCATCCCCCACAAGCACTGGCCCTCATTAAGAAAGAGAGCAAAAGCAACAAGGCTTCAAAAGAGTTTTGTAGTATGAATTCCAAAGGAAGCAGAGACCTCCCACCTATATAGGAAAATGCCAGTTGTTGGTGGTATAGGTTTTTCCCGGAAACGTGGACAGCTGTGATCCTGGACAGGCCTCACCTGCCTTTGGAGTTTTGATCTTGTTCTTCAGAAGAAAGGCCACCTCCCTCGTGTCTCCACACACATACGTCCCACCCCAATGTGGTCAGCCTGGCTAATGCTCATGGTTTGAGACTCTGTCCCTCCTCTTCCTGCGCCTCCCTGACCTCACCCCATCTCAGTTAGGGAAGATAGGGCCCCTCTGCGTTCCCTCTGGACCCCAACAGCCTCTGAGCCTCAGCCCTGTGACTTCTTCCTATCGACTCTACCCCCTTAACCTCAGCCTCCTGAGATCTGGGACTCTGGGGGTGGAGGCTGCCTCTAGGCTGTCCTCCGGTTGGGATAGAGAGGGAGGGTGGGGAGGAGGACAGCAGGAAGGGAGGGAGAAATCTTTAGTTCTACCCAATGCTGAGAAGTACACTGACCAATGAGGCTGGCGAGAACCACTTCGTCCAGCCTCAGGGAAGGGGAGAAGGGGGACAGGAAATATTGGACACTGTCAGTCTTAGCTTGCCAGGAACCACAGCCCTGGAACCTGTACACGGTTCACCCTCCCAATGTTCACTGTGTGCGCCCTTTGAGTGCTATTTCCTCATCAGTTCAAAGGGAGGGAAGAGCTCCATCTGTCCCACCAGAAGATGACGAGAGAGAAGGAGTGGTAAGGACTTCAGAGCCCTTTACAAAAATCAAGGGTCAGAGTCAGAAAACCCAAGCACCCAGAGGGGGAGGGCATCCTTCATTTTATTTAACTTCTTAATGATTTTTTAAAAATCTTTTTAAAAGATTTATTTATTTATTTATTTATTTATTTATTTATTTATTTAAAGAGTGCATACACATAGGGTGGAAGGAGGGACAGAAGGACAGGGAGAAAGAGAATCTGAAGCAGTCTCCCCACCAAGAGAGGAGCCCTACCCAGGGCTCCATCTCAGGACCCTGAGATCACAACCTGAACTGAAATCGGGAATTAGATGTTTAACCAACCGAGACTCCCAGGAGCCCCTAATGATTTTATTTTATTTATTTTTTCTTAAAGACTTTATTTAGTCATTTGACAGACAGAGATCACAAGTAGGCAGAGAGGCAGGCAGAGAGAGAGGAAGGCAAGCAGGCTCCCTGCGATGCGGGGCTCGATCCCAGGAGCCTGAGATTATGACCTGAGCTGAGGGCAGAGGCTTTAACCCACTGAGCCACCTAGGCACCCCAAGATTTTATTTTTAAGTAATCTCTTCACCCAACACAGAACTCGAACTCACAACCTTGAGATCAAGAATCCCATGCTTTACACGCTGAGCCAGCCAGGAGCCACCACTCCCCACCCCCATCCCACCCCCATTTTAAAAAGAGGGAAGGAAGGGGTTAGTGGCTGAGGAAGACCACTGAGTAGAAACTGGTCCCCATCTCCCAGACCTACATCTTCCACGAGACCCGTCCTCTCCTGGAACTTGAGGAACTTCCGTGGGAAACGCATCCTTCTTACCAATCACATCCTCACCTTACTTGTAAAAGGAAAATGCTTAACCTCCCCATCTTCCCCTCCTAACATTTACCTCTTCCTTCCATAAGTTCATTCAGTGTCAAGTCCAAGCAAAACTTTTCTGCTCCCTATTTCCAGCCAGGTTAGCATTTTCAGTTTTCTTAGGTTTTTTTTTTTTTTTTTTTTAATGTTCTCTGTTGTCCTTTTCTTCCTTGTTTCCCAGGAGGCAAGAGCTGCTGGCATTACTGTAGAAGGAGTTCAGGCCAGCCTGGGGTTGGGGAGGTGTGGGGGAGTCCACAGAGTCGTGGTCAAAGCCCAGGCTTGGGGAGCCCTTCCCTCACTTGCAAGGAGATACCCACGGAGGCACCAGAAAGCACGCAAATTGTGCCTCTTCTGCAGGAAAGCAGCATAATGGGGGAATGTGGATGGATTTGTGTGTAGGTTTGAAGCTAGGTCCCCCCCTGCACGGATTCTCCTTTCCAAGTTCTCTGGCCAACGCTGTAATTTCTCCCCATCCAATCCTTACGAGACCCCAGACTTAGAAGCACTGAAATCGACATGCCTGGAGCCCAGAGTTCCTATGCTCCAAGTGTCGACCCAGCACTGATGCTTGGGAGGGGGAACAGAATGCAAGGGAGGGAACAGAGCAGGCGCTTCTGAGAGCTAGAGGTTGAGGTCTCCTAGGGCACCATTAAAACCCAGTCCCTGTGTCACCCCAGTGGTCCCGTAGGCCCCGGGAGACTCTTTTTTTCTAGGGAGGCTGGCATCAGCCACCAAAACTGCAGTAAAAAATAAACAAGCGAGTTTTGTATTCCGAAAGTGCCCAGATCTGGGAGACTGGCAAATGCCTAGGGAAAATGAGGACGGTTCAAGAAGAAAACTCCCACCATTTCCATCAAGCTGGGTTTTTCAGTTAAGTGCTATAAAAAGAAAGGAAATGGGAATGAGCACCCCAAACTCGGTACAGGCTACCACAAAGACCCAGGAGGACCCCAGTCACCGCTTTCAAGACTTCAGTCCCCACAATGGGCCTCCCTCGGGCCTCAGCCTTCCTAGGTGATTAACATGCATCGGGCTGCAGAAGAATGCAATTGTGTTCTGCAGGGGTGGGGGTGGCTGAGAGGTGAGGGGGTCAGGTGGCTCGCTGTTAAATCACGCTGCTGTCAGCCCACACAATTCCTCTTCCCTTAGGCTTGGCCATTACTTGGGTTTATGCAAAATAAACAGCTTTGCTAAATATTCCCCCAGACGGGTCCCACAAAGGCCTGGGCGAAGGAGGCAGAATGTACCCAGAGAACCAGAAGAGTGTCTGCCTTCTTGTTCAACGGCCTGGCCAGGGCGTTTGGCTGTCTCCTGTCCATCTTTTCTTAGCCTGCTTCAAGTTTTCCTTTTTTCTGTTTAGTTGGTTTTGTGTTTAGCTTTTCTTGCTGTTTTGGTAATTCCTCCCAAGACACTGCCATGAATACTGTTAACTTATTCTTGTCTGGCTCTGACTCACTCCCTTTACTTTCTTGAGCTACGTAAGACTTACAATTCCCACTTTTCTATAGGGGAACTGAGCCATGAGAAATCTCTTATAAACGCTCCCAGAAAGGAACCAGTTCTCAGAAGATCCTTCAAGACAGGCTTGGAGGCGGGGGCCATGTGTCGCAGCAAGAATCCTAATTGTCCCAGCGCCACACACAGGCCCCAGGTGGGGGAGGGGAGCCAGGGGGCAGAAAGTTGAAAACAACTCTCCCTTTCTTGGAGAAGGGGGGCGGGAGGGGGGGCTTGGTTAGTCACCTTGAGCCCGCCCTTCTCTCCCTGTTTCTGTCCATCAGCAAGAACAAAACCAGAACAGAAACATGTAATAGGAGCCCCCACCGGCCGTGGCAACGTAGCCTTCCTCCAAAGGACTTGGGCCAGGCAGGGCTACAGAAATCTCTAAGACTACAGCTCCATGACACCTTAGTCAGACAACTAATAACTATCCATGCTGGGGGGGAAGGCAGGGGCACTGGCTTGGTTAGTCAGGGGTCATCGTCCTTACTTTGCACATGAGCAAACTGAGGCACGGGAGACAGACCTGCTACATGGTTAGTAGAAGCCCATCTCACCTGACTTCACGTTCATAGTTTCTGCCAGGGAAGTGGCGTCAACCCCTTTTGGACTAGGTATCCCAGAGGCAGACTGGGCAATAAGGATGTGCGCGCAAGGGGTATATTTTGGAGGTGACTGGCCACCTGTAGGGCACCAGGAGCACAAAAGGGCAGGAGGCTAACTGGAGACACTAGCACACTCCTGATCACTCTGAGCAAGTAGGCTTAATACTGCAGGGACCCTCTGGGAGCTGCTGCAGACCCAGCCGATGGAGAGAGAGCTGGGGTATGAATTCTGCAGGTGCCAAGTAAGGCTGTTGATTTGGAGGAGAGGGTTACCTTGCTGAAAGCCTGGCCACCACAAGAGAAAGCCCTCATACACAGACACAAGGGGGCTGGGACCCACTGAAGTGGTCAGGAAGCAGCGGTAAGCTCGGGGCACCAGCTCTTCTGCAGCTCACAGTGACATTGCTTAGCTGGCCCACGAACACTAGAGCTCTCCCTTCCTGAGGCCCTCTCTTCTTGTGCACCAAAAAAATGAGCTTTATGCACCCACTTTCCGGAGGGGCTAATAGAGGTCTGAACCCTGCCGAAGGCCTCCTGGCTCTCCTGCCTAGCAAAACCAATGCTGAGTGGACCATGGACCATGTGGTTCCACGGCCCAGATCTCAGCCCTCGCAGACCCGAGTCAGGAGTGGGGGTCGGGGGTAGGTCCTAGCCCACCACCTGTTCACACCTCTGCTGACATAATCCTCTTGTGACCCGAGAGAACCATCCAGGGGTCAAAACAAGGAAAAGACACGCCTGTGATGTGAACAAAGAGACCAAATCTTACCTCCCCTCCTTCCCCTTTAGCCCTCCCTTGGGAGGCAGGGAGGGGACAACAGACAATACTTTTAATGACCGCCTATTCAGAGAACTGCCTTTAAGTAGCCCAAGGAGGTGATGAGACAAACACTGGTGTGGGGTCAGGAGGGGAGGGGGCTTCGCCCACTGTGCTTCAGCAGGGGCTGTCATGCGTGGGGTGGGGGGGTGCCGCGGAAGGAGGGGTCTCTATTCCAGGCCCCTTGTCAGTCCAGTTTCTCCCAAATCTCCAAGGTCTCTATTCTCAGCACCTGAGAAGCACTGAGCGGGCAAAGTTCCTGTCTGCTACTTTCCAAATGGAGTCAGCGTGCACAGAGGAGGGGCAAGGAAGAACAGAGAAGAAAGGAGCAGGGCTCTTCTGGTCAAGAGAGCAAGTGTGGGGGGTGGGTGGGGGGGTCACGCTCCACTCCAGTAGCTCAGGGACAGGAGCCAATTTCCCTGTGGGAGTCCCCTGAGCTCTGCCCCTCCCTGCAAAGCCATCAGGAAGGACCAGCCCTGATTTCACCCCCCCACCCCCACCCCCCCAACCCCAGCACATGCTTCACCTGCAGCCTGCAAGTCTCTTCGGCTGCTAGTTTCATTTTTTTCTTTATCCAACTCTGGCTCAGCACTCACTCTCGACTAGACACAAAAGGCAATTCATCTAATTCTCAGAACAACCCCTACACGGTGGGTCCCCTTCTTGCCCTCGTTTCACAGAAAAAGAAATAGGAAGAGTGGTTAAAAGAGCCAGAATTGGGAGCCCGGGTGGCTCAGCTGGTTAAGTGTTGGTCTTCAGCTCGGGTCATGATCCTGGAGTTTTGGGATCGAGTCCCTGCTCAGCGGGGAGTCTGCTTCTGCCTCTCCCTCTGCTGCTGTTGCTCTCTCTCTGTCAAATAAATCAATAAATCTTTTCAAAAAATAAAAAAATAAAATAGCCAGAATTCAAACCCAGACAGTCAACTCCTGGTCTTGAGGCTACAACTCTCCACAAGCTCCTTCTCTACCTGATGCCCACATGTTCTTCCAAAGGCAGCTCAAGTACCACCTCCTCCAGAAAGCCTTCCTTACTTCCTCCTCCTCACCTGGACCTCACTCCCGCACCAGCTCTGCTCAGGGCCACGTGCTCACGTCTGCACTTGTCACCTACTTCACCGCCACCTTGTTGGCTCCCCGAGACCCACGCCTGGTGTCCAGCGGGTCCTCCAGAAATCTCTGCTGATAAATGGATTGTTTAGTGAATGAACCCGTGGACATGATTCCAAGAAGCCAGGAGAAGAAAGTCACCCGCAGCAAGCAAACAGCACGGGGTGAAAAGTAGCCAGAGGGAAAGCAAAGGACACTCATCCTTGTTCCCGACTGCCAGATCTAGGAAGCCAAGCCTCTGGGGACCAGTGACCCCAGCTCTATCACTTCCCAGACTCCCAGAAGTGCGGGATGCTGTCCTGAGGGAGGCCAGACCGCTGGTGAGACACATAGCTAGCTTACTCCGGGAGGAGCTAGTGAAGGCACAGAATTTGGTCCACATGGCATTTGAAATAGATTTTCTACTTGGAGAGAATCTTTTATTCAAACGTGGTTGTAACAAACTATCACCAGGATTCTGGGTACCCTTCTCCCGGATTTCTTGCGAAACCATAAGGCAACATCAGAACCAAGATATTGCCATTGACAGAATCCCTCCATCTCATTCCGATTTTCCCAGTTTGACCAGTACGTGTGTTTGCACACAGGCGGTTAGCAACTGTGGAGAAGAACTCCATACCGGAAGGAGTCTTTTGTGTGCCTTTGTTTTTTTTTTTTGTTTTTAAAGATTTTATTTATTTATTTGACAGAGAGAAATCACAAGTAGATGGAGAGGCAGGCAGAGAGAGAGAGAGAGGGAAGCAGGCTCCCTGCCAAGCAGAGAGCCCGATGCGGGACTCGATCCCAGGACCCTGAGATCATGACCTGAGCCGAAGGCAGAGGCTTAACCCACTGAGCCACCCAGGCGCCCCTTTTGTGTGCCTTTCATAACCACATCCCTCTCCCCTCTGCCTCTGATCCTTGGCCAACCATCATCTGTCCTCTGTTCCTAAAATTTGGTCATTTCAAACATTTTACATAAGTGGCATCATGTGGTTTGTAACCTTTGGGACTGACTTTTTAACTCGGTGTCATTTACTAGGGATTCAACCAAGTTTGTACCTACAGAGGGTTTGTTCCTTTTTGTTGCCAACCAGTATTCCATGGTAAGGACAGGCCACAGTCTGCACAACCACTCACCCACTGGAGGACATGTGGCTTGTTTCGGGTTTGGGGATATTACAAATAAAGCTGCTATAAACATTCCTACTTGGACTTCTGTGCGAACCTAACTTTTCACATTTCTGGGATAAATGCCCGGGAGTGCACCTGCTGGATCATATGGTATACACAGATTTAATTTGGTAAGGGATGGCCACACTGCTTTCTAGAATGGCCCTACCATTTTTGTACTCCTCCAAGCAATGTGTGTGTGACCCAGCGGCTCCATTCCTCTCCAGCATCTGGTGTTGTACACTAACGTTGTATCTTAACTGTTCTGACAGGGGTGTAGGGATTTCTCATGCGGTCTTGGCTTGCGCGTTTCCTTAATGGCCAGTGAAAGTGAGTATGCTTTTATCTGTTCGTCTGCCATCTGTATACACTCTCTTTGGTGACCTTTTTTTTTTTTTTAAAGAGAGAGAGAGGAGAGCACGTAAGCTGAGATGGAGGAAGAATCTCAAGCTAGCCCCATGCTCAACGTGAAGCCCGACGTGAGGTTCCCTCTCACGAAACTGAGATCACGACTGGAGCCAAAATCAAGAGACGGACGCTTAACCAACTGAGCACCTGGGCTTCTCATGTTGGTGACATTCTTTTGTCATCTTTTGCTCACTTTCAAATTGGACTGCTACTGTTTTGCTGTTGAGTTTTGACAACCCTTTCTGTATGCTAGGTGCCTGTCCTTTAGCACATATGTGGTTTGCATATACATCTAGCTTATTATCATTTCACCCTCTTAATTAAGGGTCTTTCGAAAAGTACACTTTTATAATTTTGGTGAGGTCCAATTTCACCAATTTTTCCTGTTATGGATCATGGTTCCGGTGTTGAGATCCTGTGCCTGGTCCTGGATCACAAAGACTGTTTTCTGAATGTTTTCTCATTGTATGTTTTATATCCACATTGCGTTGTGATTTCCCTTCGTCAGGTGAAGGAGGTTGTGCTTTCTGGGGCGGGAAGTACCCTTTCTCCCTGTTCACCTGCTGAGTGTGTGCCCCCTGCCCACCTTCAGAGGACTGGTTCCTTGGAACATCTTGATTGCGCTAAACTTGCCCCAAACACCTTCCGACCTTTTTCAACAGCCTTTTTTGACGAGCGGGACTAGAAAAGTGCTGGAGGAAAAGATCTGTTTTCTTTGTGGCCCCCACATCCCTGCTTCACAAGATCCAGGTATAAAACGCAGGTTGTTCCCCTGAGGTCCCAGGGTACCCGATCTACTGAGCTCACCCAGGGAATGTCCCTTTTCTGGACCATGTCTTCCCAGCTCCTTAACGTGGGCCCTCTTCACTGTACCTCCCCCAACCTGGGCAGAAGGGACACTCGGTCTCTGCCTCGTGTTGGGCTGATATCCTTTACCTCCATTCAAATGGAAACAGAGAGAAGGAGGGACGTGAAGACATTTGCCAGCCAACAAGCCTGTGAAATGTTGGGTTCTCTTCGGGAGAAGGAACTACTCTGGGGGTCTGTGCCAAGGCCAGCTTGTCTGGGTCACCTTGGGCACCTCTCAATGGAGCCCGACCCCAGAGGTGACCCCTGGCCCTGAATTAGACCTCCTCCAGTGGCAATTCTGAATAGAGGCCCATTTGAGGAAGATGGGCGTGAGTGATGGTCATCAACCCATATACCATAGTTCTGACAGTGACAAAAGGAAATCCCTGATGATTTGGACTATAGATTTTAATTAAAAAAAAAAAAAATCTCACAACCCTCCACACACAAACCCAGCCCCAATAGCAAGCACATGTCTATAGTGAGCAGCAGACTTCTCAGGGGAGAGTGGCCCTGTGGTCTGTGTGTCTCTAACGGCTGCCCCCCTCCCCTGGATCACAGCACAGGGTCATCTGTGTCTCAAGAGGGGGAAAAAAAAAGAGCAATGGAAAATAAGAAGCTAAAAGCTATGTTAATGCTGTTCTAAAATGAGAATCCAGGACCCTGGGTCGAGCTCCTGGGGTGGGTCAATGCCGTCCCATCGGGAGAGCAAGTGCGGTCGCCAGGCACCACGGATGTCCCAGAAAAACACCAGAAATAAAACCAAAAACATCTCCCACCTTGCCAAAAAAGACAGCCCCAGCCCCGTATTGCAGGCCATTTTGGCAACTGAAAGTGTTTACCCCGGTGACCAGGGTGGGAGCAGGGGGGTGCCTTCCCCGCAGTGGACGAACACCCCTCTCTCCCCCCACCCCGCACCCTGCTTTCTTCCTTTGCACATTTCTCTTCAGCATCCAGCCAGACAGAACAAAGGCAGGTGATGGGGCAGGGGCTTAAGGGGGCCCATCAGGGCGGGGCTAGAGGAAGGCCACCGAGAATGCCTTTGACAAACTTGAATCCAGCGTGGGCCATGGTAGCTGGCAGATGACCAAGCACCATGGGCCAGATCATGCTGACTGCGCCTAAGCTGCCACCAGGCTGTTCCCCGCCTTGGAGTGGATGTCCTGGGTCCCTGTCTGAGCGAGCGATAAAAGGGGTCTGTGACTGCATCTCCAAAGCTTCTTAGCCGCCTGTCATCTTGATCTAGCACCGCGCTAGGATCCCGGCCGTCTCGAGGACCTGGGCAAACGCTGGTATTAGCGCTCTTCTTCCTCTTAAGGGCTTGCTCAGAAGCCACTCCACGGCTTCCCAAGGAGGAGACCCCCGACCCTGACAATCCATCAAGTGAATGCAAATCATGGCCCAGACAAAACCAGGCAAACAGCATCCTGCTCTGGAATAATGGCCTCTGGGGGAAGAAGGGCCCTTGCAACAATGATTGCTGTGTACACAGCCTGCTAAATACCCAAACTTCTGATTAGCCTCCTAATGATTTGTGTGTGCACCCGCCTCCTTTGAAATGCTCCCAAGTACATGGCACAAGTTGACTCAAAGCTAACCTCAAACAGTGGCCTTGCCGGGCTTCGTCAGCGCAGAGAGCTGGTGAGGCATGGCCCTCGCTGCCGCTGATTACAAGGTGTTTAGAAATCCCACGCCCAGCCCGGCAAGGAGAAGAGCGCTTGGAGAGGGTGATAATCACAGGCTAAGGCTTTGGCTGGAATCGACCTGAATCTGGAGAGCTCCAGTTCAGGGTCGCTGTCAGGGAGGGTTCCCGGGGTGCCCCTGAGCTGTCCAGTCACAGAATGGGATGTCCCCGCACACCGTCTCTGTGGCCGGCACTGCCGACCATGGGCGACGTGGGAGTTTCCAGACAGGGCACACAGCCACCTGTTTTCAGTGACCACAGGAATCCATCGGGGCAGTTTCTGAGGCTCTTTTGGGAGGCCAGGCCTCTTCCTAGAAAAAAAAACCATGGGTGTGCCGCATACATGCATCTATCTCCATGTGTTTCTGGAGCCACTTTTCGGCCTAGACAGACCTCTGTTCTGAGCACCGTACAAGCCCCCACCTCTAGGATGGGACGTGTCCAACAGAGACAGAGCTCTGCATCTCCTCCCCACACCCGCCCTCTCTCGCAGGGTCCCCCCCGTCTTGGTGAAGGCACCAGTGTCCTCTCAGCCAGGGTCCTCCTGGATTCATCCCTGGCCGCACGTCCCCACCGCAGACATGGCTGTGGCCTCCGTCTCTCTTGGGTAACTCCGTGGCCTCCTGAGTAGTCTCTCCTGGCCTGGCCACGTCTGCCCCCACCCCCACTTTCGTGACCCCCTCAGGAAGGCCAGCTCAAGCTTTCCAAAATACAGGTCTGACTGGATCCCAAATGGGACGAAGAATCCCTGCCTCATGATGTCGGTCTGAGAAGCATGTACTGGATCGGTACCAAAAAGATCTGGCGGCTCAAACCACATGCTGGGGGTAGAGATTACTTAAAAAATTAAAAATTAAAAAAGAAAATCTTAGAAAAGAAAAGGAAAGGAAAGGAAAAAAAGAAAAGAAAAGATAGGATAAGATTTGGCGTATAACCTGTGCTCAATAAACAGGACTGGTTCCCGTCCTCATGGTCTTAGAGTCCCAGAGGGAGAACAGGACAGGTTTCGCTCACGCTTCTTCATGACAGTGCCGAGGACCCAAATGTCAGTGACCACGGTCCCCCCATCTGAAGCCCCCCCTCGTACGACCAAGTGGAGTTAGGTGCCACAGACTCTTCCTCCTCTAGCACAAAGCAAAGGCCCTCAGCTTCCAGGAAGCAGAGAGGGTGTTATTTTTCATCTTCCCCTGAGGCCTCAGGCCTGAGTCACTCTGCCCACCTGCTAGACGCCCTCCTGAGCCAGCAGCCACCTAGCATGCTCTGTTTGTCCAAGCGGGTGCTGCATCAGCGGCCTGTTGCCATGGCCCCCACCACGGCCCTCGGAGGCAGCCAGTCAGACAAACATGGGGTCAGAAAAGGAAGTGCCAGGGAAACACATGCTACACCCGTAGAAAACCCCGGGGAGCAGGAGAGGCTGCCTACCCTGTTGGAAGGGCTGGCCGGGGTTCTGAGGCTGGGGCAGCCAGGCGCAGGGGTGCTACCTGCAGGGGGCATTTATTCTAGAATCTGGATGCTGGCTGTGAGGAGGGGCTGTTGTGAGACTCCAGTCTGCCCCATTTGCAATGGGGGACATTCACAAAGCCCCACGGGATTGGCAGTCTCTGGGGCAGGGGTCTGACAACGCAGCCTTATGGCAAAGACAATGGCACTGTCCACAATCATGGAGGCCTTCTGTTGACCAGGCCCAGCAGCAACTGGATATACAGACACAGGCTTGCCCTTGAGGTCCACAGTCCACTCGGGGCCTCAGACTCTAACAGGCTGCACACTTCGTGAGGGCAGGACCTGTGGCTTTGACCTCTGGCACCCTCACAGTTCCCAGAAGGGAGATCTTCCCTGCTAGGGAATGGTGAATCTGGGAAGGCTTTCCTAGAGGTGGTGACGTTTAAGCCAGACCTTGAAGGGCAGTTAGATTTGGATGGGGGATTAGGTGGGATGGGGCATTCAGAGGCAAGCCAGAAATGGGCAGAGAGGGAGCCAAGGAGAAGCACAGGAACCAGAAAAAAGCAAAGTGAGCCTGGGCTGGTGGCAGCAACAGGGAGAGGTTCAGGGAAAGGAGGAAAAAAGTGGTGCTACCACTCCTCTTTCTGGCCCGGTTGAGGGGAGCAGATGTTGGGCCTCACTCTAACAGGGCAGTGGGACAGGTCTGGGCCTGGCCGCGTGGCTGGTGGGAAAAGAGCTCCCTGCCTCTGCGCTGTCCACTCCAGATGGACCCCAATGGCTATTCTAATGTCACTTGGCTTCGGGGCGGGTGAACAGCGGGGACCCAGCCTGATTAAATCCACCTTCTCCACCCGGGCCCATAGCTGTATATCTCCAACGTGGGGGAAATGACACCTCACAGCCGGCACACAGCTTCATTTCCGAAAAGAATGTGTGAGAGGGGGAAGGTCAGGAGACAGGCACAGCCGTAAATTTGATGAAAGGTTTAGCTGGAAACCCCATTAAATCCACACACGGCTCAACGCTGGGCAATGTCCTTCCTCCGAGTCTGCTGAATGGGGCCAGGAAGGTGAGGGACTCACTAAGTAATGTCCTCATTTTTTGGTGTCTCCTATTACCCAGGGGATGAAAAACCCATTACCCATAAGGTTTAGTGGCACTTGGTCCCGGGACTGCGATATTGTCCTTTACCTGGGCCTTCCCCTTGGCCAGTACGTGCACTGCTCTACCCCTGTTGGCCTCTCTGTCTGCTCTACCATCTGTGCGTCTCACTCTCCCCAAAGCCCTGGCCCAGCCTCCCTCCCAGGTGGGTGCTCTCCCCACTGCATTGTGGGACCTGGATGGGACTGGGCAGGGGTACGGAGGGTGAGTGTGGCCCAAGTCAGGAGAAAACCCCGGGCTGTGTGCCATGGGCCAGAGCTGGCTGCCTTCTGCGAGCTGCCATGTTCCCTGGATGGCCCCCACAACCGGACCTTGGGTGGCGGCCTTGCCAACATACCACCTGGAACACAGGGGTGGCCTACAGAAGCATGCCCACCTCCCAGGGAGGGCCTGAGCACAGATTATTTTACCTGGAAGGAACCCCCACGCCCCAACAGCTCAGGGAGAAAGGGCTTAGAGACACATGTCTAGGTGCCTCTTTCTACCCCCATCCTGTGCCAGAGCCTTACCTGTCACTAGCAAGCAGCCTCTGTCCAAGACACAGCTCAAGAGCCACACAGACAGCCAAGACAAGAGAACTGGGTTCCAATCTCAGCTGTGCAACCATATGGAATTACCGAACCTATCTGAGCCACTGTTTCCCAGATCTGTTAAATGGGATTGTGATGATACCTATCCTCCTGTCACTGGTGTGGGGATTTAAGGACTGGCAAATGCTGAACAATCGTCTGCCAACGTCATAACCTCCTTTACAGGCTGACATTCAAGCTTATCTTCTGGTCCTGACAAGGACGTGAACTTTGTCATCAGAGCAGGTGAAACCCCTCGTGGGGATCGGAGGGACCCCGTTCTTGCTCCTGCCGAAACCCCAGCTCAACAAGCTTTATGAGGCCATTTGTAGGAATGACGTTCCAGAAGAGGCAAAATTTAAGGGACAAGAGACCATAACAGAGGTTGCGGTGGGAGCTGTCGGAGAGAGGTGGGGGAGTAGAAAGCAAAGGGACAAATGAACATTTGGGGGAGAGGGACCTATTCTAGATGTCGACTATAGTGGTGGCTACACACTGCTCACGTGTTCAGGTTTACAGGACAGTACAGCTTAAAAAGGTGAATTTTCTCTAAGTACATTATACCTGAAGAACCTTGACTTTAAAAAAAAGAAGTAATAAAGAGGCAGTGAGGGCCAGATGTGAGCCCAGGTGTGAGGCCAGACCAGGTGTCTCAGTCCCAGAGGTGAGAAAGAGGGTCTAGAATGAGGCAGAGAGCACCAATAGGACCCAGAATGCGGTGGGATCCCAAACTCCTGAAAGGGACCAGAAGACCCAGGGAGGTGACAGACAGGCAGGAGGATCCAGTCGCCTCTTGGGGAGGGCAAGGGCAGCCTCTGGACTGGGACCGGAGCCCCTGCCCCCTATGTGGCTTTCTTTTCTTCTCTCCAGCCCTATGTCACAGGGTCACGGAGCTCCAGGGGACTTTCATGGACACCTGCCTTTCACAGGTGAGACTGGAGTGGAGCTTGGGACCCCCTCATCCCCCACCCCCTTGTATCTGAGCATCATTCTCCTGGCTCCTTCCTTCGGTGCCTACATCCTTTCCCCATGGGGAAGGTGTCCTGAGGCCTACCAGGAGCTCCCAGCCTGGCATGCCTGACCCTGCTCACCCTTCACCCCACACTGGGCTCTTCCGGAGGTGTGGCTCCTGGAATGAAATCTGGGGCTGCCCCCCTTCCCCCTTGGAGAGGTGAGAAGCTTCCAAGGTCAAACTTACTATGAGCAACCACATCTATCCAGAGACCCGCTGTAAACTCAGTGTCAGGTAAAACCCCTGAAATAAGTGAATTCTTTCATTTCTAAGCTATATGTCCTCCACTCTGTACGTGAACAGTGGTGCCGCCTGGGATCCATCTGTAGGGCCTTCCTGGTCCCTTAGGACCTTCTATCCCCACGGACCTCGTGGCCCAGGGTAGGTTGTCTTTTTTTGGAAATTTTATTTTATTTTAATTCCACTTAGTTAACATCCTGGGTGATGTTAGTTTCAGGGGTACAATACAGTGCTCATGACGGCAAACGCCCTCCTTAATCCCCATCACCTATGTTCCCCCTACCCCACTCACCTCCTCTCTGGTAACCAGCAGTGTGTTGTTCTCTATAGTTAAGAGTCTATTTCTTGGTTTGCCTCTCTCTTTTCCCTTTGTTCATCTGTTTTGTTTCTTAAATTCCACATATGAGTGCAATCGTATGGTATTGACGATATTATGGTGATAATATGGTGGACTTATTTCACTTAGCATTACACTCTGGACCTCATCCATGTTGTTGGAAACAGCAAGAGTTCCTTCTCGTTTATGACTAATACTCCATTGTATATTATCACATATTCCAGATTGTCTATATTCTCTATATACTACCTTTTCTTTATCCGTTCATCTACCAATGGACACTTGGACTTTTAGAAATCAACCACAGGAAAAAATCTGGAAAGACCACACATCCATGGACGTAAAATAACACACTACCCAACAAGGAATGGGTCAACCAAGAAACCAAAGAAGAAATAAAAAAAGTACATGGAAACAGGGGCACCTGACTGGCTCACTCAGTAGAGCATGTGATGCTTAACCTCAAGGTCCCAAGTTCAAGCCCTAAGTTGGGCATGGAACCTACTTCAAAAAAAAAAAAAAAAATTAACAAACAAAAATGAAAACACAACAGTCCAAAACCCATGGGATGCAGCCAAGGCGGTCCTCGGAGGGAGGTGTACAGCAATATGGGCTTACCTTAAGAAGCAAGAAAAATCTCAACTATACAACCTAACCTTATACCTTAAAGGAGTTGGGGAAAAAAGTAACAAACAGAACTCCAAACCAGGAGAAGCAAGGGAATAATAAAGATTAGAACAGAAATAAATGATAGAGAAACTAAAAAAAAAAGCCCAGTAGACCAGATCAATGAAACTAGGAGCTGGTAGTTTGAAAAGATCAGCAATATTGATAACACCTCCAGCCAGACTCATCAAAAAAAAAAAAAAAAAAAAAAGGAGAAAAGATTCAAATAATAACATCACAAATCAAAGAAGAGAAATAATCATCGCCACAGAAATACAAACCACTGTAAGAATATTATAAAAAACTACATGCCAACAAAATGGACAAACTAGAAAAAAGAAATTCTTAGAAACATAATCTCCCAATACTAAGCAGGAAGATCTAGAACATTTTGAGCAAGCTGAATTGGGTGCCTGGGAGCTATGGCCTATCCCTCAGGACTACACACTGCCAGGATGTTGCTATACCTGCCCTCCCTCCTGGTTCTCCCCTCTCCCCTCCCTCCGCGCCTCGCACCAATCCCCACCCCCACCACCCCCTGCCCCAAGGAGGGCTCTGGGAAGTGGGGAGGGGTGGGCTTTCCCAAGCTGGACACTGTCTCAGCCTCAAAACTCCTGAGTGTGGCATGGGTAACTCTGACAGGACACTGGGGAGTAGGGTCCAGAAGTTCTGAATTTGGGCTGCCTTTCTCGAAATCATCACAGTCAAGGTCTTCGGTGAGGACGTGACAACACCGGTAGGACCTCTGTGCAAATAACGCGAGCACTTGTTCAGAAAATCCCACTAACAATCCTACATAATGCCTTGGCCCCATTTTACAGATGCAGAAACTGAGGCTCTGGGTGGTCACATTACCATGGTAACACAAGTAGCTTTTTCCATCATCAGGTGGTGCCTTTTAAGGATGGCTTTAAAAAACAAAAACAAAAACAAAAAAAACCTAATTTCATATTTTGCTCCCTGGGGTAGAAATACCAGTATGTCAGTCCAGGAAGCTGAGTCTTTTGTGCAACCATGAAAGCTAAAAACAGTGATCTAACACTAAATTATGCTCAACTTCACCTCTAGTACCCAGATTTTCTTTTTCAAAATCAGTACAAATAAAATTCTGCTTGAGAAAGACATAATTTGCCCATTTATAATTTCTCTCACAGGCTAATATCTCCATCATCCTAACCCAGCTCCTGCCTGATTTCTGGAGTATTCCTGCTGTCTGACGTTGTTCCAGGGCCTGACCAGGGACACCAAAGTGAAGCATAACAAGGTTCGTGTTTGTTTGTGAATCACACCTATGTGACCTGAGATCCCCTTTTGAGGGCAGAGCTGGGGGACCCAAGGTGGAGGAGGAAAGGAAGCTTGATTTCAGGAAGGCGGGAAGGACTTAGAGAGGTTGCCAAGAGCTCAGGAGAAATGCAGCCAGATAAGGTGGCCCCACCCAGGATGGAAAAGATTGGGGGGGCGGATCAAGAAGCCCCTTGCTTTAAACCTACCTGGAAAGCAATTAATGTTTGGCCAGTTCTCTAATTAAAATTCCCAACTAGCAAAGCCCCCGTGGCTGGGTGCTAGAAATTCACGTAAAAACACGGTGAGGATACTAAGTATGCGGGCGGTGGACTCCAAGCTGACATCCACTCAGCGCTGCCTGTTTGCAGAGAGAAACATATTCTGCCTTCCCGTCCCTCGCACTCAGCGTCCTTAAACAAAGCCCTTCCCCCTGCTCTTCAAGGGACCCCCACGATGCAAAGGTGAAAAATCCAGACTCGTTCTGCCAGCTTGATGCTGTGCTTGCAGATGGGGTGCAGGGAGCTAGAGCGGGATCTCTGGACGCTCCAATGTATTCCTACCCCCCATCTCCAGCACAGTATGCAGACACAAAATGCAGACCCGTTTCTCCATCTGGGCATTTTAAGCGACATATAAAATCCTAAATGCTGAAAAACGGCTGCCTGTTGGAAGCACAGCTAGATGCTGAAGAAAATGATTGGTGTGCTCCTCTGGCAGAAGGGTCCCCCTCACGTGGCAGAGTGGCTCTGGTGGGTTAAAAGCGCCTCATTAGCGTGGGCGCGTGCAAAAAGAGTTTAACACTCGGAATTGGAATCTACTGGTTTTCATCCGCTAACTTCTAAGTTGTAATTATGGGTTCTTGCAGGGTGACAGTCTGGGCTGTTAAGTGACTGCAGCCTGATAATCTCCCAGATGTAGAGCCCTCGGAAGGGCTGTAGCCAGAGGCCAGCTAGCAGATGTGGATGTCCTCAGGGAGGACCTTCCAGCCTACGGATGCCGGCTCTCCCTACCTACCGCTGGGAACCCTGTTCGCCCCAGATTGTCCTGGAACACAGGTCATCTCTGGCCTGCAGAGAGCCTGCCACAGGGTCCCAAAAGGCTTCTCCCTCTCCACCAGAACAAGAACCCTGCAAACTTGACCATGCAAACTTGACCACACTCCCTCCCGGGCCAACCCTGGAGCTCCCAGATGGGGTCCACAGCCCCTCTGGATCCTCGGCTGCAGCTGACCCTCGGGCCCTTCCCAGATCTCCCTAAGACCAGATCTTCTGCCATTCCCCTCTTTTCTCTGTGAGCTCCTTCTCTTGCCCAAGCTAAAGCCGGTGTCGGAGGGCACGGGGCTGGGCACAGGGGCACGTAGAAACCATAACCTGTGATGTCCCTGCACCAGAAGCCGGCCGCTCAGAGGGCTTCATGCAAAAGAAAAATTCTGAAAACCGGGAAAATTCAACCAAGCTTGCTTTTTTCTTTTTGCTCTAGGACAGGAGTTTTAAAAATAAGTTTTATACCATGTGGATAATTCTGTATTCTGCGTTCAGTTTTTTACATTGTCCTATGTCATTAAGATTCTTTGTAAATATCATTTTAGCACACTCAGGCTGTCTCGTTCCACAGAGATTAATTTATTTAAACTTTCCCCTTTATTCAGCCAAGTCTTTAAATACTATAAAGTGACTTTACTACACCCATGATTCTGTTTATGCAGCATTCCTTGGTCTTAATTATTTGTATAAAGAGACGGTCTTCCTCCATTAGAGCCATTATTGGCCACAAAAAGTAACTAATACACTTGACTGTAATATCATAAGGGAAAAGGATTCTTTCTTTCCTTCTCTTCCAGCCCCCGCCGGGAGGAGGCCAAAGTGAATATTTGTGGTTGAAGGAAGACTGAATAGGTGAGTCAGTTTCTAAGCGAACCCTTCCCACTGTCTGTTTTTCTGAAGTTATAATTCTTTCCCTTCCCATCAGAGACCCAGGCTCAGCCAACACTTTAACACCTGAACAGTCTTCCTAGATGTTAATAGAGAAGCATTTTTTTAAAAAAATAGACAACTATCTTTTTAATAACAAATTCCAGTATCAAAACTGAGGCCCCGGGTACAGCGCCTTTGGACATCAGGCAGTATTTATGACGACGGCTGACCACACACATGCCTAAGATCCCGCACGGTCTCACTGCTGGGTGCGTCCCAGCAGGAGCGCGTGCCCGCGTGCCCGCGTGCCCACGTTCACCGAGACCGCACAAGGATGTTCACAAGCAGCACAGAATAGTCCCCAGTGGAAACATCCCAAATGTTCACCAACACTGAGACACATCAGATATTGTGCTCTAGTCCCAAAAAGGGAATATTCAGCAATGAGAACACACAAACCGCGATACGATGTAAACGAACCAAGCCCCCCAAAGTAAGAAAGAAGCCAGACATGAAAGGGCACACACTGCCTAATTCCGCTTATATAAAGCACAGACACAAACAAAGCCAAGGGCATGCTGTCCGAGGTCAGGACTATGGCTGCCCGTGGCGGGGGAGGAGGAGGCTGGGAGTGGGCAGGAGAGGCTCCAGGATGTGGACCACGGTCTTCTTCTTGATCTGGAGACTGGTTTATAGGAGTGTGTCAGAGTGGTTTACACTGTGTGTGCAAGGCCTTGCAGGCCATACCTGATTCGGGATTTGTCCAGCAGGTCTGCCGTGTAACCCCGGGAAGCTCATGCCGACACAGTACAAGTGAGGGGTCAGCGAGATCCCCACTCAGGGCAGGCAGTGTGCAGGAGAAGGGCTCCCACGCTGGGCCCGCTGGGGAAGCAGCTGCCACAGTCACACTGCGGGTGGGAGCTTGGTCCCACCTTGGGTAGGTGCATATCCTGCAGACCCAGGGCCTCGCCGTCCCAGGCTGCACGCCTGCACCTCGCCAGGCCTTCGCAGACCTCTTGCTCCCGACATCCTACTGCTCGCTATATGAGTGACAGGTCCCCGTTCTGTGGGGCCTGAATATGGGAGGGGGCTTTGCAACGCATCTACCAGTAAGTGTGAGGCCATAGAAATGGGCCATGTAAACACGGCCCTGGAGCACAAGCCTCCAAGGAGTGGGTCTACAATGACTGGGACCCAAGGGGCCTGCCCTGGGACACTGGTCCACCCCAGAGTGACCTCAGGTGCTTTCTAGAGCCCACCACAGCTGGGGCCAGCAGAGCCTTGCTCTTCTCTGCTTGCCAGCCAGACCTGACACACACAGGCCCCATGGAGAAAGGCCATTTCTGAGAAGCACCTCCCTCTGCCCTCTGGCCCCCTTGTACCTCTCCTCCACCCCAGTCCTCCCCAGCCAGCTACAAGCCCTCAGAAGACAAACCTTGCCAGCCCCACTCATCTTACTGTGAATGCTTCCAACCGCGGGAAGGGATATTCCTTCTGATGAGATGGGATCTCGGTGTCTTTGTAGCGGGAGAGTGTCCTGGAGAGCTCTGGCAGGAGGCGTGGCTGTTTGATCAAGGCTTTGCACCCCCGCCCCCCTCCTTTGTTGTTCTGTGAGCCCCTCAGGTCAGAGCCCGCCCAACAGGACACTGAGGAGAGCCTCCCATGACTGAGGAGTGTGTTTTCTGCTACAGAAATGTTGTTCTTGAACAGACAGAGAGGCATCCCGGGGCACCTCCAGGCAGGACCCCAGGAAGGAGGAACAGCCCCGAACATTCACTCGCCCCTTTGCAAGGCATTAACGCCTCTGATATTTTCCCTCCCTTCTCCTCCGGCTAGGGACTAAGGCGTTCTTTTGAATACAGAATTTGAATGAAGCGCCAAGGCAGAAAACGAGGAACAGAGGGAGAACGAAGTTGGAGCAATGGCAGCGCGTTTGTACCAGTTTGTTTCCTGTCTGGACATAGGGAATGTGTTGTGAGGGGCAACGGCTCCGGAGCTCAGGGGAGCTGGGACGGATCCTGGCAGAGGCTCCCTTCACCTTCCTCATCTGCAGAATGGGGACAACAGAGATGTTGAGGTGCAGAGATAACAGCCACAAAGAGCCTGAACGGGCAAGGACCCAGTAAACGCTGGCTGCTGTTTTTACAAGCTTCTGGACGTTTCTCTGCAGGAGTAATAGCCGTATTCTGTTTACGCTTCACTTAACCTTGCTTCTTTGTGATCGTCCCGTGTCAGAATGGATGGAGCCAATTCACTTTTAACTGCTGCGTGTTACTCCTCAAAATGGCAGTGCCCACAGTTTGCTTAACCTTTTCCGGATTGTTCAGGTTATTTCCAATTTTTTGTTGTTACCAATAACGCTGTAAGGGACCTTTCCACACATGTCTCCTGGCACGTGTGCAACTGGCTCCTCCCGGCTAGATCGTGAGAAGGTAAACTGCTGGATCATGGGGTTCTAATTTTTATTACACGCTGTCGGATGCCGTCCAGAAGGACCGTACAGCTGGCACTCCATCCCAACCCCTTCTGATGGGATGGGATCTCGTGGCCGCCTCCACACAACTTGCCCATCAATACACTTTGAGGTCTTTGCCAATCTGATGACTACCCCCTAAAGACTAAGAAAAGTGAGGGGCTTTCTTTTCTTTTCTTTTTTTTAAGATTTTATTTATTTATTTGACAGAGAGAGACACAGTGAAAGAGGGAACACAAGCAGGGGAAGTGGTAGAGGGAGAAGCAGGCTCCCCGCAGAGCAGGGAGCCTGATGCTGGACTTGAGCCCAGGACCCTGGGATCATGACCTGAGCTGAAGGCAGACGCTTAACGACTGAGCTATCCAGGCGCCCCTTTCTTTTTTACTTTTTTTTTTTTTTTTTAAGGTTTATATAACTTTCCGAGAGAGAGAGAGAGAGAGAGAGAGAGAGCAGAGAGTGAGGGAGAGAATCTCTGACAAGCGCTCACTGAGCACCGAGCCTGATATGGGCCTTGATCCCAGGGATCCTGAGATGGGGACCTGAGCCGAGATCAAGAGTTGGACGCTTAACAGACTGAACCACCCCACGGCCCCAAGGAGCTTTCTCTTTCTATCTAAATTACATTTCCTTATGTTGAGGTTCTAGTAATTAACTGTTCCCATGTTTTGTCTATTTCTTTTTTCTAACTGGGCAGTCTTTTTTTGTTTGTTTGTTTCACCAAGGTTTCTGTCCTCCTGTTATGTTACAGACGTGGGACGGACACGCTTTCCCCCAGCCTGTTACCTGTGTCTCCACTTTGTTCACGGCATCTTTTTCATGTAAACATGTAAACGGTTTCACGTAACTTTTACTGCCAGCCACAGTCTACTTCGGGATGCGTCAGAAGTCAGGGGCAGCAGAGACTGAGAGGAGCAGACAGATCGGGACAGGGGGTGGGGGATGTTAATGGCAGAATCAGAGGCCAGGAATTTCCCGTAAAATGTCTTCAGCTTTGTTGAACATCTGAAACATTTCCGAAGAGAAAGATCAGAAGAAAAGCATGCAATTCTGGTATAGCTGAGAGTGTATCCCTCCGTTCCTGTGCGGCTTTCACACAGTGTCTTGCCTCGGGCTTCCCGAGGCGGCCAAAGTGCTGGGATGAATGAAGGAGCCCCCTTTCCTAAGTTGGATTGAAAAAAAAAAAAATCATGTTTTAAACCTATTTTCAAATTACTTTTGTAAAGCATATGAAGTATGGGTTTAAATAGCTTCTCCCTACAACATATTATCTTAGTGCTACCTACAGGACAGTTAAAAACAAACTAAATTCCAGGCGCCTGGGTGGCTCCTTTGGTTGAGTGGCTGACTCTTGGTTTCAGCTCAGGTCATGATCTCAGGGTCATGGGATCGAGCCCCGTGTTGGGCCCCATGCTCAGTTTGGAGTCAGCTTGAGATTCTTCCCCTGTCCCTCCCCCTCTAGTACTCCCCCAACCTGGCTCAAGCTCTCTCTCTCTCAAATAAATAAATAAATAAATAAATAATAAAATCTCAAAAACAGAACAAAACAAAAAACCCTAAATTCCCAGTTGTACTTTCAGCGATTTCTGACCCCACGCTCTGCTGTAATCACCGCAGCTTTATAATACGGTTTAACATCTGGTAGGGCAGGACTTCCACCCTCGTCCCCGATGACCGTCTTCTCCCCCAGAGCAGTCTTGGCTCTTTGCAAGTTCTCCTCTACGTGAATTTTACAATCAGCTCGGAGAATGCCGTTAGAATCCTCCTGGGATTTGGATCGTGACTGATGGCTCTGGACCGATAGGTAATAAGCCAGGTAGGGTTGTGAGGAAAGGAGTGACGGTGTCTGGAGAGGGCCTGAGCCATGGCTAGGGGTCAATAAACAGGAGCTATTATTACTGTAGTCGTCACTACAAAGAGGGAGGGGTTCACCCGGGACCTGCTGCCTCCATCCGAACACTTCTGGTCCAAAGAAACATTCTCTTGAAAATGGTTTTCTTTTCTTTTCTTTTTTTTTAAAGATTTTATTTATTTATTTTACACAGAGAGATCACAAGTAGGCAGAGAAGCAGGCAGAGAGAGAGAGAGAGGAGGAAGCAGGCTCCCCGCTGAGCAGAGAGCCCGATGCGGGACTCGATCCCAGGACCCCGGAATCACGACTTGAGCCGAAGGCAGCGGCTTAACCCACTGAGCCACCCAGGCCTCTGAAAATGGTTTTCTAATTGCTTTCATATTGCATCCCCTTTTTTGCATGGGCCATGTGCCCGCAAAAGGAACTTTGGTCCTTAGGCTCCGTCCCCATATACCCTCCCTCCGGGCGAGCAGCACCAGGCCCTTCTCGCACCCAGAGCACGAGTCCCCAGGCCAAGATGTCCAAGCCTTCCCTGTGGATTTGGTCCACTTTTCCAGGCTCCTGAGTCTACCCTGGGCCTCTCAGGGCCCAGGGTTGGCTGGGGATACTGACTCTTCCTCTACCCTGATCATACACCGTACGATGACCGGTAGTGCACATGTCTATGACCAGGTCCCAGCCTAGGAGGGGAGACTGCATGCCCCCAGGTAAGCCACCACCCATGCCAGGCACAACCCCCACCAACAGCCAGCCTGCTGCCAGTTACCCAGCACGGACCCCAGGCCACCAAGTTTCATAGTACCCACCATGGTGGGTGTCACCTCCCCACTGTAGCGAGGAGGACACAGGCACGGAGGGTCCAGAACATCAGGACAAAAGCAGAGGAGCTAGGACACGCACCCAGGTCGGCCTGACTGCCACCCCTCCCTGAGCCCCATTCCTCCTCCTCCTTGTGATGACTGGCCTTGGGGCCACGAGCCCCGGCCACAGCAAATATCCCCCAAGAAAGTCCTCACCAGGGGTGACTCCGCACAGAAGCCCCAGGCTCCCGAGCACCAAACCCCCAGACCCTAGCTGGGGTCGCTCGCTCCTTTTTCTTCTCTGCAAGGACAGCAGCTGCCACAACGTGCGGCTGTTGACAAACTAGTCAGCCCGCCGCGGAGGCGTCTTTCCAAGCTGCCTGTATCCTCCCGAGCAGAGAGATACCTCATTAGCGCGCTATATTTCAGCCTCGAGAAAACAATGCATGCCAAGAGACCATAAACAACAAGTACAATGCTACAGGTCACGGATGATAGATGTCACCCGCAGACGTTCAACGTGGGCCCTGCTTACACAGACAGGAGTGAGGCCTGCTTCCGGGCACATCTGTCTTTCCCCAAACGCTGACGCAGGGAGAAGCTGGCACAGCCTGGACTAGACAGACACACGCGCGCGTGCGCACACACACACACACTTGCTTCCCAACCGTGCGCCATTAGCCTGAGCTACACTCTGATGACTTGCAATATTTTCAAACTCTCACTATTTCTACTCTGGCTACTGGTTCTTTCGTTTATTATTATAACTTTTTTTTTCCCCCTGCTCCTTGCTCCAGGTCCAGGAATTTTTCTCTTTGAAAAATAAAGTTTCGAAACACCCCAGAGCCAGCTTCTGAAAAGAGCTGGCGAGCCAGTTGAGAAATGAGGCCAAAGCCAAGGCCAGCAGCCTGAGGCACAGAGCCACGGACCCGCACAAGCTGGGCTCTGTTGGTTCAAGGGGCGGTTCTAGAAGGGAGGTACTGAGGGTCGAACACGGTCACCCCAGCCCTCAGGATGCCAGTGGGGATGGTGGCCCGCAGCCCAGAGCCCTCTGGAGCGGGGACATGCAGGAAGCGCAGTGCTTCCCCCATGGTTGGGGTCTGCAGGCCATGCACTGCTGGGTGGCTTAGGTCAGTCCTCGGGCAGCAGCCCCTTCTTCGTTGGAGCAGACTCGAGACAAAGAGGTCTGTGTGACTTGGGCAAGGTGCAGCCGAGGACCCCGGGCAGTCTACCCAAAGGTGCCTGTGGGGAGGTACGAATGAGCTCTCACTGGTCACACAGCCTGCAAACAGGTGAGCTCATACATCCCGTGTTACAAGGAGGGGGAGGGAGGTGCACTGGTTGGTATGGCCTCTCTTGGCAGGGATCTGGTCAGATGAGGGGCCCAGGGAGCCTGGACTCTGGAGGGATGCTCACAGTTCAACCACAGAAATGCAAAAAACACCCTGTAGGCATTAACAAGGGGACAGGAGCGTAACCTGGGGACTCCCAAAGATCCCCAAGACGCTTTCTGGAGGTGCACAAAGTCAAAACTGTCTTTATCCAAAGATGTTACTTGGATGGTGGGACTACCAGGAAACAGATCAAATGCAGAAAAGAGGAGGTTTACTTTCACTAGGCCAGAACATAAGGAGGCTTAATTAAAACCAAGACACAATGTCATTCTTGTAATGTTTTTGCTGTTGGGGAAAATATTTTTCAGAACGTGCTATGTGTTATTTACAGTAACGTGAAATGGGTCTACCCTTGTTAATCTCAAATTGACTTTACATATCATTTCAATTTCTCGGTTTTAATTTCTTTTTTTTTTTTGTAAAGATTTTATTTATTTATTTGACAGACAAAGATCAAAAGTAGGTAGAGAGGCAGACAGAGAGAGAAGGGGAAGCAGGCTCCCCACTGAGCAGAGGGCCCGATGCGGGGCTCGATCCCAGGACCCTGAGACCCTGACCTGAGCTGCAGGCAGAGGCTTTAACCTGCTGAGCCACCCAGGTGCCCCTCGGTTTTAATTTCTAACTACCAATAAATCAGTATCAATAGATATAAACTTTCCACCCCCCGCCACCAGGAAAGCTCTTTGGAGATTTCAATAATTTCTTAAAAGATCTTATTTATTTATTTTAGAGAGGTGGGGAGGGGCACAGCGAGATGGAGAGAGAATCTCAAGTAGCCTCTGCACCGAGTGTGGAGCCCACTGTGGGGCTCGACCCCCTGACCCCGAGATCACGACCAGAGCCCAAACCCAGCCAACTGCATCCACCTAGGTGCCCCTGGAGTTTTCAGTAATTTTTAAGAGAGTAAAGCGTTCCCGAGACCAAGGGATTTGAGAATGGCAGCTGTACAAGAACTCGAATGACAAGGGGTCTTAAGTGGGCAGGACGCAGTGGTCTGTGGTAAAAAATACACTCTTGCTCTGTAGAAAAGGACATGGGCCGTTGTGCAGAACATGGGGACACAGAAGACGATGAGTGCCTGTTCCAAACGGTCACCCCTGGCTTTCTCTGGGGGGCACTTCCTGTCTGTCATTTACCTGTGATACCACTACCATCAAATGGAGTGCAGAATTAATGTTTCAGGTTTAATCTGTCATGTTCTGAAAAGCCCGCTGAGTAGTCACTGAACAAGGAACACTTCTGAGCCCCTCCTCTGGGCGAGGCTCTGTGCTGCATATTTCAGGGATATGGGTTGATTTAAGCCCAGTGATAGCTCTGGGTATCAGCCTCATCTCACAGAAGAGAAACCTAAGGTCAGAGCAAGGCTCAGCATCTTGTCCACAGGCACACAGACAGCTGGGGATGTGGAACCGGGACTCCAGTCTGGGCTTGTCGGCCATCTGAAGCCTGTGCTCCTGAACACCCGGCAGGTGGCCTTCCCTGCAGGTCCTCCAGCCTCGTTAATGGCTGTGTGCCAGGGCCTGGGCTCACTGTTCCTTGGCATCGACAGCACTTGGCCTGTTCACACCCTGCCCCGTGAACATCACCCCTGGAGGGCAAGGATCCAACTCTCTTGCCTATATCCTTATCCACCCCTGGATAGAACAGGTGACTAATGGACAGGACCGAGCAGTCACAGCACTCCAGCAGGGGTCTATCGGGGTGCCTGGCCCCTAGGGGCGTGTGCTCTAGGTTGGCTGACTCCAGCCACCACTCTCTTTTGGGAGGACTCACCCCAGATCAGAACCCAGCCCCAGCCCCCGTGGCTGGGGCTGCTAGTGCCCCAGACGTGATGTCTCGTGTCTCCCTAACCACAGCTGTGGGAGGTCACAGGGGCAGGTATCACGACTTCAGGTCACCCCAGCCATCAGTCTGCCCACAGAGGACCTCCTGGCACAATGACAAACCCTGTGCTTCCCTTCCTGCCTGCCCAGGAGGCTCCCCATCTCCTCTGAGTCTGGCACCGGGTGATGCTGTCCCCCTGAGCTCACCCTGGAAGGGCCGGAACTCTCCGCGGATTCCTGAACCGGTGTGCTTGCTGTGGGAGTTGAGAAACATAATAAATGGGCCCGGCTCCATGTGCAGCACCTAATTTGCAATAATATTGAAGTCTCCAACAATAACTCATTTACTCTTATAATAAATATATAAAAAAAGACAAATTGCTACATTGAACATGCATTTTCTTCACTGCAAGTAGCTGCTACCCCAGGGAGAAAGCCTCGTGCTGCTAACTAATAGTAAATCCTTTGGAAAATCATGTGTCATAATGATGGACAACCAGGGAAGGGGTATTAAATAGATTTAGAGGTTAGCTACTCTAACAAGAACAAAAGACGTCCTTTGCAAACCTGCACCTATAGGAGCACAGATCAGCCTCTGATTAGCGCTTGCCTTCTGACAGCCCAGGTGCAGAGAAGGAAAGAAAAGTTTCTGTGCTGGGCGGGAGTAGCTGGCTGGGTGTCTCGGCGCAAAGAGGCACTGGGGAGAAGGAGCATGGGAGAGGCCTAGGCACGTGTGGGCTCCAGGAACCAGGCTCTCCAGCTCTGCAAGGGTCATGTCCATTTCTAAGGAGCCAGCCCGTCCTGTGTATCCAGGGGACAAAGGCTCAGGGAGTGCCCATGGTGCCCTGCTCAACTCAGGCATGGGATATGCCGGGGACTCTATCTTTGAGAAGAAAGTCATGACTTTGGAAAAAGGAAGGCTTTGATGGGGATCCCAGGGAGCACAGACCAGCCTTGGCTGTGGATGCTGGGGTCGGCTTCCTGCAGGAGCTGTCACTTGAGTTAGTGTTGAAGCCCAGGGGTGAGGGCCTGAAGGACAGGGCTAAGGAAAGGACTGCCTTGTTCTCCTGTTAATCTGTGACTGGTCTGGTCACGAGTCCTTCTTTCCAATCCATTTCTCCAAGTTCCTTAGGGAAGGATTTGCCTTCCTCAGTTTGGGGATCCTACTCTCGGAGGCAGGGTTGACAGCTATGTCCCAAATCCTGAGCAGTCCCTTCCTGCTGTCTGCTGTCTCTGGTGTGACAGGGGAGGGAGGTGACCATCAAGTGGGCTGTATGGCTTGTGGAAAATCACACTCTAGAGATGATAGATGCCATGCTCCCACCCCAGGCTCTGGGGCTCCGGGAGCTGGGGATGGCCCTCTGGCAGGAATGGGGTCTAGAGCTGGCATGTGGCATACCGCTTGGAGGAGTCATACCGCTTGGAGTAGTCACGCGTAAGCGGGTCATCTCAGCAGCATTGGAGGGACAGAGGGGACCAGGATTGCCAACCCCCACCCTACCCTCCAGTGACAAGCTGACACTAAGCTGACAGAGGGGTGAGTTAAAGTCGCCTGTGAAGTTCAAGTTCTGATAGACGTCACTCCAAATCTCCCGGTGGTCAGGGCCCCACTCCAATCCCGTGAGACCTCTGATCCTGTGAGCCAAGCTGCTCCTTCTCACAGAACTCAGTTTCCTCATCTGTAGAATGGGGGAGTAGCCTAGGCACTGCACACCATCCTGGTGCCTCTCTCCGTTCATGTGGTCTTTCAGTCAATGGACACAAGGATTCTACAGCCCTGAACCCACTCATCAGGATGGAGGTCACTCCAGGCAAACAAAGCGGCAAACCTCATGCTTTCCTTAAGAACAGGAATCTCTCCGGCACCCAGTAATGCTTGTTGTCTTTGCACTCCAATCCCAGCTGACACCCCCCGGTGCCTCTGACACTTTTGATAGACTTTGCCATGAAACTCAATATTACACATTATTAGCCCAACGTACTCACACATTTTTTTAGGATTTGGGAAACTTTTCCAAAACCTTAGAAAGAGAAACAAAATCCTCAACCAAGAAGAGAGAGTCATGGGGCTCTGCAAGGCAGAGCCCAGTGGGGGGTGTCCTTCGACCTCTGGGAATAGGCTTACTTGCGTTTCCTTCCTTCTTTCGTGGCTCCATTCCTCTGACTTCAAAATACAAATTCAGATTCGATTTCGCGGTGCTTTATGCTTTTGGGATTGCCAAATTGTTCCTTCGCTGGCTTCCAGCATCTCACTTCTGGAAACCTTTCTACAGTTTAAGCAACACTGCCTGGTGATTGATGACTGTTTCGAGAGTGCTATCAGTTTACTATTTTAACCAATATATCATAAATCAGAAAGAGGGATGCTGGGTCCAAATGGAGAGTGTAGCTTTCACTCATTACCTGGGAGGATTATAGCCATTTCATAAAATCCATTATCTAGGGAAAGGATCCTATTGGCAGGGGTCTGCAAATTTCATTTCATGCTTCAAAAGTTTGTGATGGGGCTGGCTAGAAAAAAAAACCTAAATTGTTTGGAAGGTGGGGATCATGATTTGTTTAAAAACCACAAATGGCCAAGACTGAGCTGTGTCCATTATACCAAATGGCACTTTGTACTCAAATACTGGGACAGCATCAGTCCCAGGGCTCAGCCCCCTGACCACAGCCCTCCTAGGTCTCTCCAAGGGCCTGACAGAAGGGGAAGTGCTGCTCCCTCCACCCCGACCCAGTCTGGGCCACTGTCATCTCTTCCAGGCCCTGTCACGGTCCCCTCTATGGCCTTCTGCCTTGTCCCTCCGGTCCTGTCTCAGCAAGGCAGCTAGAGAGGTGTTCCTACACCATCACCTGGTTGTGATTTTCCTGTTGCTCTGAGGATCAGTGCCCCAACCCTCGTGGCCAACGACAGCCCAATATCTGGTCTCCTCTCTCTTCTTACCTCTGCCTATCTCCCTGCCCCTCAGCAGTCCCAGGATCCTGCTTCTCCTGCCCGCACCCCCCAGAGAATGCCCACATGCTGCTTCCTCGGTGGAGAATGGCTTCCTTCCTAGAATCCAAGGAAGCACCATCCCCGCTGACAACTGCTGCTTCCCTTCTTAAGCTCACTACTGGAGGGTTTGCAGCAATTTCTCCTTTAGCACAGACTTGTGTGGCTGCTGTCTCCGGTTCCCCCTGAGGCAGCCACCAGGAAGGCCTTGCCTCTTTATCTAACTTTGTTTCCAACCAGCTAAAGGAAAACACAAATGTCCCAGGAACCAGCCCCAACCAGGGCCTGGGTTGAGGGGGGCCTCCATCCTAGCCTGTCCTTCCCCTGACGGAGTGAATTTGTCTTGCCAGGAAGCAGCACCCCCCATTGGAACAAGTTCCCCCACTTTTAGAACCCCTGGGGTCTTTCTCCCGGGGGCCCTGAAGGCCAGGCCAGGTAAGGACTTTGTGGAAGCCCGAAGAATGAAGATGCTACAGGATGTTAAGAAAAGGAGATTGGGGGAGGGAGAGATGCTGAAAAAAAGTGTCTTCCAGTTTTTGCCAAGCCTCTAGAACATTCTTTTTGAGTATGACTTTGTTTCCTTCTCTCCTACACTCAACTTTCCCCAAATTCATTCCTCATGCGAAAACAGCATCTTCCCCAGGGAAGCTCAGTTTTAACACACACGTGTTTCTCAGAGCTGAGGCTCTGCAGACAATAAAGATTCTTGTCTGCGAGTCCTCCTGGCTGCTAAGACCACCGGGAATTCAAGCGGCAAAGACTGAGCTCTCAGAAGCTTGGCTTTGCCACATCTCCAAGTTCAAAGTCCTGGCTGGCACCCCAAGCGTTTGAGGAGCCAGGGGAGTACGGGCATCGGTCGGGAGCAGGGAGCTAGGGAAGAAATGCTGGGGCTGATGATGTGAATTCTCCCACCACCCTACCCCGGACCTCGTCCATCCCTGGTCCTCATCTGGCAGCCGAAGTCACTTAACTTTCCTCCCAGGCGTGTGTACAGCTGTGGCCACGGGTCCTCCCCTCCCCTCTCTTCCCTCCTCCCCTGCCCTCCCCGCTGGGAGCACCAGCTCCCAGCTCACAGCACACAGCGCCCCTTCCCTGGCCGAGCACACACACATACATACACCCCCTTTCCAACTTGCAGCGCAGCAGAGACGGGCAAGGCACGGGGAGCAGAAAGCTCAGGCCTGGCCTGTGCAAACTAGAGCAGGCCGCCTCCTCATTTCCACTTGAAGCGTCTTGGGAAAGCTACCTTTCTCCTCCAACTTACCCTGTGTGGCCTGGAGGGAGGCGAACACGGCTTGGTGGGGCGGTGGTCCTGGGAGGGCACGGGTCTGGAGGCCGCTGCGGAGCCTTGGGATGGAGCAGTGGGAGGGAACATCAAGTGGCCGCTGGGAGGGAGCGGGCCAGGCGGGCAGGAGGTGGGGCCGCATGAATCATTTATGACTGTGTAGCGGAGGGTTTAGGAACGCTCGCTACTAGCCTACTAGCAGCTGGGGGATCTGGCTGCGGCTGGTGGGCAGCCCGTGCCCCTCTCTGCAGTAGCCCTTCCTATAGGAAGAAGCTGCCCACCTGCTTGTCCTCCCCAGGCTAAGGGCTGTCCCAGGGTGACGGTCCAAAGCCTTGGTACCTCAGTGCCTGAAGCTCATAGTTCTGCAACCCCCAGAAAGGGAGAGGGAAAGGGAGAGGGAGAGGGAGAAGGTTGAGACCTTAGGGACATCTGGATCAGAGGGCTTACTAGGTAAGATGGGGAAACTAAGGCCCACAGAGGGAGGGTGACTTGTCCAAGGTCCACAGCGAGGCTGTGAGAAAGATATGACTGCCCCGCCCACTCTCCCCTGCCCCTTCTGGAAGGTTAGTAACCTGGTTTCCTGCAGCTCCCCACAGACACTGAGAGCCACAGAGTCAGGGGCCCGAGTCCCTGAAAGCAGGACGCCCCTCAGATGCAGGGGTCACAAGAGGATCTGACCCCAGTCCCAGCAAGCTGAACTGTCCCTGAGTTTTGGTCTTTTGAATGTGGAATCCCTTTCAAGCTGCAGAAAGACACTCCCCACTCTTCCTTTCCCTTTCCCAGGGAGGGGGGACATGGCAAGTACATGGGGACAGGAGTGCCCATCAAACAGAAGGCTGGGATGGCCACACTTTGTGGCCTGTGGATCCACCTCAGTCTCCACCCTCCCGCCTCTACCCCTACTTGCCAGGTGCAGAGCCAGCAGGAGAGTGTATTTCCTGCTAATGGAGTGAGAACTTAAAGACTGGGGTGGGGAGGGGTTAAAATCATTGTCATCCTCACCACTTGCTGCTCCAGCGCCCCCACTGTGACATTCTGTACCCTTTTGCCCATTCTATCTCAAGCCTCAAGGATATGAAAGCAGCCATTCTGTCCCCCTGGAAGGGAGGCTCTGCCTTAAGTAATTAAGACGAACACAAGATGCTGGAGATGGACTCTGGGACAGGCCTGACGGGGATAGGAAAGTTCCAGAATCAACCCCTCCCTTTCCACGCCTGAACCCATACTGGCCTCAGTCCTCTTCACAGCTCCCTGACGCTCCGCGCCCTCCCATGCACACCTTCAGGAGTACCATCTGAGGGCCTGAAAACAGACCAGTTCCAGGAGGGGGAGAAGTCAAACAGAAGCACCCAGTCCCCCACGGCCTCCCTCAGATTTCGAATGCATCAGAAGTCCCTCAGCATAAGGAACAAGGAGTGCATCCCATAAACATCAAAGTGCTCAACCTCCACGCAGTTCTGCCCACAGGCACAGGGTGTCGGGCTGCACCATTGTTCCTCCTTTGAAGAGGGGGTGCTGAGTCTAGAGAGAAGGTCCGCCCTACCTGGGCCACCTCGAGCGTGAGCGACCGGCGCAGAGCACAGGGCCAGGCTGCACACCTAGAAAGGGCTGCAGGAGCCAGGCCCGGGGCGGGGGTGGGGGCTGGGGTGGGGGGGCACCCAGGTCTCTGGATCCCAGGCTGGCACCGTGTGAGAGCCCTCCACACTTCCTCTGAGCTGAGTCAAGGCTGCTTCCCAGGCCCGGCAAGCTGGGGAGGAGATGGCCAAAGCAGACGCTAGGCTACTCGTAGACTTGCAAAGGGGTCAGAGGTTTGCTTCGGTCGATTACACAAAGAGCTCATCCCCAAACCTCCTGGGTCAGCAAAACTGAAAAGCAGACCCCTTCTTGGGTGGTATTTTCTCAGATGGCACCGCAAAGCCCACAAAAGGGAAACAAGGGAAGTGACCCAAACTTCGCCTCAGTCTCGGGGGAGCAAAGGGCCCGGGAAGGCGGGAGACTCGTGGAACGGGGCCTTCGTCCCTGTCCCGCTGGAACCCTTGCCCAGAGTGCACACTTCCCTCTTGGTGGTGAGGACACCGCGGAATCCTGACCCTTCCAAAGGAGTCTGGCAGCAGTCATGGAGGCGGGGGCGAGGGGCATATGGAAACAGTTAAGAGCTGGCCTGGCTAGCTGCTATTTGCACGTTCCTCCAGTGAGATGCCTCTTGATTTAGGGCACGTGGCCATCTGGGAGCCTCCCAAAGCACTGCCATCACACTGTCGGGCATTCTAGAAGCCCGGGTGGCAGCTACCCTGCCTTCCCCACTTCTGATACCACTCCCAAGGCAGAAGTGAAAGTGGCCCGAAGGGGCAGAATCCCTGACATGGTCATGCTTCGCCTGAGTTTTGTCAGGAGAACATTCTAGGCCCCAGAGTGGGGTATCATGAGATAGAAGAGGTTGCTCCTGGCCGGCCCCAACAGCCATGTCCAGAGACGCTCCTTCCCAAAGTGTGGGCCCCTTCGGGTCAGGCCCTCCACATGCAAGCCATGACTCTGAGCTTGTCCTCTCCGGCCAGGTTTGGGGGAGTTTAAAGAAATCCCCTGGGACACCTGGGTGGCTCAGTTGGTTGGACGACTGCCTTCAGCTCAGGTCATGATCCCGGAGTCCTGGGATCGAGTCCCGCATCGGGCTCCCAGCTCCATGGGGAGTCTGTTTCTCTCTCTGACCTCCTTGCTCATGCTCTCTCTCACTGTCTCTCTCTCAAATAAAAATAAATAAAATCTTTAAAAAAAAAAAAAGAAAGAAAGAAAGAAATCCCCTTCTGTGACATGTCCTTCCTTCTCCAAAGGGAGCAAAAGCCATGTTGCATCTAATGCTGGTCTTGAGACAGGGGAGACACCTCCAGGCAGCCTACCTCCCACTCCCTTCCCTCAGACATGCAGACACACTCAGGTCTGAGCAGGACTCACAAGCCCAGAGGGTCATTTCACGATGCACAGGGGAGCCCACAGCAGAGACAGCAAGTGGAAAGAATAGTCTGGCCACAGCCAGCTCTGCACTCTGTCTGGCTGGGCACAACCTCCCACGGTTGCATTCCCCAGAAACAGTCTCCCCTGTCCCCTCCCAGCCCTTCTGCTTGTGCAGGCCCCACAGAAGGGTCCTCAACGGACCTCCTGGCCCCACTCTGTCCTCACAGAGCCTCCGCTCACAAGCTCCCACAGGAACACCGGTTCTCCACGCCGGAGAACCTGGGCTCACCAGAACTCAGTACGTGACATCCAAATCTAGTCCCCAGCTGTGGAAATCGCTCTACTTCGTCAGTCACCCCCTATACAGGGTCATTCTGTCACCCAACTGGCCTCTTCACTTGCACTAAGATATCTGCAGGCCTGGTACAACCCTCTTTCCTGCCCTTGGCCCCTCTTCCCACCTTCCTGGATAGGCCACCCTGGCCTCACCCTCCGGTGACTTGTGTGCATTCAAGGGACATGGCCTATCAGGCCCTTTTATTTTATTCTGAATACAGGCAGTTCCTGCTTAGGAACGAGCTGTGTTCTCAAAGTTCAGGCTATTGTAAATTGAGGATTTGTTTGTTTGTTTATTTGACAGAGAGACAGACAGGGAGAAAGGGAACACAGAGCGGGGAGAGTGGGAGAGGGAGAGGCAGGCTTCCCACTAAGCAGGGAGCCCGACGCGGGGCTCGATCCCAGGACCCTGGGATCATGATTTGAGCTGAAGTCAGACGCTTAACCGACTGAGCCACCCAGGCGCCTCGATGACTTGAAGGTACAATGCCTTTCTTTCCCCTACAAAATAACGTACCATGGGTAGGTTTCCAGGTTAGCCAGCAACTGCAGAAGTAATCCAGAATGGGGCTAAAATGGGACATATCTTCAGTTACAACCTGTATTCTGAAAATGCAATACGAGCAATTAAGCAGACTGAAAGCCATTGAGCGTTTAATTAAAACATAATAAAGACTAGTGTGTTATTCCAGTCAAGTCCCAGGGCTTGCAAAGATCATCATAAAATCAAAGCTGGCTTGGGTAGATCCCACAGCCTGGGTTGTGTATCTTGGGGTGGAGGAAGGAGCAGGCACTGATGGGTCAGAGAGTCCTAGGCTGGGGGGCAATGTGGGCACTTAGCTGGATCCTAGGTGGGCTTAGGGTACAGAGGAGGCAGGCACCTGCCAGAGAAATATTTGTGATAGTTCTTCTCAGGGGAACTAAAAGCAAGCCTTGTGTTTCTGGGGTCTTCCGAGGGTCCCTCTCAACCTGCTAACAGGCACACTGTCTTCTCCTCAGCCTGTTGGCCTGATGCTGGAGGAGCCCTCACCTATGAGAAGGCCAAGTGGTGAGGGGTCTCAGCCAGCTCCTCCCAAAGCCTAGCCGCAACAAAGGCCACTTACGGGCCCCCCATCATTTTATAACCCCAGGAAGCCGATCACTATTAGCCCCAATGAAAACCAAAGCTCACTCTAGCAAGCGGCAGAGCTGACAACCAGCCATGGGACAGCCTGCTGGCACTCTCTCACGCCTCACGCTCACAGGCCCCCCATGAGGGGCGTCGGGTGGCCTCTCCACTGTGTAGGGATGTGTGAGAAGACCTGGGCTGACACCACAGAGTACAAACACAGCTCTGAGATGGCCTGAGTCCACTGCCCTCCCCAAGCAGAGACCTCAGCGCTTAATGGGGATTGTTAAAATCTCCCTTGTTCATCTACAACTGGGCTGCGCCGGCTCAGCATGGGCACTGGGGGAGCACTGAGGAAGAAGGCAGTGTGCCGCTCCCTAAAGACCCAAGAGCAGAGGGCTTGGCCTGCCTGCCCACCCACCTCCCCACCAAGTGTCACAACAGACCCATCACAACTGCAAAAGGCTTCCAGAGAGCAAAGCTCTTGCCAATCCAACCCCACCCCATCTCTGCAAGGAAACAGGAGCGCTGAAATCACTCGGCCAGCGTGGTGGCAGGGGAGACACAACCTGGGACTGCCAGGAGGTCCCGTAGAGTGAGGACGGCCATGTCCCCCGCCCCTGACACAAGGCCTGCCACACGGTTGGTGCACTGGCTGAGTAGCAGGTGAATTGTGTCCTTCTGCGTGGAGGCATCTCCGACGTGGGCATCTGTTCATCCCACAGACATTTCGTAAATGCTTTTGGAGCCAGAGCTCATTCCAGGTCTCCTCTGAGACCACAGACATCAGCTGTCTCTGGCTCCCGGGACTCTGCAGGGCCTGGCTTCCAAAGGCTCATGCCGCAAGGCACAGGTAAGCACAGGCTTTGAAGAGCCCAAGAAAGGGCGGAGGTGCTGGAGAAGGATGGAGGCAAGTGACCAGAGAAAATCCCAGAAGGGCCGCAGCCCCTAACCCAAGGGACCTTCTGGCCATCGGGATGGCCTCCCTTTGCCATCACCAGCGAGTCTCCTCAGGCTCGCCTGCCCAAGCCCGGCCCCTTTTGTTACTTGTTCCCCTGGGGGAGAAAGAGGAAGAGAAAACTTGCACAGGGGGCCCTGTCACCCCTTCCGTGGCGGCTGTGCATCGCGCCGTGTTCCTCCTCCCCATCTGGGGTGGCTCGCCCCTCAGATGTATAATGAATCAGGCAGTCACTCATTAATAAAAAATGACAAGCGATCATCTCATTGAACTCCATCGAGCTGCCAGAGCCTGCAGACACCACCCTTGCCTAGCTCTCCAGTTCCTCTGTGGGCCGGCGGTAATGAGCCTGTGGGGTACACAGGCCAGCCAGTGAGCATCGTGGCGCAGACCGTGCAGGCAGGCAAGTCACCTCTCCATGGTGGGCGGCCCCAGGCGCGCAGGTTGGTGCCTCTTTCATCCGTATTAACAAAAGGGCTCGGCTCTGTGGGCCCCCGTTTCTCCAAAGTCAGCGAGGCTGTGCAGAGCTAATCCTGCCACGGCCTCCAAATCTATTGCATCATTTACCCAAGGGGGCCCAAGACCCATTGAGACTTGGAAACAAAACCACTTAAGTGCTTTTTTGTCTTAAAAAGCAAGTAAGCGAGGGGTGCCTGGGTGGCTCAAGTCGGTTGAGTGTCTGACTCTTGGTTTCAACTCAGATCATGATCTCCAGGTCCTGGGATGGAGCCCTGCATTAGGCTCTGCACTCAGCTTGGAGTCCACCTGGGTTTCTCTCTCTCTGCCCCTCCCCTTGCTCACACACGCTCACTCTCTCAAATGAATAAATAAATCCTTTAAAAAAAAAAAAAAAAAGGCAAGCAAATGAGCAAAAGGAATTGATGGGAGCCTGGATGGCTACAGGGTGGCTGGTCCCCAGCCATAGGCCTGGCACCAAGACCCCCTCCTCGGCTCCTTTCACCAACAGCTGAACCACAGGAAAGCCAGGCCCCAGGTAAGGGAAATGACGCAGATGCCACCTCCAGGAAGTCTCCCAGGCTTGTCCCATAGACCTGCCAGTGCATGCATTGTTTTATACACACTTCTGCATTCACTACATATGGGCCCCTATGGTGGTGTCTTACAGGCCGTGTTGGAAGCCGGTAGGCTTGACTACAGACAGCCCTGGGATAACATTCAGATGGTCATTCACCAGCTAGTGACCTCAGGGACATCAGGAACCTGAGGTTTCTCATTTGTACAATGGGTGACAGAGCCTTTCATGTACAGAGAAGATGAAGTGAGATCATGTATTTATTTAGAGCCTAAAGGATGGGCCCATCATCTATCACCCCATGACTGGACCATAAATGACAGCTGCCATCACTGAGGGCAAGGGTCTGGGGCCCTCGGACTGTAAGGGCCCGTAATGAACCAGCTCCGACTATCACAGCCATCCCAGGCAGCAGACACATTAAACCCTACAGGACAAGACATGGGGTAATTTGTCCATGGCCTCAGGGAGCCAAGTTACAGAGACCGATTCTGTCCTTATACCCATGTGGCCCACACTGTGACTGTGATTCCCCCTACTCCAGAGCCCACCAAGGCTCCCTATTAACAATGCCGCCAGGCCCAGGTTCCAAGATGAGCCCTGCTTGCACATGCCTTTCCCACAAGACCTTCTTTCAAGACCAATGGGTCACACCCAGGCCCTCGCACACCTCTGCCCCACTAGCTGCCCCCAACACATACCCAAGGTCCCACCACCTTCATCCTTCAAACCGGGCCACCCGTCCAAAGCGACCTGTGACCACTCCTGGTCACGGTGACCACTGCTGAGCTCTACTCCCAGAATCCTGACAGTGGTCTGAGTTTCAGGGAAGCATTTTTTGTTTGTTTGTTTGTTTTCAAGACTTTATTTATTTATTTGACACAGAGAAAGAGAGTACAAGCAGGGGAGCAGCTGGCAAAGGGAGAGGGGGAGAAGGAAGCAGGATCCCATGAGCAAGGAGCCCGATGCGGGGCTTGATCGCAGGACTCTGGGATCATGACCTGAGCCAGAAGCAGTCACTTAAACAACTGAGCCCCCCAGGCGAGCGTTTTGAGCTTCTATAAAATGACATCGACCATGGCCTAAATACCGGCGGCTTCAGGGCGGGGGCGGGAAGTGGTTTTTATAACTCTCAGGGCCTGTGATAAAGGCAGGGCAAGGATGAGGATCCCCACTGTGCAGGCTAATTGGCAAGGCAGGGTGTGACTACCAATAATCACACAGCCCCACCACTGGGGGGCCTTGCCACCCTCACTCTCACCTGTAAATCCGGAGACTCATCTGGACACAGCCCTGAGCCACCGTCATTGCCTCCTGGCTAGAGAACGTGTGCGACACTCTCTGAAAGCCTGGTCCTCGCCAAGCCACTCTGTGCACTGCCCCCCGCCGCCTCAGCGACCTGCAAGGGCAGGCAGGGCGGGGCCAGGCTTGCATTTCTGCCTGGGCTTCAGTACTGTTTGCACATGTTCTAGGAAGTATTTGCAACTTTTTAGCAACAAGAAAGGGGGATTGTCTGCACGGTTGGTTGTCGGTTGTCAGTGAGGCTTAGCTGCCTTACTCATCACTCATTCATCCATCCAACACAGCTCCCGGCTCTTGTTTCAGGAAATGGTCCCTGCCTACGAGAGGGCAAGAGGCCACATTTCCGTGCCAATGACACCCGAAGACGAGGGAAGGATGGAGCAGAGAGAGCTCTGGACTCCTGGGCAAGAGGCCCAGGCTTCTGCGGTGGCCGCCAACTCAGAGTCGGACTTCAGGGCAGTTCCTGAATGGCCTCACCTATTAAAAGGACAAAGGTCCCTTCCATCTCTGACCATCTCTGACCCGATGTCTGAGGGACCCAGAAAATAACAAGCCACTGGGGAGGCCCAGCCTCAGGCCCTCTTCTTTAGAAGAGTGAGGAAGAACGCCCCAGTAATGAAGCTATTAGCCAGCATGTCTTGGGGCCCAGGGAAGCAACGCCCCACCCTGCGGTGCCTTGACAGCACCTGGCACAGGACCAGGCCTCGTGAGGAGGCACAGCCAGGGCAAGAATGCTCTGGTCTTGCCCGAGCCCGGAACACGCAGGAGACAGTCCATTGCAAAACCTGTGCCTCAGGAGGGGGAGTCTGTTCTACGTTAAGAAACACTTTCCAAATGAGATAATTATTTAATAGGTAATAAATGGAGTCAGGGAGGGGGCAGAGAGAATTCGGTTGGTTAAATGCTCGTGGCCCCCAGCACTGCATACCTTACCCAGAGCTGAGACTCCCTCCCTCCCTTCCTGATGCCTTCTCAGCCCAGCTCACCTCCACCACATCTTGGACAAACACATTGGCCACTGGGTGCAGAGAGGGTGCCCCCCCCAGCAAGGTGCCAATGGGAATCCCAGCCGCCCTGCCCTCCAGCAACTTACCAGCTTATTTCTTCCCCGGTCTCACCCTAGGGACGACAGAGCCCAAGAGGGAAGATGGCAGGATTCAACAAAACAAGGCAGGAGCCAGGAGAGGGCAATGGTCACAAAAATCAAAGACTGCCTATTGCTGTTCAAACCTTGGCCTGGCCCCAGAGTCCTATGTCCTCCAGAAGTTCCACCCAGCTCTGTCTGTTCCAACTCAACAAGGTGGAGGTGGAGGGTGTCACTGGAGGCCAATCTATGGATACAGGGAAGGAGGAAGTCATCACTCACCATCCATGTACCAGGTACCTTGTGGACAGCCTATATGTACATTTAACCACACAAGTTGCTTTCTATCTTATTTCTTGACAAATAAGGACACTGAGTCTCAGGGAGGCTAGGTGACTTGTCCAAGGTCATCAGCCCCCAGGAATGGATGCCATTCTTGCCTGGCTCCAAAATTCGGGCTTTTTCCACAGCAACATGCTCTGCACCCATCCTCCCCAACCCTGAGCACTCAGCAGGGGCTCACTAAGTGTGAATTCCCTTCCTACCTCCACCACTGCAGCCAGGCAATCCCAATCTCAAAGAATTTAAGTGTCTATAGTAAGCCTTCCGTCAGCCCTCCTCCAAGGAGAGTGCTAAGAAAGGTGCAAAAAACTAGCAGCCACCCACCAGGGCTCTGAGTGAAGGGGGCTTATAAGCTCAGAGTGAGTCATGAAGAGAAGTCAAATCATAAGAAAATGGTAAAGAAGGTTTCCAAGGGCCAAGAGTCATGATCAGGCTGGGAATGCAGGAAAGAGATTAAAAAACAATAAGGGGGCAGTTGTCCCCTGGGGACTACATTGAGATGGTGTGGCCTAGATGGAAATGGCTGGAACACAGTAGGTGACAGATAAAAAAAAAATGTTGGAAGTTTGGGTGGGTCGATGGATGGGTGGATGGGTAGTTGGGTGGATAGATGGATGGGTGGATTTGTGAGTGGGTGGATAGATGGGTGGATGGGTGGAGAGATGGAAGGGTCGATGGATGGGTGGATGTGTGGGTGGGTGGGTGGGTGATAGGTACGTGGGTAGAAAGATGAATGTTAGGATGGATAGATGGATGTTTGCGTAGATGGATGAATAGAAGGGTGGGTGGAAGCTCTATAGTCAGGGCATTTCCTCTTCTATCTTTACCTTTCTTCCTCTCTCAGCCATCTCAGCTCAAATCTTTTCGATCTTCCAGAGTGCCCACAAGAGGATGGACAGGGCCTTCAAAGACTAAGACTCACAGCTCTGCATGTCTTGGAGTGCCTCACCAAGTTTTCTCCTGGTCTTCAGACTAGCACTGCCAAAAGGCATGGAGGGATGAGTGTTTCCTCTCATACTTCCCCCACCCCATCTCCCACAACCCCTCAGCCCATTCCTTTATTACCTGGCCTGCCTAGGCAGCTCCTACCTTGATAGAAATCAAAGGGCCCCTGGGCCCAATTCAACTCAAAGAAAGACTAATCCCTCTGGGTCTGAAAAGGAGCCAGGTCCACCAACGGTCCAAGTTACCCATCAGGGGCCTCTCTGGCTGGGGGTTTTATCCCTATGCCAGCCCCCACGAGGCTGCTTCAGATGCCCCTGAGGAATGCACTGAGAGCCAGCAGAAGCAGCCTGGGAAGACACTGGTGTGCAGATCAATGGGAGCATGGGGACAGGCAGGTATAATGGTCCAGGGCTCTGGACCTCAGAAGTCTGGAGCTCAAAGGCTCGAGGATTCTGGGTGCTGTGGGCGTGTCCTATGTGCCAGTTCTCTTTCACAGCAGCTGGGTCCAGGCACTGCACATCATAACAGCAGTACAGATCCAGGGAGGGGACAAGCCAATTTCAGAATGAGTCTCCTGACTGTCCAGATCTCTCCCTGGTCCACCTCAGTGCCCACAGGCCATCACCTTCTGGACCAGGAGCAGCTTTCTGAAACCCTCTGTTCATGGATGGCCCAAATTCTGAGCTAGAGCCTGGCAGGAAGGAGCCAGAAAGGTACAACCATGGGTAACGTGCTGGGTAGCAACCACGGTTCCATCTCTGGGAAGCCACCCCCAGAGCTTGACCGGGGCTCTATCTGAGATGTATGAGGCAGGCAACCCACCTCTCTGAACATTCCTGGCTGGGATCGTGAGAGGTGCCCTGAGGTAGCAAAGGCAACCACTTGTTGTCCAGAATGGGCAGAAAAGAAGTGGGGCTGGAAGCCAGGAAGAGCCCAGACTCTGAAGTCAGCAGCCCAGGGCTGAGTTCAAATGACACAGCCCTGCTTAAGTAACCCACCTCCCCGAGCCTCAGTTGTCCTCTTTGGAAAATGCGGATGAGCACAGAGACTTCCCCAGTATTCAAGAGCATCCCGGATGAGGCAGGTCAAATTACACGGTGCCCAAACGGTTATTGCTTTAAATGACGTCATTGAATCTCCTTAATGAACTTACTAGAATGGGCACATGCCTTAATGAGAGGAGAGGAGGTCCAACCCAGACGGTAAGAGCTGGAGACTGGGGTCGGATGGCCAGGGTCCGAACCTGGTGCTGCCACTTACTGTGCGACCCCAGGCCAGTCACACAACCCCTCTGGTCTCTCATTCTTCAACTGCCCAACAGGGATCATGACACTGTTTTCTAGGACCACGTGTGAGCAGGGGGAGGGGGAAGAAGTACATAAGCAAATACATGTAAACCACAACCGTGCCCAGAACCAGAAGAAATATTTGCTCACAGTATTTTTATCATCTTGGTGTGCCTGGGAGGCTCCATCCCTTGCCTCAATGCTGCCTGGGTGGGAAAAGAACGGCACTCTGCGATGCCCTTTGCTCTCCCTCTCACCCATCCTGTAAACCTGTGACACTGGATCATGGCTCTCGCCTGCAACATTGGCTGGCAATCTGGGTAAAAAGCAAAGGGTGCCTGTGACCAATTTCCTTGGGTGGCTCCCTCCCTGGCTTTGAAGATGCCTCCATGGGTGAGAACAGACACAAGAGAGCAGGCTGAGAGCTGCCTCCTGTGGCCGCTTAGAGCCACCAACCCCTCCAGGAGCTCTAAGAGACCTGTTTTCTTACAAAAGCAGCATCTACACAAACTGCTTCCTATAGGACCTTCCCTGGTCGGCTGTGAATTATCTCTCCTTGCAAGTTTGCCTATCTGGTGGATTCCATGCTTTCCTCTCCTGATTTGCTATGTTTAAAAAATTCTGACATAAATAAACCTACGGTAGTACCAAGAGGTCGGGGTTGTGTTCCAATGACTCCAAGATGGACTGTGAACATTGCTTCTTCCAGCCCATGGCGGGGGCCTGGCCCTTGCAGGGCCCAGACTGCCCAGCACTGGGCTCAGCCAGGGCCTCCAAGAGTGGTCCCAGGCCCACAGCATCAGCATCATCTGGGACTTAGACATGCACAGTCCAAGCCCCATTCCAGGCCTCCTGAATCAAAACTCAGTGTGGACCCAAGAAAGCTGGGTGGTTGGGTTTTTTGTTTTTATTTTCTCTTTTTTTTTTTTTTTAAGATTTTATTTATTTATTTGACAGAGAAAGCAAGCATAAGCAAGGGGAGCAGGAGAGGCAGAAGGAGGGGCCGAGGGAGAAGCTGGCTCCCTGATAAGCCAGGAGTTCCATCCCAGGACCCTGGGATCATGACCTGAGCTGAAAGCAGACGCTTAACCGACTAAGCCAACCAGTCACCTGAGACCTGGGTTTTAACAAGCGTTCTGGGTGATTCTATTGCACACTTAAATCTGAGAACCCCCTGTGGCTAAGCAAACGGCAGGCATTCATAAAGTCAATTCTGATAGATATGCCTTCCTGGTTTCTTCTTGTCCTCAGATGTGTCTCCACACAAAAAATGGAGAAACTCAGAACAGACTCAGTGGAGACTACAGGAGAAATGGTCCCTTACGCAGCTGTAGGCCATCAGGATTCCCAAGGTGACTCAGGGACCCTGGTTTCATCTGCTTGTCACAGCCTGGGAGGGAGGAGACGGCCAGATGCTCAGTGGGGCCTGAGAACTCCCCTGGAGCAGGACCGTACAGCAAATATGACAAGTCCTCCTGGTCCTCAGAAGCTGCCAGGTGGCCCTTCCCGGATCTGGCACCCAAGTGACACCGGGAAGACAAGGACTTGCATAGACCTCTCAGGGACGCTTATCATGCCTGGGCCTCCGACCCTGCTGCCCTCTTTACCTAGAACACTCCCACACTTTGGCAAGCTCCTTTTCATCCTCTGAGGCTCAACTCCATCTCTGCCTTCTCTAGGAAGCCTTCCTTGACTCCACGCTCCACACCCTAGGGTTGCCCTTTTGGCTCCCTTTGCTCTTAGCCCTATACTGTAACTCTCTACAGACCTGGCTGGGGTATTTTCCTACCAGACTGTGATCAGTCCCCACTGCAGTTTTATGTATACAGTAGGCACTCAATAAATGCTGGCTGAAACAGGCTCAGGGAACCCTGGGGACCCTGGCCTGAGCACTGTCCACATCAAGTGGCCCCCACGCCTGGTCACTTCTCTGTTGCTGCACCCATCATACTCTCATTATCCCTGCCTGTGTCCTGCCTCCAGAGAATGGGTGGACGGGGTTGGGGCTATCTTTGCACAATTCGAAGGAGCACAAGGCATGACACACAAAGGCACGGGGAGTGTTGGCTGGCCGTTCTGTCAAATGGCAAAGGCCCCGATGGCCTGCCATGACGTCCAGGGTCCTCAATGCCAGCGATGGCTCGAGGGTCCTCTCTTCATGAGTATGTTTGTATCCTAAGCCAAAGGAATGAACCCGTCATGGTGGAATTCCAGGTTTCAGCCCCAAGTTGGCTGGGGAGGCAAGAGAGGTGTCTGCGGGCAGAGAAACTTTCCTCAAACCGACCAGAGAAAAGCTGCTTCCTCTGTCTGTATTCCTGGGTGGCCCTCCCTCCGGAATGCTGGCACCGGCTCCCAGTGCCTTCCCTCTGAAATGCACTTGTCCCTCCGTCCTGCATTGACTTCTTCGGTGCCCACATGGCATGTCTTCTGAGGCTGGGGAGCCCGCGGTGGAGGCAGGGCGGGGGGGGGGGGGCTCCAGTACCTTCGCTGGCCTGAAGCGGCCCCAGCCAGGCCCAGTGCGGAGCTGGTCCCATGAATGAGGCCCAGGTGGATGTTCACGGCGACGGAAATTGCTCATGTGTGTCTGTCTCTGCTTTCCATCAGCCGAGGCAGAGTAGGGATGACTCCACATGCTGCAGTCTGTCCTCCTCCGTCAAGACTCGCTGCAGGCGTCCGAGCTCAGGGCTTCCCACCAGAGCCCTCTGAGCAGGTGAATGCCATCTAGGCTCCAGGGAGAGCCAGCACTAGCCCCAGAACTGCCGGGACTCCCTGTGGGGCTTTATACACTCGCTCTGCGCCGGGGCTTCTCCCTCTTTCCATGGAGAGCAAGTCTTCTTGGGGGCCCTCTGACCTGCCTTCCCAGTCTCTGCTCACTCTGGAACTGATCGGTGCATTTCCACCCTGGCCGGCCTACCCCTCCCACTGGGCATCCCAAGGGGTTCTGCTCAGCATTGCCCATCTCTGGTGGGATTCTCTGCAGACCCTCTTCCTAAATCTCATTCCATCACAGCTTTCTGCTCTCAGATGTCACCTCCTCTGAGGTGGGTGACCCTCTCCCCCACCCTCTGTTTATTTCCTTGATAGCCCCGCCTACTGCAGTCATCTCCTGTATGTTCTCTGGGAGAGTGTCAGTTTCCCACTATAGGCATAGGAGCACCATGGAAGCAGGGACAACAGGGGCTCAGCCTGCTACCTCTGCCCGGGGGCATTCGCTGCCTTCTTCGTTCTCACTCCGGGACTGGGTGAAGATGCCCAGGGCGCAGCCTCTCCTTCAGCCTCGACTCACACCAAGCTTGGTGTAGGTCAGGTCCCCAGGGCGAGGACCAGGCCTAACTCATCTGTGGGAAACAACTGTTTCCCCCCAAAATAAACCCAACCAGAGCAAAGTAACAACTGAAAATTCCTCACTTGGGCGGGGGGTGTGCCTGGGTGCCTCAGTCGGTGAGGCATCTGCCTTCAGCTCGGGTCATGATCTCAAGATTCTGGGATTAAGCCCCAAGTTGGGCTTCCTGGTCAGCGGGGAGCCTCCTTCTCCCTCTGTCTCCCGCCTCCCCACCCGAGCTCATGCTCTTGCTCTCTCCCTCAAATAAATAAATAAAATCTTAAAAGAGAGAGAGAGAGAAAAGGAAGGAAGGAGAAGAAAGGAAGGAAGAAAGAAAATTCCGTACTTGGAATGAGCCTCGTGGGACCTTCGATTCCCTAATGGTGCTCATACCAGGGAACCGGGACTTCTCAGCCCATGCTAAACTTCCCCGAGTCAGCAAGTTCCTCTTGCAAGCCGAAGTTCATTCAGAGTGTTTCTTATTAATTTTCATGGTTTCGTGTGTGTGTGTGTGTGTGTGGCTTTAAAAAAATCTAAGCAATTCTGCCTATGCTTTTTAAGAAATCAAAGAGCACAGAAGACTTCTAATAAAAGGCACAGTCCGCATTCTCTGTGCTCTGGACGCAACCATGTTGAACGTTTTTAAAACTTTTTCTACTTTCGGCTCCTCTGGTGCCTATCTGATCTATACAAGGAATCTATTAAAACAGTGATTTTGATGCTTTAATCCTAAAAAGCACAATGTTTCTGACTTAGGAGTTATTTACATGGAGGACAGCTCTGTTCACTTGAGCACCCCCTCTTCCATGAACAGGATGGTGTGGAAGAGTGCCCCTTTCTCCCACACCCCTTCCTCCCAGTATAGTGATGACATGACCTCCAGTTCTTCCAGGGGTGTACACTCTCTGCGGAAGGCTTTCTCTTGTGCCCCCTGGCTCTCCCATCCCCAGGGAGCCCTCTGCCCTAATACAGGGGGTGGGCCTTGTTGTCACGTGCCCACTGGGGGTCTCCCTCCTGGGGTCCTGGATCTTCCCTCCCTTCATCCACCCCCTTCCTTGGCATCATAGGACCCAAGTAAATGTCTAAGAAGAACGTGTGGAAGGAAAAGGTTCTGAGTCCTTCCTGTCTGGCTGAAAATGTCTCTCAGCCCTGAGTGACAACAGGCTGACAGGTTGATGGTATCCCTCATGGCAGCCAGTGTAGACACTGTCTTCCCACACAGGCTCCTGCTGGTGAGGACAGCTGTATTGTAATCCTCCCCACCTGGGTACATGGCCTGGGTTTTTCCATTCTCTCATAAGGTTTAGGGACTTTTCTTTACCCTTTGTTATCTGAAATGTCACAAAAATAAGTCTAAATGGGAATTTTTTTTCCAGAGCAGGCACACCGAGGATTATTTTCATGTGAGGATTTTTGTCCTCCAGATAGGGACAAATTTCTTGTATTTTTCTTAATTGCCATTGTAGAGAAACAGGGAGAGAGGATGTGTGCACAAACGCAAGCAGGGAAAGAGAGACAGAGGGAGAGAAAATCCCAAGCAGACTCCGTGCCAACTGTGACACCTAACACAAGGTGTCAGGTGTCAGGTGTCATGACCCCGGATCATGACCTGAGCTAAAATCAAGAGACAGACACTCAACCAACTGAGCCACCCAGATGCCCCTCTTGTATTAATTCTTTTATCATTTTTTCTCGTATCGGTTTCCTGTTTCAGTTTTTGGAACTTCCATTTAGTTACACAATCAATCACCAGCTTTAGTATTCTAGGTTTCTCTGAGAGGCTTCCTCTCATATTTCTTTTTGCCTTTGCCTTTTTTTTTTTAAGATTTTATTTATTCATTTGACAGACATATCACAAGTAGGCAGAAAGGCAGGCAGAGAGAGAGGGAGAAGCAGGCTCCCTGCTGAGCAGAGAGCCCAACACGGGGTTTGACCCAAGGACCCTGAGATCATGACCTGAGCCCAAGACAGAGGCTTAACCCACTGAGCCACCCAGGCGCCCCTTGCCTTTGTCTTTTGATTCTTCTTTTGATGATATTTCCATGAGTCACCTTTCATTCTTTTAATGAACTTATTTCTGCCATCATATTTTTAATCTAAAACTGGTTTTTTTTTTTGTTTTTATTTCATAGCATTCTGTTCTTGTTTTATGAACGCAGTGCTTCCTCAGATCTGTCTGAGGATACCAACGAGAGGGCTATTTTTTCACTCACACTTTCATCTCTTCTTGAATCTTGTTTCTTTTTTATTTTTTATTTTTTAAAGATTTTATTTATTTATTTGACAGAGAGAAACCACAAGTAGAGAGGCAGGCAGAGAGAGAGAGGGAAGCAGGCTCCCTGCTGAGCAGAGAGCCCCATGCGGGACTCGATCCCAGGACTCCGAGATCATGACCTGAGCCGAAGGCAGCGGCTTAACCACTGAGCCACCCAGGCGCCCTGAATCTTGTTTCTTCTGGGACTATCCTTGTCCCATTGTTCATGTTGACCTTGTTCTTCCATAGAGCAGACTTTCCTCTGATGTCAGTAAAACCTTAGATGTCCATTCGTATTTAAAGATAAAAGACGATAAACCTGTCTGGAAGTTCTCCATACCTGAGTGGGACTTGTCTAGTGGAATCTTTAGCCATTCCATTGGGGGAATTCCTACATGCCAAAATGCATGAGGCTTGGCTCTGGCCCAACATCCACAGGTCTGTCCTGGTGACCTAAGAGACTCTAGTTTGTTTCTTTGCCAAAGAATCCAATTATTATCATCATCCCAACTGGCATGAAAGATAAACACCCTTTCCTAGTCATTCTACAGAGAGCAGTCAAGAGGAAGAGAGGGGTCAACGCCTATTTAAACTTCTTTTAATGGTTATAAAATATGCAGAACATTTGCCATCTCAACTACTTTTAAGGATATAGTCTAGTAATATTAAGTACATCCTCATTCTTACACAACCATCACAGTCATCCATCTTCCTGAACTGAAACACCATACCCATTAAACATTGACTCCCCATCCCCCAACCTCCCAGTTCTTGGCAACCACCATGCTACGTTCTGTCTCCATGAATGCCTATTTTAGGTAACTCATTAAGGTAGACTCATACGATAGCATTTTTTTTTTTTGACCGATTGGCTTATTTCATTCAGCATAATGTCCTCAAGGTCCAACCGTGTTATAGCAGGTGCCAGAATTTCCTTCCTTTTTAAGACAGGATAATATTGCATTGCGTGTGTTTACCATATTTCACTTATCCATTTATCTGTCACTCATTTGCTCTTTAAAAAAAAAAAAAATATATATATATATATATATATATATTTATTTTAGAGACAGAGAGATAGAGAGAGAGAGCATGCATGCAAGAGTACAGCAGGGAAGGGCAGAAGGAGAAGGAGAAGGTGAGGGAGGCAATCTTCAAGCAGAGTCCATGCTGAAGGTGGAGCCGGAAGTGGCCTCAATATCACAGCCCTGAGATCATGACCAGCGCCAAAAATCAAGAGTTAGCTGCTCAAGTTACTGAGCCACCCAGGTGCTCATCGCTCATTTTCTTTTAAAGCAACTTAGAGTAATGTCTGATGAAGAATCCAGCCCTGTCCTCAGCACACAAAGGCAAGCATGAGGCTCAAGTCTTCAGAAACAGCACCGAGCCCATCCCTCCTCCCCTCTCCCTCTCTCTCAATGACGCCCACCAGTAGAGCTTCCAGACCTCTCCACAAGAAGGTGTGGCGCAAGGCCCCCATCTTGTTTTCCGCAGTCTCCAGATCATCGGTGTGGGTGGCCTTGACAGAGGACTAGCTATTTTTAGTGGAAATGCTGAACTGCCACCATTTTTAGCAGAAAAGGCAAAGGAGCCAAGTAGACTTCTTTCTCCTTCTACTCCTTCCTCTCCAACATCCCCTTCCTGCCAGGTCCCTCTGCAAATCTGCCAAGAATAGGATGAAAAATGAAAAACAGACCTAAGTTTTCCTCTCTGTCATGAATAGCCTGCTTCCACCCAAACTTAAATGAAAGGCTATGGAGCCCAGAGTCAGGGGGCCAAGTACCACCCGGCTGCTATCTCACTGTATGACCCTTCTAGACTGGGACACCGGTCCCCTGTCTGATGAGATAAGGGGTAGGGCTCCATAACCTCAGGCATCACAGAATTCTTACTGGAGGAGCCCCAAGTCCCAGCTGGTGCAAGCCACAGGCCGGGACCAGGGCCTCCCCTTCCAGGACTGCTCCATCGGGTGGCTTAGTGAGTCCCATCACAGAGGCAAGAATAGCTTTCCTCCCAAGTTCAGAGGCTAGGAGCGGCAAAGCCTTGCTCAGGTGCGCGGTGCAGCACGGCCCCGAAGGTTCTGTCAAGATGTGGCCTGTATTATTCATGTCCTCTCCCTATTCCGCCTGGCTTCTGAGGGAAGCTGCTGCCCAGCCCACTTGCTCGTAGGGCCGGCTCCGAGCACTGCCCCCGCCTGAGCACCTGCCATTAATAAAAGATAAACAAGAAGTGCCATGCGGGGACGGTGACATCTGTTGCAGTCCCCAGCGGGTCTCCCCCTTTCTGGGCTTTGGAGCCCTGTGTGGTGGGGGAAGGGGAGTTGGCGGAGACCCAGCTGCATTTTGAGCCTCCACGCTGGGTCCTGGCCTCAGCTGGATTAAATCAACTCTCTGGCTCCAAACAGGGACCCCCACCCCTGCCCCCACGCAGCCGACTCGGGAGCATCTGAGGCTGGAATCTCACGGCTCAGTCCAGGAGGGCAAGTGGCAGTTTTCAACCTTGACATGCCACCCCAGTGTCAACCTCCCACCCAAGTTCTGGGGCTTGGCAGGCCCCAAAACACAGGCGTCACTTCCTTTAAATCACTGTGAACCTTGGGGAGACCCCGCTGCCCCAGTTACCTGGTGCCCTTGTGTCCCCTCCTCCTTGGCTGTGTCCTCTTCTTCCTGATCCTCAAAGAGACCCAGAGGCCAGGGGGCCCTGGGGAGTGGGGTACGGTGGTCAGTCTTCCCCCCACAGCCGCACTGGGACTGTCTTGGCTCTGAGCACTTTTGCCTTTGTGGGCCCCCTCCTCCATAAAACACATTAACATTTCCATGTTATGAACGTCTTTGTTTAAAGATGAATATAAGCCAGGCTTCCGGGCTGGATCTTACTCATTTACTTTCTTCTCTTTAAAGAAAACTAAGACATTTGTCCCCTAACTGCATCGTGGGCCCTCGGCACCATGCCAGCTCAGCCTAAGAGAGGCCAACCCAGTTCCTGCTTGACCCCAGGGCCAGCCTGTGCTAGGGTGGCCAACTCATTCCGGCTGGCCCAGAACTGTCCCAGGATCCCCTCGGTCTCAGGCAAACAAGCATGGCTGGTCACCCAACTTGCCATTCCCACTTCGGGCCCAGAGCTCCCCGGAAGCACGGACCACAGGACAGAATAACCACTACGACTGAACGGAAGTGGGCTGAGCCTGAGCCAGGGGTCAGGACTCAATGAGGAGCTGGAAAGATGCATCCCAAATCCACGCATGGTCCGGACTCAGCTGGCGGATCAGAACTGGGGACCCACATTTCCAGAGCTCCAGCTCCATCCAAGGCCTGGACTGGAGGTGGGGGCCACTGTCCTCCCTCCAACTGCATGGCAACTTTGAGATACAGGGGAGGAAAGGCACTGCAGAGAGGTGAACTAACTCTCCCTTGCTCCCTGGCTTTCAAGGGGTGGGGGCCGGAGATCAAGCCTTGACCTCCGGTTCTAAGCCTGGCCATGGTTTTGCAAGGCCTAGACTCTTCAGGAGGTCCAACATTCCTGTCGGTCCTGCCTCTGGGCAGGATAGGTGCTTTGGCAAGACCGGGATGGTAGAGGACAGCCCAGGAGAGGAGCTGGCCCCCTCACTCACCTGCCCTGCAGAGCAAGAACAGTGCCGTCCCCTAGGACCCACTCAGTGGCCACTAGCAGCGGCAGGAAGCCCCTTGGACAGTGTTTTCTCCCACAGGGCAGATGCCGGGGCCCCCCCAGACCTAGCCAGTCAGGTCTCTACAAAACCTCTTCAGAGCCGTGCTGCTAAGCAGCCAGAAACTGGGTGCCAGGAACTCAACCCTTCTCTCTGCTGATGGCTGTGGCCACCAGGGGTCCAGAACCCAGGACTGTAGTGTAGCTAGCTCCACCCACAGACCCAGAGGGGATGACCCAAAGGAGGGGCTTTCAGGAGGGCGCAAGGAAGGTGAATCCACAGCAAGAAAGCAAATCGCTGACTGGGGAGATTCTAAAACACGCACACTTTTGAAAGGACAAAACACAGGCGGGCCTAGTTCGTACTTCAGGCTGCACCAATGCTGTCCCCCAGCTGTCCTGGGAAAAAAACGCAGAGTCTCCCAATGACATGGACTCTGGGAGTCAGCCAGGCCCAGATCCTGGCTCTGCCTTCCACCGGCTGTGTGACCTGAGATAATATCGCTAAGCCTCGGTTTTCCCATTTGGAAGATGGAGGTCACTGTGAAGGTCAAATGAGCTAATCTGTGTCATATTTAGCCCGTTGCCTGGCGATTAGGGAAACCTTTGCAATCATATTTATCACACGGCCATAGAAATCCTGGTGTCATGCCTGGAACCTAATAAAGAAAGAATATTTACTAAGTGGATGATTTCCATGGAAACGTAGGGGTCCCTGCAGGTATCACCCATCCCATGATTCCAATCAGGAAGCGGAAGCTCTGAGGGTCCAATCGAGGCCCCGGTTCATTAGTGGTGGAATGGGCCAAGTCCCCCATCTGCCACGCAGCTTCCTTTCCAGCTCTCCCAGGGAGCACTCCACCCACCCCGGACCACCCAGGGCTGGGTGGGGTGCCTGAGAAATGAGACAGCCTCATGGGCCAACTGGCATCACGGTGCGTGAGCACCGGCACGAGGTTGGGGCTGGGGTGGGCAGGCATTCCTAGGCCTGGCTCTTCTAGCCTCTGCAGTGAAAGTGAGCAGGTTTCCTCCCGGTATAGTAGAGCTTCTCGTGCAAAGAAGAGGCAACAGCGGAAAAGAAAGCCTCGTGCTCTTTGTACTTCCTGTCTTTTTCTCCCTTGTTCCTCCTGCCCACCTCTGCAAGGGACAATTCTAGGTGGGAAGTGAGAGGGACTAGCCTGTTCCTCACCTGGGTTCACCCAGAAACTCACAGGTAGAAGGCAACCGTTCAAGACACCATGTGGGCCCAGGGGTGTCTGGGTGGCTCAGTTGGTCAAACATTGCCCTCAGCTCAGGTCATGATTTTGGGGTTCTGGGATTGAGGCCCTGCTTAATGGGGGAGGCTGCTTCTCCCTCTCCCTCCGTCCCTCCCCTTCTTGTGCTCCCTCTCTGACAAATAAATGAACAAGCAATAAAAAACAAACAAGTAAAACAAATGAGGAACAAAACAAACAAAAAGACACTGTGTGGGCCAAGGAGACATCAAGGGCTGTCCCTACCCAATGGGCTCCTGCAGGTTTCACAGTCTGCTAAGATGGGGTGGCCTGGGCATAAATGCCTCTTAGGGTACAAATTATAATACCAAATTACCTTATCTACTTTGATTTGGTGACCAAAGACAAATTGCAGGCACAATCTCCAGGGCAGAGACTACTCATTTCCTTTCTACCTAAAATCAGAACATTTTGGAGCTGGGAGGATCCTTTGAGAAATCGTAGTCAAACGTCCCATTTTACAGATGGGGAAAGTGTGGCTCAAAGCAACAAAGCCTGCTCCAGGCTACATAATCAAAGGCAGCTCATGCTGTGCTCTCCCACTGCATTTGGTAGTGAAGTTCTGGGTCGGGGAGAGTGGAAACTCTCCGCGCCTCCCCCACACCCACCACAAAGGCACAGAAAATGGAGATGGTACCCAAGCAGGGTGGGATTTGCTAGCTCAAGGAAATTCAGTATATTGTCATTTGTCAATCAGAGCACGGGTTAGCAGACTCCAGCCGGAGGGCCAAATCCACCTCCCTGGGTTTTACTGCAGTGCAAACCTGTTTGATCGTGCACATGCCATCTACGTGTTCTCACACTCCACCAGCAGACGTGAGCCACTGTGCGACCACAGGCAAGGCCTGCCAAGACCAAAATCGTTCTTACCTGGCCCTTGACAGGACAAGCATGCTGACTGCTGATTCAGAACAGGGGAAATGGCAGTCACACCCTGCCAGGAGTGAGTCGAGGCTCTTCTGCAACATCAGATAGGGCTGCACCACGCGTCACAGCCGGAAACAGACCCCGCTCAAGATCACACGGGAGGATGTCATAGAGCCGGGAGCTCCTTGCTGCTCCAAAGCTCTCTGAAGCCTTAGCACCATGAGCCAGGGACCTGTTGAACCATGGCTGCACTGTCATTTCAGTGCTGTGCTGACTCTAACTGGGGTGGGGAGAGAGAGGAGAGGGCGGAATTCATCTTCCTTTTCAAGATGAAATGGGAAGGGCCTAAGGTCCTTCAGTAGCACTTCCCATGCCCTGTTTGGAATTATGTTTATTGACAACACCGTATGGATCGGGGATAAGTATAGACAATAGAAGTACAGACAGATCCCAGTCAAAACTTGCCACCTGCCATCTTGGATTGGTCCTGCTGCGTGGGCTACGAGTGTGCCTGGGGAGCCATCGTGAGGGGCCTGGCTCTCCACAGTGCAGCCTCATGGCCGGAAGCCTGAGCGTCAGTCGTGCCCGTGAGACCCTGGGCAAGTTACATACCCCCAGAGCCACAGGTGTGTGTCTGTAAAGTGGAGCTGATGACAGGGCTATTGAGAGACGGAATGACAGAGTCCCAGGAAGATGCTGGGGTAGGATTGGGCTGCTCCATAACACTAGCTCAATAAATACCATCATTCCGTATCACTGTATCCTGGGATGTAAGAAAAAACATCAGGCCTTTATTTGAAGGTGTGCTCTAGGGGCACCTGGTGGCTCAGTATGTTGAGTGTCTGACTCTTGGTTTGGCTCAGGTCATGATCTTGGGGTCATGGGATTGAACCCCACATCAGGCTCCATGCTCAGAGGGGAGTCTGCTTAGGGTTCTCTCTCCCTTTCCTTCTTCCCCGCTCCCTCGATCTCCTCCAACTCAAGCTCTTTCTCTCTCTCTCTAAATAAATACAATCTTTAAAAACAAACAAACAAACAAATAAGGGCACCTGGGTGGCTCAGTCGTTCGGCATCTACCTTCGGCTCAGGTCATGATCTCAGGGTCCTGGAATTAAGCCCTGTGTTGGGCCCCCTGCTCAGTGGGGAGCCTGCTTCCCCATCTCACTCTGTTGCTTCCCCTGCTTGTGCTCTCTTTCTCTCTCCGTGTGACAAATAAATATAAATAAAATAAAGTAAAAATAAAAATAAAGAAAAATTAATAAAGGTAGACTCTGGAACAGGCAGCAGCTTATAATGAAAAAGTCTTGTCTGGTGTTAGGCCCCAAATGAAGTTTCTGCCGAAGTTGACACTCACGTTACCTTCGTGTCATTTTTACCATCTTTAATTTGGTAAACCAACCCTTACAACAAGGCGGATGAGTCCTCAACTTCCTTTCCACCTCAACCACTGAAGTCTAATGAAGCAGCTCTCACAGAATGTAGAAAATGATTAGAAAACCCTTCTTGGAATTCCTTTGCAGACGATCTGTGAAGCGAAAAAAACTATTTCCCATGCCTTCTCTTGCCTGTAATTTCTCTTAAGTGTAAGTATTTCCATTCATGCAGTCAGAAACTCTACCTCGCACGTTTGTGGAGGGAGGGTCTCAGGAAAATCCCTATAACTATAGGTTCAGCCCACAGGAATCCCAGGAGGCAGAGGCCTGCCCTCCTGATGATGGGCAGCCCACAACTGGGACCAGTATTACCTCTGCTACTAAAAGATACTAAGAGGGCGACTGGGTGACTCAGTGGGTTAAGCAGCTGCCTTCGGCTCAGGTCATGATCTCAGGGTCCTGGGATCGAGTCCCACATCGGGCTCTCTGCTCAGCAGGGAGCCTGCTTCCCTCTCTCTCTCTGCCTGCCTCTCCATCTACTTGTGATTTCTCTCTGTCAAATAAATACATAAAATCTTTAAAAAAATATATTAAAAGATACTAAGAGCTCCCCGTAAGCGGCACTCTGTGCCCTGTGCGTGTGATCTCAAATGTGTAAGGTAACACAAGCACAAGACTATTTCCTGCAGCCTTGTTTGAAAATACCGGAAGATTGGAAACCTAAAAATCCATCAGAGGGGGACTCGTTACATAAGTTACGATCCATCCGTATAATGGAATACCAAACGGCCATAAAAACAAATGAAGAAGCGCTCCAGCCCTGATAGGGACCGATTTCCAAGATGCACTGTCAAAAGCCCAAATAGCAAGATGCTGACACTTGTATTAAAAAGCGTATATGTGCATGCCTGTGTGTAAATTTACAGATACGCAAATGTATATAAATATTCACAAAGAGATCTCTTATTTACGTGTATACAGCTGGAGTATCTTCCAGAGGATATGGAAGGAGTCGGCGACATTGGGTTGCCTCCAGGGAGAGAAACCAGTGGGCTGGCTGGAAGACAGGTCTGGGAAGATTTTTTTTTTCACTTTTGTAACTACTGAAGTTTGAATCATGAAAGTTATGCTGTTTATAAGGATAGAAATAAATGAATCCCAGAAAGCCAAATAAAAGGGTGAAACAGAGCTAGAATGAGAGGCTCACATTTACCTTTCCTAGGCCCCACCGCAGCATCACCACCAGGGATCAGACACACACACTCCCTCCTCATGGGATTTGTCACGATCCCCCTCCTCACCCCACCCGGGGCCCTGCAGACCACCCACCCCCCTTGTTAGCACACTTCCCCAGGGCTAATCTGCAGAAAGGGCTGGGGATGGTCCCTCCTCCCCAGCATATCCCAGACAGGCCAGGAGGCAAGTCCAGTTCTCCTCTGGCCTCCCAGCCCCTGGCAGAGCCAAGTTAACAAAAAACCGTTTCAAACAGTGTCTAGAACAGCGCCTGCGTGCCTGGGCGCAGCTGACACTCAGTAAATACTGTTTGTATGAATGAAGACAGAGAGGAGAGTCAGGAAGTAACAATCAAGAAATCACCATGCCCTTGGGGTGCTGGGGCGGCTCAGTTGGTTAAGCAGCTGCCTTCAGCTCAGGTCATGATCCCAGGGTCCTGGGATCGAGCCCTGCATAGGGTCCCTGCTCAGGGTGGGAGCCTGCTTCTCCCTCTCCCTCTCTGTCTGCCACTCTGCCTAACTGTGCTCTATGTCAATAAATATTTAAAAAAAAAAGAAAGAAAGAAATCACCATGCCCAACTTAAGGTCACCTTACGCCCCTGAATTCACAGTTGGGGGATCATTGTCCCCAAGGTATTAGTTAGTAGATGAGGATGCACTCACGGAATGGTCAAGTGACCCACAAGGATGTCTGAACAAGGCGCAGCAAGGACAGCCGGCAAGAGGTTGAAATTACATAGAATGGGCCCTCCCCACTCTTTACCAGACTCCATTATAACCCCAAACACTAAGCCTCAGTGTGATGTGTAGAAGCCTTGGTCCCTGTCCAAGAAGGCTTAGTCAGTCACTGATTTAGCCAGTGGATTTGGGAATCAGGCAGACGCCAAGGATTTCCTCTCTTGGAAACCGACCACTTCACAGGTCTTTTGCCTGGAGTGGATAATAATTACAGCTCTTTCCCAAAATATGGGTTTCTTTCCCCATCGACCTCATTTTCTACCTTTAACTTTGCATATAAAAACAACAGCATAGTGACTTGACAAGGTGAATAAAAGCTCTCCTGGCTCGATAAACAGAATACCTGTTTAGGTTCGCATAGGAGCTTGGCAAGACAGGAAGGACCACCTGGGGGCCGAAAACCAAGAGGGAATCTGAAGATGGAAGCAGGAGGAGGTAAGCCGATGCTAAGGGGATGGGTGAAAACCCGGTCACCCAGTGGTCCTGTTCTAAGGCCCCATGCAGGGAGAGGATGGGAGACCAGGAGCCGGCAAAGGATGAGAAGTGGGAACTGAGACCCCCCCCCCATCTACAGTTAAGACCACTGGAGGGCTACAGTTTTGGGAAAAGGATGGACACCCTTCAAAGCCCACCAGCACAGGGACTGGACAAGGACGTCTGGGCACTTACACTTCTGCCTAGGAAGTGGGTGAAGGATTTCTAGAAATCCCCTCCTGTGTTTGTAAACACCTGCCTGCCTTCTCACTGGGTAAGGGTTTGAGTTTATAGTCTCTACGGGGTTCAGGAACATCTATACAATGAGAAGAATATGAACCCATTCCCACACCTGTGTTACACCTGAGGAACCTGGCAGAGTCATAAAGAAAACCACCATGGAGGGAGAGAGCCTCAATTCTGACCACACTGGTTTCCTACAGATACACCTCTAGTCACAATCCAAAATTACAAAATATACACAGACACACAGACACACACACACACGAGCAAGAGTCAGCAGATACCACAAAGAACATCAAAGTCAGCTTAAGCGATGAGTGAATGCGTAACACAAAAATGGAAAAGATGAATAATATAAAAAGAGTTGAAGAAGACACGGAGGGTAGTTGAGACAGTTGCATGGAGAAAGTTCCAGAAGGATGAGAATGGAGATGATGGGGAAAGGCACAACCTGAAAAGATAATGAAAGATTTTCCAAAACTGATGAGAAACTAAGATTTTAAAAATAATAAAAGTGCTACGTATGAGGACCCTTGGCAAGTACTGGAAGCAGGACCCAGATGTATGTTGAGGCTGGGGACAGGAGAAAAGTGGAAAGGTGAGGCTCAATCATCGAGTGCCCGACTCATGGAACTGGGATGGTAACACAGACACATACCTTCACGAAGAGTAAGGAGGCAGGACAGGACGAGAAATCTCCGAGAAAGGAAACAAAGAAACAAGAAGGAATCAAGCACCCGGAAAGACTAAGAAAGCCACCTAACCTCTGTTAAGGCCCATCAAAACAGGGAGAAGGCAGAAATAAACATCATCAGGAATAAAGAAAGTAGACCCTAAGTATACGCACCACCAATACACATGATAACAGAGGAAGGAGACATATTCCGAAGGAGATAGAAACTGACTGATTTAATGAAAGCTCAAAAAGAAGTAGAAAATTGGAAATACCTCTAACCATTAAACAAACCAAACTAGTAGCTGGAAAGAAAAAAAAAAATCCAGCTGTAACAAACAAACCCAGGCTGAGGCTATTTTATCGTTTAGATTTTTCCAAACCTTCAAGGATTGGATAATTCTTAATACACACAAGAATCTGAAGACGATCCTTAACATATGGACATATACAAATGTGAATGAATCACAGACACACATGTAAACATATACACATATTTCAAGATAATCCTTAACGAGTACAAATATTTGAATATTTGAGAGTATTGCTTAACAAATGTGATAAAGCTAATTTGGTGGATACTTACTTCAACTAAACAGGGACAGAAAGAAACTACATTTATAGGCTGAACTCACTGCTGAACATGGACTCATAGGTTCATGAAAATATTACCAATTGCATCCAACAACGTAAACTCAGGTTTATCCCCAGAATCAACAATGTTAAAGATAAGAGAAACATGGTTAATATAAAATCCATCCCAATAAGAGCATAAGGAAGAAATTTTTTATCTCTTTACTTGCAAAAAAGCATTGATAAAATTCACAACCACTCACAATGAAGGCCCCTGAGAAAATATGAATGAAAAGGAATTTTAAACCTGTTACAGAAAATCTCCCAAACACCATTAAACCTGATTCTTCTGGTAAGACTTCAGGATTATTCCCTTTCAAGTCAGGAACATGAAAAGGAGGCCAACTTGCTGAACTTCTGTTCAAAACTGAATGGAGAGTTCTAACTCTGTGTAGTCCGGCGTGATAACCACTCAGCCCTCAGAATGTGGCTGGGCTAAACTGAGGGGCGCTCGAAGTATAAAATATACACCGAGTTCTGAAGACTAGAGGAAGCAAGAATATTAACCATCTCAACCATCTTTACCATTAATTGCCTGTTGACACGATACTACTTCGATATACTCAGTCAACTAAAATATAATATTTGAAATTAATCCCACCCATTTCTTTTTACTTTTTTTAAGATTTTTTTTTTTGACAGACAGAGATCACAAGTAGGCAGAGAGGCAAGCAGAGAGAGAGAGGAGGAAGCAGGCTCCCTGCTGAGCAGAGAGCCCGATGTGGGACTCGATCCCAGGACTCTGAGATCATGACCTGAGCCGAAGGCAGCGGCTTAACCCACTGAGCCACCCAGGCGCCCCCTTTTTACTTTTTGAATCATGGCCGCGAGAGGTGTTTACATCACACGGGAGGCTCACGTCGTATTTCCATTGGATGGTTCTGGTCCAGACAACCCAACAGCAAGACGAAAAAGGGAAAATAAAGATGCAAGATTCGGAAAGAGAAAAAACTTTCATAATTTGTAAAGGATGTGATTATATAAAATAGCTATAAAATCTAGATGGATACATTTAATAAGATATCATTGAGACTGACGAAACCAGAAGTCAAGAATGAGAAACTGTCATTTTTATTTTATTTTATTTGAAATATTTTATTTATTTATTTGACAGAGAGACAGCGAGAGAGGGAATAGAAACAGGGGGAGTGGGAGAGGGAGAAGCAGGCTTGCTGGAGAGCAGGGAGCCCAATGTGGGGCTCGAACCCAGGACCCTGGAATCGTGACCTAAGTCGAAGGCAGACAGTTAAGGACTGAGCCACCCAGGCACCCCAAAACTGTCATTTTTAGATATATACTACCATTTACAACACCAAAGAACTGTAGGGAACACAGAGTAAACTTAACAGAAAATGTGTAAAATCTTTATGATATAAATTATAAAACTCAATTAAAAGACATAAAGGAAGCATTAAGAAAAGATCATGATCACAGATGGGGAAAATTCAACAGGATAAAGATGGCAATCTTCCCAAATTAATCAAATCAAGTCCAATCAAAATTCCAACAGGGATTTCGGATAAAAAAGTTGATCTGAAAATTTTCATGGTAAAGCAAAGGCCAGATAAGAACCAAGATGTTTTGAAAAAGGAACATAAGAGGGATTTGCCCTATGAGGCATTACCCTTAATAAGAAGCTATAGCAGTTAAGACAGTGTGCAAGCATATAGGGAAACCCACAGGCCAAGGGATCAGAGACCTGAGGAGCCAGCAACAACCCTACATGAATAGAAGAGAAACCAACATGTTACAGTCTTTGCAGTTAAAAAATCATTTAAAAGAAAAGCAGTAATTGCTACCAGGACAAAGTTCATCCACATAGACCAATACAACAAAATCCGATCTCAACATCATGTCAAAGACAACTCCAGTTACATTAAAGAGCTATTCATAAATGTGCAGTTTTAGAATTTTTAGAAGAAAATACAGGAGAACATCTTTATGACCTCAAGGTGGGGAAGAAATTCTTAAACAAGATACAGATGCATACCACAAAGGAAAAGAATGATGCAATTGATTACGTTATAATGTACAACTTCTGTCCCCCTAAGCCATACCATAAGGAAGACAGGGAGAAATTATTTATTAACACATCTAAACAACCAATGATTAATATATTTTTAAAAAATTTTTTTAGGAAGAAAGCAGACGCTCAGTAGAAAGTGGAGCAAAAGAAATGAACAGGCCAACCACGAGAGAAAAAACCCTGATGTCCAGTATATAAACGAGAGGGTACAAATTAAAATAAGATTGTTCTTGCTCATTAGAATGCCCCCCAGATGTAAGTCTAATAATACAAATCAGTGTTTGAAAAGAAGGGGTAAATTTGTCCAGCCACTTTGGAGAGGAAGTTGGCAGTATCTAACAAAGCTGAAAACATACGAACCCCACAAGCCACAGTTTTATTCCTGTAGCTACCCTGGGGCTAGGACTTTCAAACCATCCCACTGTGACGCAGAGGCATCCGACACAGCAGTGGGGTCATGCACGAGCACACAGACACATGAGCAGCTTTACCTTGATCACCTGCAATGCACGGTGATATTTTCTTTATTTTCTTTTTTAAAGATTTTATTTATTTATCTGACACAGAAAGAGAGATCACAAGTAGGCAGAGAGGCAGACAGCTCCCCGCTGAGCAGAGAGCCCAACTCGGGCCTCTATCCCAGGACCTGAGACCATGACCTGAGCGGAAGGCAGAGGCTTAACCCACTGAGCCACCCAGGCACCCATGCACGGTGATATTTTCTATCTCACCTTTCCAAATGCTCTGTGTTACCCACAAAATTGATTTCATAACGCTCGCCCCTGCCCAAAGAACTTGTATATGTGTGTACAGGAGGAGACATGCTCCATCTGTAGCAACAATGTTTGCACTAATAAAAAACTGTAAACAATTTTAATGGCCTCAATAGGGAAGGAGATAAACAGACTGTGGAATACTCATTGGTCGTGGAGTACACCGATGTACACCGAGTACACCTTTCACAAGCTGATCACAGCTTACGGCAGCGACACAGATATATCTCAAAACAATGATAGTATGTGCAAGGAAAAATACATCTATATACACAGCAAAATAAGGTCTGAATTTTTAAAGCACTGTAGGTGGAGATGCACATATGTGGTGAAAATGTGAAAAAGCATCTGAGGATGATAAACAAAACAAATGTTCTCTGCAGGGGGGAGCAGGGGCGAGGAGGGGACCGATCAGGGTCTAAAATGATCATGAGACTAGGGGGAGGCCTGTGATGTGCTCTCGGCCTCCCACGCCCCAAAGGGGACTTCTTGATCTCCAACACTGTTAACAACTGCCAGGACATGTCAATACTACAACATACCTGACTTTTAGACAATCTGATGTGCATTTTTGAGTTCTATGCGATGTACATTCCTACTGTCTGCACTCAGGACAGACCAGCTCCCACTCGATACAGCACATTTCAGAAAGAAGGCCCAAAAAAATGTATGAGTAAGGAGCACCTGGGTGGCCCAGTCTGTTAAGCATCTGCCTTCGGTTCAGGTCATGATCCCAGGGTCCTGGGATCGAACCCCTCTTTTGGAATCCTTGCTCAGTGGGGAGTCTGCTTCTCCCTCTGCTCCTACCCCAGCTCGTGGTCTCCCTCTCTCTCTCTATCAAATAATTAAATAAAATCTTTCAAAAAATGTATGGTTAAGCTGCATGGATATCGATTACACCTTTTTGTGTGCTTAAAACATATATACATTCTATGCAGTTATATTTGCTTGTCTTTTCCAAAGACCAGACCAGCCAGAATAAGGTGCTTACAGAGCCCCAGCACACGGAAAGCCAAGACAGACTGGAGCCTGCCTAGCTAGGGGAGGGAGGTGTTGGTTGACAGCTCTTGGGGTCGACAGTGGGGAAGGCCAGCAGGCAGACCTACTCAAAACAGCATCTGAGGATTGCAACAATTCCCGAGTGAACGTTTCTTGAGGATGACATCTAACCAGCTCCCGCTGCAGCCTCCTGGGGCCGGGGTCAGTCAGCTCCCAGGCAGCTCTACAAGATCTGCTGTCCTTCCCTGCATCATCTTCTTTGTCTAAGCAATGGGTACAGTGCCAGCTCTCCTATCTCAGAGGCAGGGAGCTGATCAAATGGACAAGACATGTGCTTTTGTGGCGCAGCCCAGGGTCTGGCTGCTGCTGACCAGGGAGGCCTCAGGACTACCGGGAGGAGGGGGTGTGTCCACACCGGGGACATGCCGACACTCGCTAAGGAGGCACACTGGAGCTACCACACACCAGCACCAGGCACAATTCTTAATTTCCTCTGTGTGGCTGGGAGCATCACCCCCATTACTGATGGGGAGACCGTCACAACGACCCCCGGAACCTGGCTTTCCAATTCTGACTCCAGGCGGGACCCCTTTCGCTCTGCCATAGCCACCTATAGCTGAAAGACCGTGATTTTCAGCCGCACCACTCTAGAATCCCAGCCGCCACTTTCCCCTCTTCCAAAAGATTTGTGTCTCATCGGGGCAGGTAATCAAAACCCACAACCACTCCACTGGAAGGACAATGTTTGTTCCAAAACATCTGCCTGATCATGATGGCACCGAAGTGCACAGGTGATCAGTGAAAACCGACATGGAAACCGGTTCAGGATTAACCAAGAAAACTTGGGATGCAGAGTTACAGAAAGACCCATACGAGGAGAGCACAGCCAACTCCTTGCTTACACGTGATCTCCCAGCCCTGAAAAGCAGGACAAGGCAGGGAAAATACCTTCTAGAGCTGGTCAATTCTTTTCTTCTTCTTCTTCTTCTTCTTCTTCTTCTTCTTCTTCTTCTTCTTTTTTTTAAAGGGCCAGTCAATTCTTAAAGATAGCAAAGGACCAGCAGGGGAGTACCTTTCCTTTTTTTTGGGGGGGGGGGCGGGGAGTACCTTTCCTATGCAAACCAACCAATGCAGAGCCCAGACTCCACCGTCCTCTATCTGGCTTATTCCTCTGCCCTGATCATCCCCAGAGTCTGGTACCAGAGTCGGGGAGAGAGAGCCCCACACCCTAGAGCCTGCTGAAATTCTTCTGACTAGCCCATCCTAAACCTGCTTACCTCGCCTCACCCGTTCCTTTCCCCAAAAGCCACAATCAAAGCTCCTGCCCAGGCTCTCCCCTCACTCTTGCCTGCTGGATGACTGGCGTGCCCCATACGGTGGGGCGTACCCCTTCCTCTTCCAGTAACAAACTATCTCTTGAGTGACAATCGTTTCCCATCTGTTGGCCTCAGCATACCTGAGTAATAATGAAATCTACATTTTAAAACATGCTTGTACGTGAGGCAGAGAATCGGGCTGGATGGGGGGTGGTGGTGGGGGTGCAAACATCCCCAGGCTGTGCAGCAGCATTCATGGGTCACTTTGAAACCGGCCAACACACTGTTGACTTCAGCTGAGCCCGCCAAGCAACTACAGACTCTCTATGTGTTACTCCTGAGTTTTAAGAACAGTACTGACATGCCTTTGGAAGGCCTGGGGATTGGCTTCCAGCTGAATTTTAAACCTTGGTTTGTGGATTCTGCTGAGAGAATCTTAAATTCAAATGCTGAGTGTCCCTAAATGGCCCGCATGTGTCCTAACTGCCGGCGGGGAGGTTTGGGGAGCGGGAGGATCCTCTTAGTCCGGGGGGGTCTGGGATGTCCTGAGCTCCCTGGGGGCGGCCAGTGGGGTGAGGGGAGGTAACCTGTGTGGTGGAAGCCAGCTGCTTAATGTCTCAGCAGAAGCTCCAAGGGGCGCAGCACACATAAGGGGACCTGCTCATCCAAGGCGGGGTGGGGGGGTGAGGCTTCCCATCGATCCCCAAGGCAGCCCTGCAGAAACAGCCTGACTCTGGTTCTGCAGACAGGGACGCAGCTCTCATCAAGGGACGGTGACTTGCTCAAGGTCACACAGCAAGGGTACAACAGCGGTGGCGTCTCCTGGGACGTGGTTCCTGAGTACACACTAGCACATCACCATGCCTCGGGGAGGAGAGCCTTTTCCAGCTATCCCCGCCTTTCTGAGGGTTAAGACACTGAGCTTCGGGAGTCTCTAACCTGTCAGATGCCACCCCATGGAGGACGCATCCTCCTGGTCTTCTGCTACCACACACAGTCCACATGTTCCCCACCCCCCCACAGGGCACAGCAGCCAGGGACTCGGGGACGTCCCTGGCCCAAGTCACACAGCTGGGGAGGGCAGGACTGCCCTCCAGTCTGGCTCTGGCTCCCTTCAGAAAGTCGTTTACTTTCCAACAGCCTAAACATACACCCCCAGCTGAGTCACGAGCCAGGTGCACCCCAAGGGTGAGGGTGGCATCCCTGGGGTCCGAGAGCTGCTCCGACCGGGCTAGAACCAGAATGTGCCCCTGCAGGGGCAGACACAGAAGTCATCCCCGGAGAGCCAAGTTTCTGCCTGGACACAGCTGTCTGTCCCTAAGTGCCCTGCTGGAGAAGGCTTCCGGGGTTTGCCTTCCCAGTGCTCACAGAGCTGACTACCCCAGCACACGGCTCCATCAGCCACGTGCAGCAGACCACACCTTGGAGCCTAGAGGACCCTGTGGCACTAGTCATCCCACCCTGGACTAGGCGGGTATGGGCTGGGACCTCACCGACTCACGCTGATTCCCCATCACCAAGCAAAGAGCGCCCTGAGTCCCTGGTTTCTTACGGCTGGTTGAGAGAACCGACCAAGAACTCACTGTGGTTTCTGTATATGGTAAATCTCCTGGGTGCCAAGGCAGGTGCAGCCCAGCGGAAGCCCATCTCACAGGACACTTCACAGGCTGACTTGGGGCACTAATCTTCACGGTCTTTCCGTTTCCCTCCTCTCGCTATAAGCAGGAAATTTATGAGCATGGCCTCATTTAATCCCACAGCAGCCCTGTCAGGTAGGAATCACAGGGAACCCCGCATACAAATGCAGAGGCTGGCTGGGAGAAATTCACGGATGTAGCAAGCTTCTGAGTGGGATTCAAGTCTGTACTCCCAGCTGCCAGACCATGCACCACCTCCCTTTCCAACCCTTTCGCTGTCACTCTGAAATGGGACAATGACAATGTCACAGGGGCTGTGAAAATCGGAGACAATATATGTAAGCAGTTTTCCCGGGTTTGGCTCTCACGGGTGCACGCTGAAGATGCTCTCAGCAGAGAAACTAATATTCTGCTCAACATCTCCCAACCAAAAAAAAAAAAGGAATAAAAGGACTCTGATCCAAGCCTTTCCACTTTGGGTGTGAGCCCGTCTGACTTGTGATGCACACAGCTGTTCTCCCCAGAAAACCCCGGTTCTCCCCTGGTCTAGGTTGGCATCCTGGCAGGCCCTATGGCCACCCTGGACACCCGACCCCATGCCGCAGAAGTCGCTACATCATGAGGGTCTTCCTCGGAGGACCACCAGTCAACGGCCCGATCGGAACAACTCCCAGGGACCCAAACTGAAGGCCTCTGGGGAACTTGCAATCTGCTCCAGAGGCCCAGCAGAAGGAGGCTCAGGTATGGAGACAGGGGCCCGTCGCCTGCCAGGATGAACCTCAGTGTGCAGACACAGCGAATGGGGGAAGAGAGGCAGGAAGAAAAGGAACCCAGAGAAACAAAGAGAACAGAAGAAAAGAGAGACAGAGATACGGGGGCAGAGAATGAGACAGAAAGAAAGAGAGAAAGAAAGATACAGGACCAGGAACCGACCATGGAGAGAAAGAAAGATACAGGACCAGGAACCGACAGAGGGAGGCAGGGTGACAGGAAAAGAGGTACAGACAGACAAACAAGCAGAGTGACATGACTGCAGCCGTCAGGGAAGGGCAGTGGGAACGAGAGAAAAGAGGCTGACAGCCACCAGAGATGCGCAGACGGCACAACAGGGACACAGACAGGCTGGCCTGGCCGGGAAGGTCCTAGAGGGGAGCTCCCCCACTGCCCGCATGCCCCCTCTATGGCGTGGGGGCACTGGGCTGTCCTTCGGGAGCCCCAGAAGACAAGCCCACGATCCCAGTCTGTCCTGAGCTCTGTTGGCCTCCTTGGTTGAAATGGGCTCCTAGGTCCATGCTGGGCTTCCGGGACCACCACATGGGGACCCGTGCACCACTACTGTGCTGTCCTTCTTACAGTTGGGGGTGGGGCCTGGCAGGTGCCACGTATGCATGTGTGTGTCTTTGTATGCAAGGGCCCACGAGTCCAAACTTGTGCACACGCTCAGCACACTCGCTGCCTGGTAGAGCCCAGCCTTCTCCCTGCTTAACCAGCACCCAAGAACTGAGGGCTTCTGGGGGCTCGGGCACAGCACATGGGCAGAGGGCAGGGTGGGACCTCGAGGGCAGAGGGGATTAAGCTGCTAAAACAAACAGCAGTAAGGAGGGACACGACATGTAGCCACACCGTGGTCTCACCTGACGCCTGCCCTCCAGGATGGCGGGTACTCTGACTGAGGATGGAGATGGGTTTCTGACTTGCCCAGAGTCTGGGGGCCAGCTGGAAAGGTCACCACAACCCATCACCATCAGACTTCCGCCAGGTAACAGTAAACACCGACCTCCAAATCCGCCTTTATTGTCATCCAAAGCATTTCTGCTCAAAGCTACCTCCTGTAAGCAATTGTGTGTGCACACAGGCACACACACACCTTCGCAGCTTCCATAAGTCACGCACCCATCACCTGCCAAGCCCCCTTCCATCTGGACTCCCAGCACAGTGCTTCCTCAAGGGGGCTCATGGAAACTCGGCCCCATAACCAAGCCCCCAGGAAGGAGACCCCAAAAGGAAGGATCCTGGCAAGCTTACAGGATCTCCAACCCACACAACTCCCTCACGCAACACTCACCCCCGCAGGGGGCATGTTCTCCTCCACCCCCAGCCTGGTGCACAGCCCCAGCCATGGAGGCACCTTGGCAAAGGGATGGGACCTCCAGCATTTGGGGGATGGGCTAATTTGGTGATACTGGCCAAGGCAGATAAGAGGCTCCTGGAAAACAGGTACTGTGTGCTGTCTGGTTTCCTCCTCATATGCACCCACAGGGGCAACACCCTGTTAGCCCCATTTAGATTGGGGCTCATTCTGCCTGCTGTAGGCCACCAAGCTGGTAAGTGGCTGGACTGAGGCTCAGCTCTGTCCAACTGCTGGGTCTGTGGTCCTGAGCATGAAACCACCTTTGAGTATACTGGCCTCATAAAGACACAAGCTGGGTCAGAAATACACTCAGATTCCCCAAGTGTCCACTCTGTAAAACACAGAGAAAGAGACCATCTACTGACAGTTTACCAGTCTGCTTTGAAGTGTTCTGGTCTCCGGAGACATGCATGTGTGTGGCTGTGAGAACGAGCGCATGTGTGCACGGGCAGGTCTCTGTGACGGTCAGTGTGTGTGTGCAAGTGTGTCTAAGTGCACGTGACCATGTGTAAGGGATGTGGGGATGAGGGATGGTGTCACTATGGTGGGCCACTCTGGTGTGAGGGTATGTGATGGTGTGTATGACTATGGCAAGTGTGTCCGTGGGTGTGTGCGTGACTGTCCATGTGTGGATTTGTATGTAAGCGTGGGTGATGGCGCACGTGTGAGGTAGGGGTGTGTGTGTGTGTGTGTGTGTGTGTGTGCAGGACAGCAGGCTGCATGCCTCCCCTGAGAGCCCTGGGCCCGGCCTCGGCCTGGGGGGCGAGGCAGACATTTGGGGGAGGCTGGGGAAGGAAGAGTGACCACGGACAATAATTTTTTAGGAGGTAGAAGCCACAGCCTCGGCAGAGAATCCATTTTAGCAACAAGAGAAGTGGAATAACGTGGCAAATTACAGTGTCTGACCAAATAAATTATTCCTTTCATTTTAGCATTTTGTTTGGAGGAGAGCTTTAAACTTCATCTCTGAGCATATTCAGCAAGTGCTTACTGAGCGGATTTGGCTGTAATTAATATGAATTTAACTTTCTTTTCTTTCCCAAGGCATGGAACTGGAGGAGAAATGGGGCAGGGCAGACTCCTCTGGGCTGTGGGCTGGGTGAAGGTTTAATAGCTTCATAGACCTGTACGAGCTACAAGGGCAAAAGGGAGAGGAAAAGTATAAAACCTTTAATTGCTGCTTCCCAAAATAACCTCAGCCCGCCCGTAATAGGCTTATGCTGGATTTTCATTCTTTTCACAGAGGGGGAAAAAAAATCAGATTTGAATTTCTCAAACCAACATATTTTCTGCAGGTCCCGCCCTCAGTGTCTCTCTGGGGTTGAAAGCCCCAACGTGTGGAGCCCCGGGGACAAGGGATTCAGACACGAGGCTGTCCTCATAATGGTTGTCTCAGGGAACAGGGGCCTTGAGGTCAAGCGAAGCCTTCCTCAGAGAAGCCCAGGGCCGCGTCCCGGAGGGCTCACCTCTTCTATGAAACAAGGGAGCGGTTGGACCAGACCCACAAGGTCCTTCCCAGCTTGAAAAGTCCTAAGGTCTTTGGACCTGCTCCGCACCGACTTTTTAAAAAGATTACTGAATTCTGAAAATTGTGTTAAAATTTACACAACATGGAATTTGCCATTTTAACTATGTTTAAGCTTGTAGTTCAGTGGCATTCAACCACTGACATTGTATACAGTCATCCCCCGCCCCCACCGTCCATCTCCAGAACCTTCTCACCTTCCTCAAATGAAAGTCTGTCCCCATTGGGCAGTAACTCCCCAGTGCCCCCTCCCTCAGCCCCCCAGCCACCACCATTCCACGTCCTGTCTCTGAGTTGGACTACTCTGGGTAACTCCTAAGAGCACAGTCACACAGTATTTGTCTTTTTGTGACTGGCTTACTTCACATAGCATAATGTCCTCAAGGTCCATTCACGCGGTGCCAGGTGTCAGAATTTCCTTCCTTTTTAAGGATGAATAATACACCATTGTGTGTCTACACCACATTTTGCTTCTCTTTTCATCCGTCAGTGGATGCTTGGGTTGCTTCTAACTTTTGGCTGGTGGGAATAATGCTGCTGTGAACACAGGTGTGCAAATATCTCTTCAAGCTGCTGCTTTCCATTGTTGTGGGTAAATACCAGAAGTGGGATTGCAAGATCCTACGGTTATTCCGTGTTGAATTTTTGGAGGTGCTGCCATACCGTTTCCCGAGGTGGCAGCTCCATCATGCATTCTTGCCTGCGGGGCACGAGGCCTCCCATTTCCACATCCTTACCAATCCTTGCTACAGTTTGTGTTTCTTTGACAGTGGACATCCTAGTGGATTTGAGCAGAGGACTTGGCTCACGTGAGCTGGGTTCACACTACCTAGCAAGATGTATCAGCAAAAACTTCCTTTGGGCCACTCCATCTTGAAAGATGGCAGCAGTTGGGGCCAGGATAAGTCTGCCACAGGTTTGCATTTCCGGGCCGGCTCCAGATGAGCCCCCAGAGCACTCATGTGATCACTGATTCCCTCAACAACCATTTGACATGTACAGAGGCAGGTGCCGTTCTAGGTGCTAGGGACATAATGGTCTCTCATGGACTCACGATGAGAAAGCAAGGTGGTGGGAGCCCAGCTTATCCTGGGAGCTCATGGCTCAGGAGACTGAAGTACCGGGAGATGTAGCCTGAAGGGAAATCCTAGTGAAGAACACGCCAAGCATTTGAAGGGAGGCCAGAAGAAACTAGGAAACGCTGCCTGGGTTCATCTGGAATGGGTTCCAAAAGTCATCACCGGGGACAGTAATTACAGAGACACTCATCTGCCTGATTCTCAAATCACTCTCCTGGGCGATGTGTGGTGGAAGCCTGAGGCTCCAGGCTTCGAAAACCGAGGGACCTGGGTCCCTCCCCACCACTCCCACCTGCGTGAGCCAGGACAACTGCTCTCTCTCGGTCTTAGGCCCCTAACTTCTAAAATGGGAACACAGGGGATGCCCATCTTTTGCAGGGGGTTAAAGGCTAAAAGTCTGTACATAAGACAAAAAAACCCCAATAGCCCAAATCTACCCTTGCACACCTCAAGGGAGGCCCCATGGGGAGGCAGACCCGCTCTCACAAGTCCAGTTCACGGACACCTCTGTGTGAAAACACCCGTTGCTCCCCCAGCCTCCCACACCCAGCCAAGAAGTAACAGAGGAGTCTGGCTGCCTTCAGAGGCCTGTGCGTGACAACTCTGGGTGTGGAACCAGCAGGAATTAGGAGTGAAAACTCTGGCTCAAGAACTCATGAGGCAGGAAGCAGAAATGAACATGACCTGAGACCAGCAGGTGCTCACCCGACCTCCCCACCAAGCCAGCCCCAACGCACACTGGTCGAGGAACGGCGGGCAAGGGCACTGCTTCAACCACACGCATGGTTTCCCTCTGCCCTCCTCTGTCCCTCTCGCCCAGACAAGCTGAGTTGGCTTAGCTGGGGGCCTGCAGGTGCTCGTCAGCCACAGCTCTCCCTCCCTTCCCGCCCCACCCCACCCTGCCGGGCTGGCTGCAAGCCCCGCAGCTGTCCCTGGACAGAGCCTGGCCTCAGCCCAAGGCTCAGCTCTGTCATAACAAAGGCAGCCGCCTCCTGTCATGTCCCGCAGAGAAGGCCCAAAGGCCCATGGGGTTCTCACCCCCGGCATCCTGTCCCTTGCCGGACCCTGCCGGGCCACAGCTGGAGGGCAAGGCTCTGAGCTGCTGAGGCTCGTGTGGGGATGTCTGTGAATCAGCAGACAGAGGAAGGAGGTGTCCTGTGATCCTCCGCCTGGTTACCCAAATGTCTCTTGGCCTAGCCAGGGTGAGGCCCACTGGACAGAACACAGCCCACCCTCTGTCTGGCTGAGCCGTGGCTAATGGAAGAGACTTACTAGGCGGGGATGCAAGAGGCTCTGAGGATGGCGGGAAGCACCAGAAAGGGGCATGTGGTGGAGAGCTGTGTCCCCCAGATAGCCACCTTTGAGGGAGAAGATAACAGTCCAGATTCATGTTTACCCACTGCCTCCATGGCTCTGCTTCTGGGCTCCAGAAAAAGATAAATCATTTCTCTCTCCTCTGTTCCTCCCCGCTTCTGGCCCAACAGTCACTTCTCCCATATGATGGCCTGACAGGAAACTCCAGTGTCTCATTGTCCTTATTCACATGCCTTATCTTCTCCCACCAGCTGTGTGATTTAGGGTAAGGGAGTTAACCTCTCTGAACCCAAGTCCTAATACTGGTCTTGCTACACTATGGCCTCCCACTGTAATATATATATATATATATTATATATTTTTTAAAAGTCATCCCAATATAAATCACCAAAGACTTGAACATTTGGATTTCTATAGCCTATATAAAACAGAAAAACCCATTTTTCTTTATTATTATAAAGTTAATTCACCCCACAATTCCATCAGTTAATTAATTGCCTTTGCACCCAGAAAATACAGATGTTTTCATCTATATGTGGTATTCATAGGAATGGGGAGAATTCTATAGCACCATGGAAAGCAAAGGGCCACTGTGTGTGTAAATCCTCACAAGGGGGCAGACAATGGTCCTGACAAGTTGGGTCTAGGGAGGAAGGGCCCTCTTAGCCATCACCACTGGAATGGCCCTGTTCCTCCCTGCCCGTGAAGGTCCCGTGGAGCTCGGCTTCCATGTACTCTAAGCTCCCAAACTTTCCCTAGGTAGGCCCCCGTTCTGGGGCCTGTGTCTCCTCTCCAGGGCACACAGTGGTGGGGGGTGTGAGGTGGGGTAAGTGAAGGGAGGTCTTCTGGTAAGAAAACTGGCAAAGCATTCTGTACCCTGCCTCCCAACACCAGGGGTCACGTTGCCGTCCCCAGCCCACCCACTTCTGTGTGCTCCCCAAGTCCCACAGCAAAACTGCTATGAGCCAGCAGATCGGAAGGGATTTAAGTTCTGAACAAGCCCTCTCCCAGAAGCCAGCTCACAACCAAACCCTCCTTGGTCTTAAAGCAAACGTCAGCATCTCCCGGGCAAGAGGTATCCCTCTCTGCCTCTTCCAGCTTGTCCAGTGACTGAAAACTACACTGAGATGGAGGTTAATTTAATGATGGGGGGGGCTCCACTCTCCTCCAGCCCCTACACAGTTCCCGTCCCTTCCCCCCACAGTATGGCTGAATTTATAGATTTGGGATTGCTGTAAATTATAATGTAATTATCCCGCACCAGGGGCAGCTTCCCCCGGCAGAAATTAAAAAGCAATTCAGGTAAATGATCTTTAGCTACAGCGGAGTGTCCCTGCAGAACTCATTAAGTCCGGGGACCAAACGGCATACCAAAGACGGCGTGCAGCCTGCTGCATGTCAAACGCTGCAGGCCACGGGTGGGGGCGGCAGGGGATCCCTCCAGGGATGCCCGCCCGCCCGCCCTTCACCTGCCTCTCACTGTAGACTGCGTACACCTGTCCAGGTGTCTCCCACAATACCCTTTTGACCTGTCACTCCTAGACTACTCCATGGAGAGGCTCTCAGGGGAAAGGGGCTAACGTGGGGGTACCTGCAGAAGAGCCAGAGGGAGAGGCGGAAGATGGGTTTGGAGTGTATTGAAAATAAAGTCAAACAGGAAATGAACCATTTTGGTTGCATTAGTACCATTGCCTCTGAAGCTTTGAATTCTCAAAGCCCGGGGAGTTGCTTCTCTTGTTGTTTTGTCTGGGTTTTGCTCTTTAATTTCCTCATTTGGACCTAACACCGAAAAGAAAGTTTTTGCCTAGAAAGAACTGGAAAGACAAGCTAATGTGGAGATGAGGTGAAATGGAAGCAGAGAAGAATGCGAGAAAGTTCCCTGCGCTTGGCTGCACTCATCCAGTCCATCCAACTGTGCACAGGGTCCTCATGATAGAGGCAAGGTTCAGCAGCTGTTAAGCATCTGCCTTCCGCTCAGGTCATGATCCCAAGGTCCTGGGATCGAGCCCCACCTCAGGCTCCCTGCTAGGCAGGAAGCCTGCTTCTCCCTCTCTCACTCCCTCTCCCTGTGTTCCTTCTGTTGCTGTCTCTCTCTCTGTCAAATAAATAAATAAAATCTTTTTAAAAATTAAATTAAATTATAAACACCACCAACAACAACAAAAACAAAGGGCCCATTTTGTCCACGTGTCTTGAACCATAGCCCACACCACTGCGGTCTCCAGCACCCACTATATGCAGGGTACTGCATTCACAGCACGTGTGGGGACCAGTGGCCTTCTGGAAGGCTGCCCTCACCCACCACACTGAGGCCCGGAGAGGCAACACCACTTGCTCCACGTCCCATCCAGTCGGTCAAGAGTGGGAACGTGAACTAAGAAGGGCCTCAGCCACAGCAGCCTCCTCTCCAGGCCGAAGGGGTGGGATACAGCAAGGCCTACTCAGCCACTCTTCCCCCTGCCCTGTGGAGTCAAAGCCCGAAAACACTCACCGGGCACCTAGGGGCCCCTCTGCTGCCCAGCTGGGGCAGTCCTGGACAGGTCACCCGACAGGGAAGCGCCTCGGCTTCCCCACCGATCAAATGGAATTGCGTCTCCCTCTGGGGATCATGGCACAGACTTAAGCAACCTTGTAAAGGGCCAGTTGGGGTAAAGCAGAAAAAGGGTCTTTCCCAAATAGCTGTTAATAGTCTAAGTCAGCCTTCCCCCCCAACTTAAACGGAGGAAGAGTTGGGGGGGCGGGGAGGGCCAGACGGCCTGGGGTCAGGCTGCCCACTGAGAGTGCTCACCCCCTTTGGACCTATCTAGACTCTCTCCTCCTCCTTCTTGGGTCCAGCCCTCAGCTGAGCGTCCAGGCAGACCCCACCATAGTGAGTCTGGGCCTGGCAGCCAGATGGGCCAGCCCCTGGACACCCCATCGAGTGCCCCCCTGTGGGTGTGACAGCCTAGGCCACACTGAGTCCCACCCGGTCACCCTAAATGTCTGTCGGGTCCACAGTAGAAGTCCACTCACGCCGCTCGGCTGAGCCGCGGGCCCACCCCTAATCTGGATATTCTTCTCCCCATATGCAGTCAAAATAGGAAAATCATCACATACCAGGCCTAGTAAATGCGGTCCCGAAGTCCAGGATCCTGTTAACCACAGAGCCGGCCACACCTCTGCAACCCTGGAACCCGCAGAACTTGCCCTGCACAGATGCCCCCAGGAAAGGCACCCTGTCCCGTCCAGGCAGCAGCAGGCTGGGCAGGCCACACCAAGACAGGCTGCCGGTCAGGAAGGAGCGCACACACTTTTCCCATTTCCCTGGGGGAAGGCGGGGTGCTCCCGGGTCTTGGCGAGGTGTCTGAAACCACGGGGAGGCCACACACTAGTCACTGAGTCGGCACATGGCAACCCTTTCGAGAGGCCTCCTGGCCCCAGGCAGACCGAGAAAACACATACCGAACCCACTCAGCCAACGGCTCTCCTGGCCGCTCAGGGTTGTACACAGCGCTGAGGTGTGCAGGCCTGGAACAGAGCAGCTCCCTGGGGCCCCAGAAGCTGCAGGGAGGCCCATCCTGCCTGCCGCTGGGCTGACGGGACACTCCAGCATCTGTTTAAGGAAGTCAGTCCCCACCCCACCCCCATGAGAGAGCTCCCGTCCCCAGAATGCACACCCCTTCCTTTCCACCGAAGTTTCTGCCGCTGCGAGAAAACTCACACAGAGACAGACAAGGGCCCTCACGCCATTCATGTCCGCTGGCTGGCCCGGGGGGCCGTCTCCGCCTTTCCTTCTGAGGCCCCCACCTCCACAGCCGGCCTACCTGGGGGTTGCCGGGGCAGGGAGCCCACCCGGGAGAGCCTGGAGGCAGCCCTCTGCCTCCTCCTGCCACCAGCTCCTCTTTCTCCGGCTCAGCCTCTGACGTTATCGCCTGGAGAAGGGGACTAATGCTCCACAGCTGGCTTGGTGGTTTAACCCTCTCGGGCTTCCAGGGCATCCAACTGGGAGGAAAGCTCACATTCACCCTACTCGCGGCCTCAGAGCAGAGCCTCTGTGAATTCAGCGACTGTGAGAGCGAAGGCCTGCCGAGAGCTCCCAGGAGAGGAGAGAGCCAGCACTCAGTGGGTAAGAGGAAGAAAAACTTCCCAAACCCACCCGCATTCCACCACTATCCTGATTCTCAGGGAGCTGGAGGGAATGCAGTAAACTCAGCTGAGGCAAGCAGACAGAAGGCATAAAGGGACCGGCCTAGATCTTTCTTTTGCCTGCCTTTGTCAACCCCAGTCTTTCTGGAGTGGGATGCTTCAGGAGAAGCTGCTGGAGGAGGTTTTCTCAGAGTCATGTCATCTCAGCTGCCACCCTTCCCTCTGCCTATGTTCATGATCTGTTCTCGATGCCCAATTTTTCTGCCTAACAAACTCCTATTCATCCCTTAAGACCCGGTCCCAGGCATGCCTCCTCTAGGAAGCCTTCCCTGTCTCTTCTCTCTTGGGGACAGGAAGAGGCCTAGAACAGGCCTCTTTCAAAGTCTCTAACCATCCTGAGACCCTAACCATGCACTTGTCAGTCCCTCCTCCTGGCTGGGTTGTTCTTTGGGGGCTTGGATGGTGGGGTATTTGGATGGTGACTGGCACAATGACCGGCCAGTACTCGCAACTGGATGAAGAAATGGCTGGTCTCAGGGTCCCTAAGATTTATTATTCTTGAGACCAAGTCTCATGGCAAAGAATTCTATGTCCCTGCCGTCAGGGCTGCCAGCAGAAGAATGGCAGGGCAGAAAAAAAGAAGGGGTGGATAGGGAATACAAAAGCAGTCTCGATGACCAGCTTTCTATTACTCTGAACTGTCTACTACTGGTATTTTCAAAATGTAGCACAAATCTCACCCCCCAGAGGTCACTCACCAGTTGGGTAATCTCTACCAACCGTAACCCAGAAAGCGACAAGCAGCCCCTGGGCCCCAAACCTCCAACTCAGAGGCCTTGCCCCAAGCAGGGTATAATCCATCCACAGAAGAGAGTCCTGAGCCCTAACTCAGTGTCCCTGGATTCTTGCAGATTTACAGGTCTTCCCAGCACATCAGCTGGAAGTGGGTATAAGTTAAAGAAGACAGGGAGTTCTGGCTACTCCCGATAAGCAAGTTACCAGCAGAAGGTGGAGGAAGAGGCAGCCCCATGAAGGAAGAGGTGGCGCCTCCACTTGGGGCTCAGACAGACTCAAGTTCAAGTCCTGGCTGAACCACTTAATAGCCGGGTGGCCTTGGCAACATGCTAACCAGTAGGCCTTCCATAAACATCCAAATGCTTTTTGAATTAAACAGAATTGACTAATTGAATTTGGCCCAAAAGGAGCCCTGGGATTTAGAGGCAGAGGCCTAGAGGAAAATATGGGGGTGGGGTGGGAGAGGTCCCCTGCAGAGACGTGCTGGGAGCCAGACAGACTCAGGAAGCTCAGAAGTGCTTTGTGCTTGGGTTGGGGGTGCGGGTACGGAGCAGGGGGAGCAAGGAGAGAGAGCGCAGCCTGTTAACAGATCAGCAGGAGACGCTCCTGCTCCTACCTGCAGACCTCCCCCTTCCCCCACCATAAGCAGTGAGCAGTGCCAAGACCTGGCCCGGCCCTTGGCTTTGCACGAAATGCCTGACACATCCAGCAGCAGCTGGGGGCCTAGCTGGTTCAAAAAAAGCACACACCCTTATCTCTGCTTTGGGCCTGTGGTACCTACACATTCCTTCCCAGGGACTGCTTAGGGAGGTAGATCTGTTTTCTTCTGGGATGGAAGGGAAAAACAAGACAAAACAAAACAACGACAACAAAACCCCAAAAAAACAATAAAACAAAAAAACACAACAACAACTCCTAGATTCACCAAACGGTGGCCCTCGTACCAGGCTCAGACCTATCAGTCCCAGGGCAGGTGCTGTCAATCTCCACCACCATCCCAGGCTCAGAGCAGCACTGCTACCCCCACTGGGATGGATGCTGGGGCTCTTTGGAGTTTTCTGGCTCTTATTACCACCTTTCTGCCAGCCTAGGGCTCAAGCAGCTCTGACCTCTCAAGGGGTCACTTGAAACAAGGACAGGATACCTGAAGAGGCACAGGGCAGGGAAGGAGCACAGGCTTTGAACCCAGAACTCCATCAGACTCTAGCCTCTCCAGGCCTCCCCACTCATTGTGACTCTGTGGGCCAGCTGGGGGACTCCTCTGGACCTTGTGTGTAACAGGAAGCACATGGAGAAAGGGGAATCTTCCTACACCATTGGTAGGAATGAAAGCTGTAGAAAGTATGGAGTTTCTGAGACAGTAGGGAGTTTCCTCAAAAAGTTAAAAATAGAGCTATCCTATGAGCCAGCACTACTGTGTATTTACCCCAAAGATTCAGATGGAATGATCCAAAGGGACACCTGTACCCTAATGTTTATAGCAGTGATGTCCATAATAGCCACACTATGGAAAGAGCCCAGATGTCCGTTGACAGATGAATAGATAAAGAAGATATAGTTCATATATACAATAGAATACTACTCAGCCATCAAAACAATGAAATCTTGCCATTTGCAACGATGTGGATGGAACTAGAAGGTATTGTGCTAAGTGAAGTAAGTCAATCAGAGAAAGACAATTATCATATGATTTCACTCGTATGTAGAAATTAAGAACCAAACAAAGGACCATAGGGGAAAGGAGGGAAAAATAAAACAAGAAAAAATCAGAGAGGGAGACAAACCATAAGAGACTCTAGGACACAAACTTGCTGGAGGGGAGGGTGGTGGGGAGATGGGGTTACTGGGTGATGGGCATTAAGAAGGGCATGTGATGTAATGACCACTGGGTGTTATTACGACGGATGAATTGCTGACCTCCACCTCTGACACTAAGAATATACTGTACGTTAATTAATTGAATTAAAATAAAAATTTTTTAAAAACTCATCATTAAAAAAAAAAAAAGGAAGGTGCACCCATGGTCAGTCCCGTGGCATCCTGAATCATGGGCCATGTGGGGGGGGGATAGAGATCCCTTAAGTTTCTGTCATATCCAAGTGAAGGGCTAATGATGCTTCCCCATGCAGGACTGGGGGAGGGGGCTGGGCGTGCGGACGTGGGTAGAGAGGAAACCGTTATGCATCCAGAAGTCCAAGGACAGACCACTGGATAGGTGGGTTCAGTGTGAGAATCTCAGGGCAGAGACAGCTGACAAGGTGGGACCCCAAGGTAAGACAGAGGTGGCCTACGGTGGACAGGCCCCTGGGACCCTGGGCCATGGGAGAAGGGAGGGACAGTTGACCACGCAGGGGAGTATGGTATCCAGAAACCAGGGAAGGAAAGGGCTGGGGGCGTGAGACCAAACACTGTGAGTCCATAAGAGGAGGCATAAAGACCACGCGCTGGACCAAGCAGCACAGGGACCGAGCCATCTGGATGAAAGGATAGGCACGCTCCTGAGGGGTACAGCATGTAGGCAGGCAGCAAAGATGGCTCCAATAAGGAAGGAAGGGAGAGAATGCAGCCAGAGGGCAGATGGGACCAAGGATGAGGGGACTTCAGGGAGAGAGCCCCGAGGAGGCATTGGGGTGGCTTTGTACGGTGGCAATGTGACTAAGCGGACTTGTCATTGCCAAGAGCTCCCTTCTCGGTGTGCTTCCAGGTCTGAGTTGGCTTCAGCTGAAATCCATAAGGTCTGGAGGAAGGAGGGATAAAGCATGGTCCTCTTTCAAGCCAAGGGGCACAGTCACAGTGTCTTCATCACACACTAAGCCGTGGCCTGGCTTTCTCCCTCATTCTATCACGGTGCCACCCACTCCATGAGCCACAGGTTCTCAAAGACAAAGGCCGGGATTTCCAAACGATGACACAAAATAATGCCGTGGTAAAAAACAAGCAAACAAACAAACAAACAACAGCCATTCAAAATGCAAGAGGGACCAGTAGATCTTAAAAACAAAAACCAGGTAGGTCTTTGATAGGGTTTGGGATTTCCTGTTGCGAGGAACTTTAAGAAACAGCCCCGTGTCAAGTTTCCGCGGGTTATCAAAAAAGCATATCTACAATCAGCCGAAAAGGCTTTTAAAACGTCCCTCCCTTTTCTGACTCTGTTTTATGGGCGGCCAGATCCCCTCCACATATTTCAAGCCAAACAACATATCGCAATTGATACGCGAACGCAGAAGCAGACAGGACCGTGCAGCTGCCTTCCCTTAAGCCAGACATGAAAGAGATTTACAAAAGTGCGATCCCATTCTTCCCCCTAACTTTCTAATTTTGGAGAATAGTTATTGTTGATAAAAACAGTGGGGGGTGCCGTTATTTTTAAATGGATGAAAAATTAAAACATTTTCAAACATTCTCACCTTAAATTTCTAGTACCACCAATACTGATAAAGATAGTACACCATAAAAAGAAGTTCTCCAGGGTCCTTGGTAATTTTTAAGGGACTGGACACTTTGGGAAACCTCTATGCCCCAAAAGGACCAGCAGGTGCCAGCCCAGTAGGAGAGCAGAGGTGGGCATCCCAGGGAGAGCAAGATGGGCACAAAGGCACAGGTACCAGGGGCCGGCATGTGGGAGGGGCACTGTGGGACCCCAGAGGCGGGCAAGGGACCACGTTTCCCGTGCTTGGACTTGGCCCCATGGTGCTGGGAAACCAGGGGAGCGCCCTGTCACCAGGATGGTCCCTTCTGCCAATGGGGGAAGGGAACTGGGGCAGATGGTGGTACCCCGGGAGGTAGCAGTCAGGTTTAACTTTCTCCCACCCCCACCTTGGGGCCACAGTGATTTGCGGCTCCTGTTATGAAGAGCCTTGGCTCCATAAAGGCAGGAATGCCTGATGGCTGAGATGCCGATGCCTTCTCTCCCAGGCTTCATTGTGTTTTTTTATGAGTAAACATTTCTCGATAAAGACTTACTGTCTGCAGAGACCCCTTTATACCCCAAAGGTAAGGGTTTAAGTGGCCTTATAACTGCCGTTACTTATCTTTACAATGGCCAGAGAGAGCCTGCCTCAGTAACAGAAGCTTTCATTCCACTGTATATATTTTTAGTGACTGGTTGTAAATCAGGCTCATCCCTGGGGCTCGGGGTCTGGGGTCTCCTCCATTCCAGAAGGCCAGTCTAGGAGGATCATCCCTGATTCCCAGGACTTCCGGCGCTGCCAGGCCTTAAGAAGGCAGAACACGGGCCCTTATCTCTGATGACACGGCGAGGGGATCTTTGGGTCGCTTGGGCACGTTTCTGGCCCCTTCTCTGAGCAGCAGCCTCTTTCCTGTCCTCCCGTGCCCTTCCCCCATCAAACTCTGTCTCTCAACACAGCATCTGAGAAACTCATCCCCATGAAGGCCCTGATGTCTGGCAACAGCCAAGTTGTTCGCCTCAGCCTGGGAAGTACACTCTGACACCCAGAGGGACCCAGAAAAGGATGCCTAAACCCCCCAGAAATTACACCCTTTAAGCACCACCTCTGTCTCCCCAGAGTAGAGTCTCCCATCCTTACGCCCTTCCCACTTTGGCTCATGCACACCCAACATCCGGTCCACAGCCCTGATGGTTAACTGAGGGTTTCCTCTGCCCCCCAGAGCCCCAGTTGCCTGACAACCGAACAGGCCGGAAGTGCCAGAGCAGCCCTCAAACAAGGACTGACAGGGGCTGGTGGTGTTTGGACCCTGGCTTGCTTGCCCCTTGGGCGGAATGGATCACACGGGGTCCTGGAGTCTGCCCTTGGGGTAAAAGTGCAGTAGTTCTTGGTAGTAGCTGGCTTGCTATGGTGCCTTCCCTCTCCGGCCTCCCCTCCTCCATTCCCTCCCTACACCTCCAAATAGATCATGTGTGTTAGAATCCTTACTGTAGACGCTCTAAGCATTGTAACTAGGATGCCCTGTGTGCAAGGAACCTCAAACCAGGGGCACAGTCTGAGGGTCCGGGAGGCTGGGGGTGACTCTCTGCTCAGGACAGGGTGGCCCCAAGCAGTGGTGGAGGGGGGGCTGGTGATGTGGTGGGGAGGAGGCTGTCCCGAAGAAAGGCAAGGTGCTGTGGGGGCCAGGGTGGGAAGGGGACACCTGACGATGAAGGACCAGACACATCCGTGCACACAAGACCACGGACAAGGGAATGAGCCAGCACGCTTGTGAAGTGGGGGCCATCTGCCCCCTGGCAGCCGCCCAGCTGAGAAGTTCTAGCAAAGCAGGACCAAGGGAGTCTCCGTGTGACCCTGGGCTGGGTTCTCTTCCTCCCCAGGACACATCCCAGCTGAGCGGGTCAGGCTGTTCTGGGTGTGCAGCTGCGCCGGTTCTGGGATGAGGGAGCTCAAGGACACACGGGCCACAGCATCTTCTGGGGGTGTCCATTCCGCCCCCACCTCCGCTGGGAAAAACTTTCAAAGGCCGCTCTTGCCCCCTCCATAGTCCCAAAGCAATGAAGTTCCTAGAATCAGGGTGGAGGGAAACACTGACTCTGTGTTTTGTTTCATTTTGTGTTTTTTAAGATCCCAGAAGCTTCTGGTTCCTCTTCGGGGACACATGCACAAAACCATGTCTGACCACCCACAGCCCTGCCGAGACATTTGGTCAGCGTTAGTGACACCAACAGGAGAGAAGCAGAGTCTCACGTTCCATGGCACACAGAATTCTCCTGAACACTCCCAAAGATGTCACGCAGGGCCTGGTGGCCGCCTCCTCAGGACCTCCCAGGGCTCCCAGGGGATGACGGCTGCCAAGGAACAGAGGGCCCATGTGTCTCTGGGTTCAGAGACCCCAACAGAACAAGGCCACGTGTTCCCACATCTTTGCTCAGGCCAAGGCCACGTGTTCCCACACCTTCACTCAGGCCTGGCAATGAATGGCAAGAACGGCCACAGCTTTCCTGTCAGGGGACGCTCACCTCCATCGCCATGCAAGAGTGGAGGATGGGACACACACACAGGTCCAGGTGAGGAGACAGGCCACCTGGGCCAGACCTAAGCGGGACGGCCTGGGAGGGAACATTCCAGAAAAAGGGAAAGAGGATAGGACGATGGCTCAGGAACAGAGAGAAGGGGTCCCCCAGGCTACCACTGCAGTCGGTCCTTTCAGAGGCCCCACAGGGGCAGCACTGTGACGGGGCCTCTGCCTCAGTGCTAAGCTCAGCCCTACCAGGGAGGACACACCCGCCCCATGCAACAGACCAAGGAGCTGCCCCTGTGCTCACAGCGCTCAGAGTCCAGGTGTCTCCCCGATGGGCTCCACCCCAGCTGCTCCTGCGGCATCCCAACTTCTCCACCCGGGGATGGCGGGGGAGTGCCCTGCCCCAGCTCATCAACCTCTCCGCCCCCAGCAAGTGGTTTCCACCCTGCCTCATCAGCATTTCGGACAGACTCAGTGGTTTTCACAACCCTGGGAAAGGCAGGCCAACCCTGTCTCCCCAGCCGGGGGACCCAGACAACATTCTTCGCAGCACGGTCATTTCTCCGGGTACTTCCTGTCATGCCCGATTGGGCTGTCAGTTCCAGAAGAAATGGACCTTGTGTTGTTGGCTTAGCGCTATCGTGTGTGAGCGTGGGCCTGACATAGCTCTCATGGAGAAGAGTCTCCTTCTAGATGATGCTAACAACAGTCCAGGGCATGTAGAGGTTAGAACACAGCTCAGCATATGTAAAGCCCCAAAAAACATCTGTGAAAAGATGGAAAAGAGGCAGGGTAGGAGTGAGAGGAAGGTCTGAAAAGCAGAGAAATCCCTCAGAAGTCATCTGCATTTCTTCAGTGGGGATGGAATGCTTCAAGTCACAGGATGTAAGTCAGTCTAGCAGAAGAGTATGTTTATTCCATGTCCCTCCCCTGCTCAGAGCCTTTCCATGGCTCTCTACTGCCCATAATCCAAATTTCCCTGCATGCATCCAAGGCTCCCCACAGCCACTCAAAGCTCCCTTTCCAACTGCGTTTCTCCTCCGACCTCTTTGTGTGATGCCTCCCCTCATGCTCTGGTCCCTACCTGCCCCTCACCCTCAGGCCTCTGCTCATGTCCCCTTCTCAGGGCCCTCTCCCACATGTCCCTCCTTCTTTAAGAAACCCTCCTTAACAGCACTACCCCTGGAACTTCTAGTCACTTCTCTAAGCCCCCGACCCCCGCCCGGTACTTCTCGAAACCTTCATGTTCCCCCATGGGGAGCTCAAAAGGACCAGGAGGGAAGGGAGAGAGACCTGGGCATCCAGATGTCGCCCAAAGGAGGAGGTCCAGGGAAGAGAGGACCAGAGGAGTGCTCCCTACTTCTGAAGAGCCAGAGAGCCCTGACTCCATTCACTGGCGAGTGTCCACAGGCGCCCAAAGCCCCCAAGGTATCCCCCTCCTGTCAACCGGCGGAAGCAAGGATGACATTTTTATTTGGCCTGCCCAGCATCACAGGGGACCCATCCTCCCTTGCCCAGTCCCTACCAGTCAGGGAGGCTGACCCTCCCCTTACCAGCAAGTGTTCATAATAGCACATGGCCAGGTCACAGTGACTGGCTCACAGGGTGCAGGGGGTCCAAGGAAGGGCAATGAGAGTAGGCCCCGGACTTTTGCTAGAATCACCTGGAAGGAGAGGCTTCCCCCAGGAGCACTCAGAGTGCCAGGCCCATATTCCCCTGCAGCAGTGCTCAACACCTGGTTAAGGAGAGGCTGCCTGCATGCCAAGTGAGGGGCAAGCCAGCTGGGAGGATGGAGAGGAAGAGACCGTGTCCCAAAAGCATCTCTGGAATCTCGAGTTCAGCTGGTTGTGGCTGCCCAGTTACGGAGGCCACAAGATCCGTGTAAACTTGGGAAGGCCTGAGTGGGTTTCTCTCCCTTGCAATTGAGCGTCCTGACTCAGTTTCCATCAGAGAAGAGACATTGCTTCCAGCCGAGGTGCAGCTGTCTTCCTATAGCCTCACACATCACAAATGCCTCTCTTGCGGCTTAGTATTAAGTCCGGCCGTCAGCCCATCCCCCGTGGCCTCTGGCTGAGAGCCGGCCTGAGACAAGACAAAGGCTTGGGGAGAGGAAAAGGGGGCCCTGGAGCCACGGGCTGCGACTTGCTGAGGACAGGGTGAGGCTATGGGGTTGAGGAAGAGAGGATAGTGGAGGGAAGGAGCAAACCGGGGCCTCTGGGCCAGGACAGAGAAGGGGGGAGGGTGCAACTGCACCCCTCATGGTGCCGACCCTGGCCAGCAGTACCACTTCCCAGGAGCCACAGACTGCCTGGCACTCCCCCGCACCCACCCCCCAGTGCTGCTCTGAGGAGGGCTTGTATCATCCCTCGTGCGCTGGGGACACCACTGATTGGTCAAGGCCCACCATTCCGGGTGCCCACACCAAGGCTGGGCTTGGGAGTCCCAGTTCTACTTCTTACCGGACCTGTCACTTGCTCACTGTGCGGCCTTAGCTAACTGTTCCCTCTTTGGGCCTCAGTGGGCCCCATGGGTCCTGAAGCTCCTCATTCTCAGAAGCACAGAAGAAGCTGGCCCTCTCCAGCTGAGGGCTACCACCCATCCCTGAGCCCTGGTCCTTCCCAGCGAAGCACCTGACTCCCAACAGGACAGGGACCCGTGCCTCCCCACCCCAGGGGGCTCATCTACCTGGAGTAGCAGGTGGGGCTGGCGGGGCACCCTGGCTTGCGGGCTGGCCAGCTCCCCTGGCCCCGCCTGACCCCGACAGCCCCTGCTGCGGCTGGGCCCACAAAGCCTGCCACAATCAATTATTCAGAGACCGGGGGAGGACGGGGCCTGGTGATAAAGGACTGGAAGTTAGCTGGAGGCTGGTGCTCTTTCTAAAGTGATTTACTCAGCTCCCTCCAAACTCACACCCTTAATGTAATTATTTACTTTGTCATTAAACACCCTCCTTCCACTCCAATTATTTTTAGAGTTTCTGGAGCCTATAGACTTGGCTGGGGAGGCTGCTCATTGGCCAGGGGAACCAGGTCACGCCCTGAGGGACAGCGTGGCTCACGCAGCCTGGGGACAGGCGCTGGGGGCACAGGCTGCGTTGGGCCTGCCCCTCGTCCTCCCTAACTTCCTCCCTCCCCTCTTCCCCCCATCCCTTCTTCCGCCCTTCCTTCCTCCCTCTCTCCCTCTCTTTTTGAAATGGAGATATAATTCACATACCATAAAATTCATCCTTGGGAAGTATACAGTTCAGTGGTTTTTACTATATTCTCAGGATTGTGCGACTGTCACGACAATGTAATTCCAGAACATTACATGATCCAGAAAGGAGCTCCACATCCATTAGCAGTCCCTCCCCATTCCCTCCTGCCCTTTACTTTCTGCCTCTATGGATTTGCCTGTTTGGGACAGTTCACATAAATGGAGTCCTATGATACGTGGCCCTAGGCGTCTGCCTGCTTTCACGGAGCATAACGTCATCGAGATTCATAATGTAGAAGCACAGTTCGGTACTGCGTTCCTTTTTGTGGTTGAATCGTATTCCATGCACGAATATACTGCGTTATCCGTTAGCTAGCTCATGGAACTCTGGGTTGTTTCTGTTTGGGGGCTGTTGTGAATCGTGTCACTGTGAACATCTGAACACAAGTCTCGGTGTGGGTTGTGATTCCAATTCTCTTGAGTCTGTACCTAAGAGCGAATGGCTGTCTCCTCTCTCCCTCCTCTTCCCCATCCCATCCTGGGCCCAGAGCTGGGGAAGCTAGGGCCTGGGACGTTGGCACTGTTGTGGGCCGCTGCCAAGTTCCGCATGGATCTGGCCGCTGATGATACAACCAGGAGCCGCCCAGGCCCTCTCAGGCAGGTGACACCACTGTCCCTTCACCCACGTGCCAGACCCTCATGCCCTACACAGCTGGCCAGGGGGCTTCATCACCCCCATTTCACAGATGAGGTGAGGGCAGCCCATGTTCGTACTTGGATGTGAACCCATGCTTGCCTGTCTCTGACTGAAGGTACCCATTGCCTTCCTTTTCACCAACAGAGCCAGGAGAGATGTGACCCATGCGCCGACTCTGGGGACCACAAATGTGACGATGGTCCCACCGGCGTCCAGCCTCAGAACTTGCAGAGGGAGCAATGTGTGTCTTGGGCAATTTGCACCTCCCTTTCTGACCCTCTTCCCATGAGAATTCCCAGGTACCCCATGCCCTCAGGCTGTCACGGGGCAGGGGTCTGCACCTGGTAACCCAGGCCACACAGAGGGAACTAGAACAACATGGGCCTCTGCATACACCTGCAGCCAAGGCAACAGCTAAGGGGTGAATTTCAGGCAGAGTTGGGGAACACTTTCCTGTCCTGACAGCCCTCACACCACACAGGACCATTTGCTTTGCCCCTCATGCAGTGTCCCCTGGACGTTCCTTCATTTCCACAACAGTGGGGACTGAGGAAGTTGTAAAGACTGTGCCTGATGCCCTCCACCCAGCCCCACGTAAAACCCAAACTTTCCTCTCTGGGGTCACTACTCAAAGTGGGGCGGAAACCAGACACAGAAACGACCCACCTCAGGCCAAAGGCCTTGCTACCTGGTATAAGGGTTTCAGACTCCCCGGGCCCCACAAACACAAGATGGCAATCCATGGCCACGGGAAGCAGGGTCAGCCAGGCCAGGCTCAGGGTCAGAGCCAAGGGCAGTTTCTCAAGCCAGAGCCCCTCCACCTCTATCCTCCCTGTCTGCCCAAGAGAATATAGCAGCTAAACCCGTAGCAGGGTCCAAACAAGCCACGAGCAGCCAGAGCTGGGCTGGGTTGGGCCTCCAGCATCCACAGGACACAGACCCAGGAGGGGGCCTCTGAACATGGTATCACGGGGCTTTCCAGTCCCAGGACAGCAGCTCATGCTGGGAACTGAGGAGCCCCCAAAGGGCTGGAAAGGCCATTCTCAGCTCCCAGGGCCTTTGCACATGGTGTTTCTTGGGCCAGAAGGCCAATCCCTCTTGTACATCATGGGCAAGCATCAACTCCTTGTAAAGATTCTGCTCAGGAGGTGTCTGGGTGGCTCATTTGTTAAGTGTCTGCCTTCTGCTAAGGTCATGATCCCAGAGTCCTGGGATCGAGCCCAACATTGGGCTCCCTGCTTGGCAGGAAGCCTGCTTCTCCCTCTCCCATTCCCCTGATTGTGTTCCCTCTCTTGCTATGTCTCTCTCTGTCAAATAATTTTTTTTTTTAAATCTTAAAAAAAAAAAAAAGATTCTGCTCAGACATCCACGCGTTCGTTTATCCATGCATTCATTTACTCTCACTCAAATATTTATTGGATGCCTATGTGCTACTCTCAGCAATAGTTCTAGAAATACTCACATTAACAACAAAAGCAATAATCCTGAGAACACCAACCATTGTGTAGAGAATGCTCACTATACGCCACGTACTATCAGAGCACCTTACACTGTTTTTCTGTAATGCTCGCCCTCAAAAGAGAAGTATTTTGTCCACTTTTAAGGTGAAGACCCTGGGGTTCAGATCAGCAAAGGATACGCAACCGCGATGGGGCAGAGCAAGGATTGGAGCCATGTCCGTTCCAAGCCTAAGCTTCGGCCCCCAGAACACGCTGGCCAGCCGGGAGCTGGCTGTTCCATGTGCCATTCCCTGTGGCTTGACTTAAGCCCTGCCCCACTTGAGAATGTCACTGTGGTAAACCTGTCCCCGACTAGGTGATCTGAGTGTGCAGCTGCTCCCTGTAGGCCCCTGGGTCAGAGGGTTCCCGAAACTGCAGGCCATGTGCTTACCAGGGCCTTACTCAGACATCAGAGCCTTTTCAGGCCCCACGCCTTCCCTGAAGGGTTCTGATCACTCCAGGCATCAGATACGGGCCACAGCTGTATTGTTAGTGGGGGTGCGTGGTTTTTCCACGGGGCCATGCCTCCTGGGGACAGAGACTATGGCTTCTTGGACGCGTCCCCTCCTTCACTCCTACCTGCCGCCCCAGTGCTGGCACAGGCTTCCCAGGGCAGTGGTTCATTCAGAGGCAGTCTTTTGCCCTCCTTGCCCATCAGTGTGCACTCAAAGAGGCACCAACAGAGCCATGGGACCTCGGCCTGCATGGTCGAGTGGCACACATCCACGCAGGAGCCCCAGACACCCCCAGGCCTCACTCCCAAGCAGTCCTTCCCTGGTCCCAGGATGGCCAGTCCCAGGTCCACTGGCCGTCCCTGCCCTGCCTGGCTGTCAGACCGAGGGACCCCTCCCCAGACTCCTTGTGTCCACTCTCTCCTCCCAAGACCCCTCTCCCTGACAATTTGGACACTGACAATTTGGCAGGGGCTGCCTTAAACCTATGTGACTGGTGCCCTGAGGCACGGTGACGAGAGGAGAGGCTAGACACCCCACCTGACACAGAGGCAGGAGCCCCTCTCAGGCACAGTCTAGAGCTACATGGGCCAATTGCTCCCTCCCAAGCCCCTGCTCTCACACCAGGCCACTCTGCTGCCTCTTCTGCCCACCCTTGCCTCTTTGCACCTGGTGAAACCCTGCAATGGTGAAATTCTGGTGAAATCTTTCAATGCCCAGCTCTGAGGCTGCTTCCGCATGAAGCCCCCTGGACAGGATTGCTCACCATCTCCCAAGCATCCCCTTAGTGCCCTGTTCTCTGTCCCCAGCTGTCTTCAACTGGGAGCTCCCAAAGGGCAAAAGTAGGGTTTCTGCCTCACCCCATCTCAGATCAGGGTTCCAGAATTATCTGTAGGATGCACGCACGAGCTCAGGGAACCCAGAGGCACCCAGGCCACCTCTAGAAGCCATGGGTCCCCCTCCTCTTCCGGGAGCCCCACTTCCACCCCAAACACCCGGCCTGACTTCATTATCTTCAAAATGTTCCCAAGATCAGAGGCGGTTAGACCTGGCCACAAACATAAAATAAATTATCCCCCCACACCAATGATAAATGGTTCTATTAGCAAACCAGATTGTTAAACTCCGATATAACAGAACGCAGGAAACTGGGGCCCATCCATTCTCCCTCTGGCGCACACTGAGTTGTAAATAGGTTATTTTGTGTGTAAATAACACATTAAAACACAGCATTAGCTGTGTCTTTTGATAGAGAGGAAATTGTTACAAATAAATAATTCCGGACAGGAATGTAAAATAAGCCAGATTTAATAGTGCATGCCTGGTGCAGCCGTGTTAAACATGACGAAAATGATAAACCCCAGAATATACTAATAGTAAACTATGCACTGACATCAAAGTAATGAGACTGTATTTTTTACCAAGCTTTAGAAATGCTAAAATTAGTTTTGACAGAACCAAACGTCAGAAAAATGTTTCCAACATAAACACCATCAATTGGGGAAGCTGGGATTTGGGACAGGATGGGGGCAGGGCCTGGGAGCAGCTGGGTCCCATCCCATGGGCAATTCCTGGCCCATTGGTTTCCGGTCCCCGGGGTGTCACCAAATGACCCTCTGTGCCCTCAGGTCTCTGGACCTTGGCTTCCACATTTGTAAAATGAACAGATCTGAACAAGAGGATCTTTCAGGCTCCTCCCAGTTCTGTAATTGGAAATGGCTTTGAAGCTTTGCACAACTCTGCAATAGTTAAACATGTACAATGGACCACAAGATGCGAGGTCGTGTCTACCAGGCGTGGCCAAGGCCTCGGGAGCAAACAGGAGCTGGAGCCACCAAGGACGGCCCTCAGGGGCTTCCATTCCCTGGGGGCAGAGCTCACAAGGCACCAGCCAGAAACATACATGGGGTCTGAAGTGGAAATGTGTGTGCGCTGGCCTCTGAAACCAAGGGGGAAAGGCCAGGTTAGCCAGCAGAAGACTCCAAGAGCATAGAACCGGGGCTGGGCCTTGAACACTGAGCAGAGGTGGGGCAGGGGTTGCTGTGTTGGGGCCAAAGTGGGGCACCTGCTCTGATTTAGAAAGCAGCTGTTTTGCTTGTTGTGTAAGATTTATTTATTTTCAGAGAGGGAGGGGAAGAATCCGGAGCAGACATTCCCCTGAACATGGAGCCCGATAGGGGGCTCGATCCCTTGACCTCGAGGTCATGACCTGAGCTGAAAGCAAGAGTCAGGTGCTCAGCCGACAGGGCCATTTTGAGTGACGTTCAGAGCAACCTTTAAAAGAGCCTGAGGTCTCAGGGAGGCATGAGACCACGAGATGCAAGAGGAATGGACATTCACTTTCGTGTCACTAACATTTATTTTGTCGCTACGCAGACCCTCTGATGGTCATTCTCTAAACACTCTTCCATTTCAGCTCCCTAGAGCCACGTGTAGTGCCCATCACCACCTCCACTCTATGGACTTGAGAAAAGTTAGCTCCAGAGCACACCGCGAACAGTGGGGAGCTTGGAATAGCCCGGGTCCTTCCTATCCTATTCTGCTGGGGACCGGAAGGAGTCTCCAACCCTCACCTCGGCCCCAGGGGCCCCGACCCTCCAGTGCAGCCCTGGAGCATGGGAGCAGGGTGTCATTAAGTCATTCAGAGGCTTCCCCCTCCCCCCACACCGGAAAACACCCGGACGGTTGCACTGCATCCCACTTCCTGGGTGCAGGGAGCCGTTAGGGAGGACTGAGCTCTGTTCTTGGCAAAGTCTGATGGGAACTGGCTGTTCCATGTGGCTGGGCCATTAAAACCAACTCCGCAACAGTGACAACAGCCATCCTAAAAATCACTTAAATAAGAATAATTGCCCACTTAGTCACACCTGAGCAAATCCTCCAGCCCAAAGCGGAAGCGTGTGGCCCCTGAGAAGCCGTCCAGGTAGGCCAGGGAGGCCGGCCTGCTCAGCGAGCTGCAAAGGGCCTCTGGAGGGCCAAGGAGCAGGCCAGCCCAACTGATCCTGGCCCTTGGGGACCTCAAGGGAAATAGGCCACATCAGCCCACTCATATGCACCTGGCACTACTGCATCAGCCTCCCCTCCCTCCCCAATCGTTTATCACTTGTCTGCCTTGCTGGGGGGCGGGGGAGGTCAACAAAAAATGCCGTGCCCCTAGGGCATCCTAGGGAGATGGCCCAGAAACAGAGAGAGGGCAAAGACACCAGGGACTCAGAGGCAGTTATAAATGACCGAGCACAGTAAGGTCCAGGTGACCTGGGTACATTTCCTTACCCCGGCATCTCAGCAAGAATGCGCAAAACCTGGATTGGTTATAGACCCTGGTATTTACGCAGTATTCCAAGACTGACAGGAATGGCTCACCTCTGGAAGAAAGTTTCGAAGAAGCCAGCAGGGCCAGTGAATTAGATGTAGGGGTGGCTGGGCAGTGGGGGGCACAGAAGTTCCCTGCAGCAAGGAGCCATGTGCCGAGAGTCACCCAGTCCTCAAGCCTGGTGGACAGGCAGGTCACCGCCCAGTTCGTATGAACCAGTGGCACCCCGTTAGTGCGCCCTCCTCTAGGGATACACTCCCTGCCTTAGACCAGCAGCACCCTGTGTCAATACCCACGCCCAGGCCCCGGCTGCGGGATATTCCATTCCTGGAGGTCTGGAGTGGCCTGGGGATCTGCATTTAATACCACTGTCTCATGGGATGCTGGGGCTTGGCCAGATTTGGCAACCTCGGGTCTGACCCCACCCTCTAGTGTACATGGGAGAAGGCTGAGTGGGCAAGGCCAGCGACCCACTCAGGTCACCTACCCAGGACAGCCTGGGGTAATGCAGTAAAGCAGGACATCCACTCAGGCCCGATCTCCAGCCTAGGGCTCCCTCCACCACTCTCGAGGAGGAAGACAGCAGAGATCTGGTCTTCCTACCCCCTGTCCAGCCTCAACAAGTCAGCTAGCAAGAGTCCCCAGCGAAGGGAAGACTTTTTAAGTCAGACAGAGTCTCCAGGGCCTAGACAAGGAAAACTAGCAATTGTTCATAAAGCAGAGCCTTAACTTGGGCCTCACACAGACCTTGCTTAGTGCCTGCCACTTTATAGTGTTCGACACAAGTAATTCTCACAATGCTGTGAGGTAGGGATCATGACTGTGTCCATTTTGCAGATTTGGAAATGGAGGTTCAGAAGCACCCAAGGTTAGCAGAGCAGGGCCTTACCAGGGTGGTGTGGCTCTAGGGTCTGAGCTGTTTCCTACTGCTTCTCTGTGCCCCCTGGGAGAAGAGCAGGGATGGGAGCAGCCACTCCCTACGAAGTGCCCTGGGCCAGGCCAGTGTAACTGTCCCCTAGCAGCTCCACATGCAGCTAGAACACAGAGGGCCCAACACTTAATAAGGGCATCAGAATCCCCACCTTGCTGGGCCCCACTCCCGGAAGCAGTGCTCCTAGAGGCCTGGGGGCAGGGGGGCTGTGCCTAACTCCCAGGGATGCTCCTGCTGCTGGTGGGGGACCACAGGGGGAGGACCCTGGTCCAGCACATGGCAGGCGCTCTGCGACAGTAAGATGGGGCCACTGTAGGCGCCTCACAGAGTTTCTAAAGCCTGTCTGGCTGTATGACCTCAGGGACTTAGCAAAGCTCTCAGACCAAGACTCAGTTCCAAGTTTTATGGCTCCAGACTTTCCAGTTGTCCCAGCCCGGAGGCCTGGAGTAGCTGGGTCCCTGGTGCTTAGCCGAGGCACACAGACAGGTTCAGACATATTTTTGGAAAAGAAAACCCACTGTTGCAGAGGAAAATACGACAGTGTTTGGGCAGTTTTGGTGAAAAGCAATGAAAAACATCTGAATCAAATTGCCTTTAAAATTACGCCATTTTAAAAATTAAAGGGGAAAAAAGCTCTGGGCCAAAATGTGATTTTAAAAAAAGATTTATGGCCTCCAAAGCATTAACGCCACAGTTCAAGAGGCTGAGAAAGGACCCACCGGCCTGGGCTTCCGCTGTCTGCTCCCGCCAGACAGGTGATTCACGGAAGCTGCTCCCAGTCTGACCACAAGTCCTGCTTCGCCCTCTGCCACTGCCCTGTTCTGCTGTGCATATGTGGGCTCAGAGAGGCAGCGACTCCAAGTGGCCACACCCAGCTCCCAGCAGGTCCGGCCTTGTGATACCTAAGGGAGGTAAAGCCACAAGGACCAGGCAGCCCAGGTGACTTTTCAGATTCCTCTGCAAGTAAGTCATGGCCCCAGATCTCAAAGAACTGGCCGTCTGGAAGAGTGAAGGTGCAGTGTTGGACAGTGAAGGTGCCTGTTGGACAGAGGAGTGACTTGCTATGCCTGGTGTGGAGACTGGACAGGTACCATCAGGTCTCAGCAGACTGGGCTTGAACGCCCAGATCACCCAACAGCAGTCCGAAGTCACCATCGGAAAGCAAATACCAATAAAGACTCTCACCGTGTTACAGGGAAGAGATGGAGTCTCAGACCTTGCTCTCTGTTAAGGCAGCAGGTAACCCTAGGCAAGTCCCTTCCCTACCTAGTCTCGGTCTCGTTTACAAAACGAAGAGGCTGCGAGCACGCATGAAATAGATGTGCCTGTCACCTCAGCCTCGGGCCCAGCAGCTCCGTGTGCTGGGAGAAGTCCAACGACAGGGTCTGGCAGAAGACGGCAGGAGCACACAGCCCGGATTTGTAGGGTTTGCCAATCTTCCTGCCTTAACTACTCCCACTGTGGCCAACTTCTAGTTACCAACCTAACGTCAAGAGCGGAAGAAGTGGACAATATCTACATTCCATTCATACAAGTCAGCAGGGGCTGGCTCTAGCCTACTGCTGCTCTCAGAGAAGTTAACAGTCTCATAGAGGGTTCTAGAAGACCGAAGGTCCTTAAGAACCAAAGGAATAAGCTTCCTGGAGGCACTGTCCATCACCCTGAGTCCTATCTGGGTAACCACCGCTAATGGTACCTCCAAGTAATCTAAAAGTTGTGACAGAGGTAAGATATGGTTTGTACCCTGCTTTTTCCACCTACTATTAGAACACAGGTACATCTCCCCCCATTATTATAAAGTCTTGATAAACATTTTCAGTGGCTGCATAATATTCTATTCAACAAATGTTCTACAGTTTGATTTAGAGGTCTCCTCTCCTGGAACACACAAGCTGAGTATTTGTGGCTTATCACACATCAGTCTGGAGGATGACGGAGTCTTGTTCGAGAATGTGGGAGCACCGTGGTGAGCGACCAGCCACCATGACAAAGGGACCAGATCCTACAAACTGGCAGGGCTGCGAGGTCCAGACGTGTGTGTGGGGTGGAGAGAGGGGTAGCCTATATTCCAGGCCACCTTCTGACCGCTTGATCCAATGTCACCCCATTCCTGGTTCCAGGGGCTTTGACCCTGCCACTGGGATTATATGGCTCTGGTTCTGAGAAGGAACATAACTCTGTAGGCAAAAATATTTCATTTCCTTATGATTTTCCTACTGTGAAAAACCAGAAACCACCTAAGTGTTCAGTATTGGAAGACTGTCACAAGATCATGAAGACTTTGGAGGACAACTGGGGAAATGGGGCCCAGAATGGAAAAGGGCACAGCTCTGGGGATGTGGCTACAATTAGGACCCACGCCAGTCCCCTCTGGGCAGCACCACTGGGCCTCCCCAAACCCCCACCCATGGAACAGGTGTCATGGTCCACTAGCACCGTTGTCCCGGTTCCAAGATACCCCGTTCCAAGGGAGGGGGCGGTGAGGGGGATCCACGGGGCTAGCTGCTCCTGATTCGAGACTTATTTCAAAGACAGGTCGCAACCACCCTCTACTGGAAACGCGTCCACCAAGTGCTCCTCGGAGCTGGGGAATGAGGGGACAAAGGCCTGCAGGGGCAGGCAGGGGCAGCATCCAAGGGTGAGGGTGCGGGTGGGGAAGAGTGGGATTGGATGCCTCCGTGGAACCACTGTCCCCCAAGCTAGAGGCCTGCTGCCCGTTCCCCCAGATTGAGATCCCCTCCAGCATTCGCTGTTATTGCCCATTGGTGACAACCAGGTCTGACGCTAGAGGGGCTTCCCCCAATTATAGCCTAATCACTGTCTAATTACTGCCTAGGTCTGTTCTCTGCTGCTGCAGATGGCAGTAAATCTCCCTGTGTGGCAGTTCCCCAGCATCTCATGGCTCGGGAGAGGCTGACCCAGGCCGAGGCAGGGAGAGCAGGGGGCTCAGGGGCAGGCCAGAGACGCACTGAGGCCCAGGCTTGCCAGAGTTGCCTCAGGCCACAGAGAGCCCCATGTCTGTCCATCAGGGAGAGAGGGACAGCTTGAACAGTCCCCACAGGGCAGGGTTAGCCGTGGAGAAGGAAGAGATCACATGCAGACATAGCCAGGCCTGGAACGAGCCAGCCCGGGGACCAGGCCACCGGACCTCCCACTCTCAGCCTCCCCTCCCTACTCCTCCCTGCCCTCTTCTCCTGACACTACCCTGCGTGGGGAGCCCCCCTTGGGCTTTGGCTCCTTCCTCCACCGCAGCTGGTAGCAGAGGGAGGGACAGGGGTCCAGGGGCAACATCCCAGTAGGTTGGCCAAACGCCCACCTCCCCATGGGAGCGAGAAGCTTGGGCTCCATTCTTCCTCTCCTGACTTGGGCTGCAGGGCCTGATAATAGCCTCCAATTGAGAATCATGGGCGGAGATGAGGGGTGGAATAAAAACAAATGTGGTAACACCAACCCAGACAGAGGTCCTCCAGTTCACTCCTAGAAATACTAGCTCCCTCCTCCCGCTCCGAGCTTCTGCCGATTCCCTGCGCTCCAGCCACCAGCTGCGCCAGGCGCGGACCAGGAACACCAGCCTCACCTGAGTTCCGGTGGGAAATGCAGAAACTCCGCCCCGCCTGCCAGACAGGCTCAACTGGGCTCCGCACTTGGGCAAGCCCGGCCCCCGCCGCATGTGTGAGCGCATCAAAGCATGAGAAGCCCCGCCCATGCTTGCACACCCGAGCCATGAGGGCCTCTCTGCCCCCAGTTGCTCCCTGAGCTGTGCCTGAGCGGCAGGAGCAACAGGCCATGACTAAATGCACTTGAATAAAAAGGGAAAGAAAAGAAATCTCAGACTCTCCATTCCTCAGAGACAGAAATAGTTCTGCGGCCTCCAGATGGACTACGCGCACGCAAGGGGAGGTCTCTCCTTCCCGCCAAACTTTCCCGACGGGATGCTGGCACGGACCAGTGGAAACCAGAGACTATTTCTCTTCGGGGCAGTAAATGAGAGGCTGTGGCTCGTGGAGTCCTTCTGTTATAATTAAGTTGGCCAGAAATTCACCTAAGGATACTAAATTCCGTACCTGACCCTCTAATTACAGCCAGAAGGGATCAGGAGACAATTACTTTCCAAAATAGTCCCTGGTGGGCCAGAGGCCAGGAGCCGTGTCTCTGGCACATCTCGAATGTGCCAAGCGAATGCACCTGGGACTGCGGGGCAGATTGAGGGCGGCCAGACGCCCCCTCCCCCCAGAAACCTGCTGTCGCACATCACTGGGTCTGGGATCCCCGGGAGCGAGAGATGGGGTGGGGGACGCCCTCCTCTTCGCCCCCCATAAACCCAGCATGCCTGCCCGATGACATCGGCCACCCGTCTAATTAAATCCTAACGGGCTAATGAAAAACACGCCTGCTGCCCGCCGAGCGTACCTCCGTGGGCAGCTACCGCCGCGGCGGCGGCCACTGCGAGAGCAGAAGCCTTCCTGCCCGGGTCTGGGAAAGCGGCACCCTCCAGGCTCCCACTTTTGGCGTCCTTCTTCTCCGTGGCAGTGACTGAGGCCGACGTCTCCATCTTAGCCGCTCATAGTCCTGGGTGACAGCCCTGGAGGAAAAGACAAAGACGTTCACCAACATGGACTGCCCCCAGACCCAGCCGGGATCCGCCGACCCAGATTCCCGGCCACCACCCGCCACGAAGCACCCCACTTAATTCTCTTCTAATTGGGAAGGAGGGTTTAATTAATTTTGAGAATTATTAGTTCTGAGATTCATCTGGTCTTCTTGGGAACGACCTCACGGACACCAGCCAAGCACGTTCATTGCCCCCTACCCCAGATTTTTAAGATCTGAGCCCCAAGTTCCTACAGCCCATAGTGGCAAGGAGCAAGGACCACTTGGAGAAATGAAGTCCAAAGAAACGGCCTCCAAGGTGGGACTGCAGGAAAATAAGAATAAACAGAATAACAATGACTTAGAGGTCCTCGAAGGAAAGCCCTCATTTTCCTGTTCCATCTCTGCTCACCAGGATCCACCTCTCCTTTACTTGTGCATCTGTGCATTCGTGCATTCATTCATTCATTCATTCAAAAGATTTTTCCATTGCTTACTCTCTGGCGCAAACTCAGTCCACACATTTTTAAGCCCCTGTTATGTATCAGGCATTCATCTGGTGCCAAAGGTACAGTCCCCGGAGTTTACGTTCTACTTGGGAAAGGGATCCTATAGAAGAGCAGGAGAAATAAAGGTATATTTATATGTTTCAGTGGGTGAGAAGCAGTACAAAAAGAGAAAGCTAAGTAGTAGGATAGAATGGGGTGGGAGGGCCTGAGGGGCCACTGCCTTGCCCCTTGAGGATGGAATGGGGTGCCCTGTGAAGCCCTGAGGGAACCCATGGCAGCCAGAGGGCAGAGGCAGGAGCCACAGAGCTGGAGGGGGTGCGGAGGCTGGCTGGTTTGAAGAACAGCAAGGTGAGTACAGGCCCTGGAGGGTTCTGAGCAAAGGAGGGCTGTGACAGGTCTGATAGCATATTGGGGTCCTTCTGCAATTGTGCGCAAGCCGATCTGGGGGGAAAGGGGCACCACCGGGATGACCCAGCAAGACACAATAGTGGTCTGGGTTAAGGGGATGGTGGTGGGACGCAGAGAACACAGGCCTTCTAGGGCTTGGACATGGGGTGTGTTAGAAAGAGGGGGATCACGGTGTAGTGGGGAGGATGCAGGGCACAGGTGAGGCTCCAACCGCAGCTGAGTGCTGGGTCACCAGCGAGACCTTCTCCAGTGTGCCTCATCACTCACAAATACTGCTAATAACTAATTATTTGCATCAAGTTACAGAATAGAAATGGGAAAACCACGCTTCTTAAGAGAAGAGTCGTAGTGTCCAAGATGGCTCCTACTTCTGGCTGAGGACCTGGATCAAGGAACAGTGGTGCCATTGGCTGGGAGGGAGTGCAGCAGGTGAGAAGCAGGTTTGGGGCAGAAATCAGGAGCTCAGTCTGTCCAGGCCATGTCAAGTTTGAAATGCTTATTAAGTCACGCAGAGACTGTTGGAAATGTTAAGTTCAGAGCTCGGGAGAGAGGTAGAGGCTGGAGACAGGAGAATGGCGGCCATTGAAGAAGATCTCCAAAGGACGGGGTGGAAACGAAGAAGAAGAGAGAGTTCCAGAGCTAAGACAGCGACGTTCTAGCATTTCTGGGGAAGACAGAATAAACCAGCCAAGGAGAGTAAGCAATGGGGGAAGGAGAAGGAAAAAACCACCCGGAGAATGTGGGGGTGTCAGAACCAAAAGCAGGAGTGGGATGCCTCGAAGAGGGGAAACAATTAGCTCTCTCCCAAGCGACTGAGAGATGCAGACGGTGAGGCCTGAGGGCTGACCAGCTTCAGTCACATATGGTGACCAGGGCCCGGGGATGGGGTGGGTCAGGAAACAAGTGGAAGTTAAGAGACACAGAGGCACAGACAATTTAGTTGGGAAATTCGACCAATTTACAAGTTCCACAGAAGGAGCAGAAAATGACACAACAGCTGGACAGTGCAGAGGTCCTCCACTGCTGCGTCAGAAAGGAGGTGGGGCCAGGTTGCAGGCCTGTGAGAAGGGAATGTTCTGGTCAGGAGCCTTTGGGTTGTAGCAGGGCAGAAACCAAAGACAGCAGGCAGCTCCATCGCCAAGGGCCTCAAGGTTAAATTCACATCAGTTGGTCCAGAATTTTATCTTGCTAATAAATCCACTCAAAACTCTCACGTCTTTCTAAATAGAAAACGGGAAGGGCCCAGAACAATGATATGAGGTATCAAGGACGGTGCCAAGAGAACAGCCTGAGTCCTGGACCCCCTATTTCCGTCTGCACCCACCAGCCCGTCTGCTTCCACAGTCTTTCAAAACTCACTGTCAAGGAAACCCAAGAAAGATGGAGGACAGAGAAACCTCCCTGAAGATTTTGTCGTGTTCTGGGCTTTCCTTGGGCCTGGAGCCTATTTGTGTATGTACTCTGTCCTTCAAGGTTCTGCCTATAGGTGAAAGGCCCACCAGCAAGGCACCCCGGCTCATGGCTGCTCCACCTTCCCAGTCCCCTTAGCCGGCCATAGGAACCACCCTCCAGGACGCCTAAGCTGCACCCTTGGGTCACCTCCCTCCTCCCCATTTTCCTCCAACATCGGATCGGCTGGGAATTGCCATCACTTTCCCACAACACCTCGCTGGTGGGGCGTCTCAAGAAGGCTGCTCTGTATCAAGTCGGCCCCCTTCCCTTCTGCATCGGGGGTCCCTCCAAAACCACCTCTGATCCTCCTCCAAGGCTGTCCTCTCCCCCGACAGTCAGGCGCCTTCCCCAAACCAAAATCTCATCACAACCCTCCCTTAGCCAAGGCCTTGCTGAGTCCCTTGGGCCTTTCAACAAAGTCCTCCAGCAGCCTCCTCTCCCCACGTCTCCTTCAGTCCCAGCCAGGTGTGACTAGTCCTGCCCTTGGACACTCCCAGCCCTCTGCTCCAGCCGGGCCGCCCATGGGCAAACCTTCACCCTCTCTGTGGGGCCCTACTGTTCCTTCAATATGTCACTGAGACATCAGCCGCTCGGGGAAGCCCCCCCGCAACGGTTCCCCAGTCAGGGTGGCCTCAGCTTAGGGATCTCTGCCTGCAGCCCCCACCTTCATACTGAATTCATCATCACCTCCAGGTCAGGCTGGCATACACAGGAATGCCTGGCAAAGAAAAGGGACCTTTGCGGCAGGAAACCACGGCTCTTCGAAATGCCAAGTGATTTCGTGAACAGCCTGTGTTTTCCTCCCAAAAAGTTCAGGTGAAGGAATTCTGGCCCCATGTTGAAATACACCTTGAATTTGGAAGTAAGGACAAAAATAAAAATAACAGCTGGAACAACAAAACTTTAATAAGCATTTACCGGGTGCCAAACGCCACACAAGAGTGATCTCATTTAATCCTCACAACATTTTACATAGAAAGAAACCAAGCTTAGGGGCACCTGGGTGGCTCAGTAGGTTAAACGTCTGCCTTTGGCTCAGGCCATGATCCCAGGGTCCTGGGATCGAGCCCCACATCGGGCTCCCTGCTCAGTAGAGAGTCTGCTTCTCCCTCTGCCCCAGTCCCCAATTCGTGCCCTCTCTCCCTCTCTCTAATTAAATAAAATATTTAAAAAAGAAAGAAACCAATACTCAGAGAAGTTGAGTTAACTTTGCCCAAAGATGAACACTTTGAGGTGTCTGTGCCAGACCTTGAGCCCAGGCCCCCTGCCCCAAAGCCTGACTCCCAGGCACCACAGTGACCTTGCATAAGGATCTGACGGCACTAAGGGATTTACCCCTGAATCCCCTGGCAGGCACAAGTCCCTAACTGTTAGGTCCTGCAGGTATAGGGAGCATGGTGCCAGGAGCCCAGGGGATCCCAGAAGCAGGATTTGACATCATTCTTGCCCTAGTGCTGTCTCCAAGGTAGCAAGATGGGTGGAAGGAGACCACCACCTGTCAAGGGTGGGCGAAAGCTCAGGCTGTTTGAGCTGCTTGCAAACACCGTGTCGACGTAGGGGCCCCGGTCTGTTGGAGCCATCTGGGGCAGGACAGTGATACATTGATTCACTAACTCTTCATCCAGTAATTTTTTTTTTAAAGATTCATTTATCCATTTATGAGAGAGACAGAGAAAAAATAGCATGAACAGGGGGAAGGGCAGAGGGAGAGAGAAAATCCTTGAACAGACTCCCTGCTGAGCATGGAGCCCGACATGACACGAGGTTCAATCCCAAGACCCCAAGATCACGGCCTGAGCCAAAACCAAGAGTCAGGGGGCGCCTGGGTGGCTCAGTGGGTTAAAGCCTCTGCCTTCGGCTCAGGTCATGATCCCAGGGTCCTGGGATGGAGCTCCACATCAGGCTCTCTGCTCAGCAGGGACCCTGCTTCCTTTCCCCTCTCTCTGCCTGCCTCTCTGCCTACCTGTGATTTCTGTCTGTCAAAATAAATAAAATCTTTAAAAAAAAAAAAAAAAAAAAAACAAGAGTCAGCCGCCCCACCGACTGAGCCACCCAGGCTCTCCTCAGTAATTCTTTATTGATAGCTTCATGCCTCTGGGAGATGGGAGATGGCTCCCCTAAATGAATTGGGGGTCTTTACCTGGGTTTGGGTACTCCCCCACCACCATGGCACCTCTTACACAGCATGGTCATAACCTGCCACACCTCCACCTGGCTTCCTGCTTGGCTGTGATCTCCTCCAGGGCAGAGCTGGGCCTTGAACCCTAGGTCCCCAGGCCCAGCAGAGCAGATGTCCAGATCCCTTGCCGTGGGGTAAGGTGGGCCCTGGAAGCCAGGCCCGCGCATCTGGAGGGCACAGGGCTCGGTAGACCAGAAACCGGCAGAGGACTCAAGGTACCCACAGTGCATGGGGGACTCAAGGTCACCCACATGTGACCCAGGCCCAGCCTCAGTGGGGGGCTGTCAGACTCCTGAGGCATGGATCCAACCCCTTCCAAATGCAGATGGGGAAACTGAGGCCAAAAAGTCAGAACCCTCAGGCTTTAGGATCAGGAATGCCAAGCAGAGCAGTTCAAGGGACTGTGACCATTTCTGTGAAGGGACAGGAGGAAACTAGAAAGAAGAGCAGGAAAAGACTGGGGGTTTTCTCAGAGAACAGTAGACGTGGCTCCCCGCCCTGTGAGGGTGTCAGAACGGGTGTTATCAACCCGAGGAAGTGAGCTGCTCCAGGCCACTTTCCGCGGAGGGAAAAGGGCCAGGTCCAGAGCCAGGTCCAGGGGCAGACATGCTGCCCGAAGCCTCAAGGTATGTGGCCACCAAAGGATGCAGGTGAACGGAGTATGGGGAGAAAGGGTATTCATCAGGGTCCCACGATCCAGACTGCTTTCTGGGGCCTGGGGAACAGGTGGAAACACCTGGGGTCCCCCAGCCAGGGGTGGGGGGAGACCCCGTGCAGTACCCACCGTGCCCCAGGCCCAGTATCCTGCAGATCAGCTGCTGCCCTCCACTTCCCTCCCCTGCCAGAGGAGGAGAGCAGGAGACAGAGCAGAGAAGCTGCGTAAAGCATGGGAATTAGTGGGATTAGCACAATTTCTGGGTAAACACCAGGCGCCCAGGGTCCCAGGCAGCCACTTTCACTCCCCAAAGCTCCTCCAGGCAGCCGTCTCAGCCTTGTCAGCAGCGTCAGCTGAGCTCCCAGAGGCCAGCTGGGGACAGCAAGGAGGGGATTGCCAGGTTCCGGGGTCCCAGACCTTAGCTGGGGCGGGGGGTGGAGGGCGTAAGGGTCTGTGCTGAAATATTTCCCACAGGGTCCTCAAAAGGCCTCAGAACAAGAGGGGCTGGGAACACAGCCCTCCCGGGGGAGGAGGAGAGGCTACACCCCCACTTCACCCAGGGAACTCACAATGCTCGAGCATGTCTGGACAGCTCCCGAGAGGACATGCAACCACGCTCCCTAGGTTCTGCTCAGGGAAGATTGGGCACTGGACCAGAACCCAGGAGGAGCCCGTCTTCATTAGGAGACCCCAGAGTCACCCGGCCCTCCAGGGAGTCCTGGCAGCACCAAGAGCCCCGCAGGCTTTCCTGGACCTTCTCCTGGAGATGTGGATTCCAGAGTTCCGGGGGGAGAGTCGGTGGGACAAAATACCGCCAATTTTTTTTAAAAGTTCCACAGGTATTTGCGATATGCAGGCAGGTTCCAGAAAACCTTCACGGCGTGCCACTTACAGGGTCACTTCCAGATCATTTACAAATTATTCCAAGTAATTTACAAGTTCCAGTGAATGCAAGGCTGCATAGCCCAAAGGTAAAAAAAAAAAAAAATACATACTCTCTAGGCTAACCTGGAATGGGAAGTTGGTGACCCTCAGGCTGAGCATGAACAAACCACAAGCTACTTGTGCCAAGGCCAAGTCCCAGATGCGTTCCCACCACGGCACAGAGCATCACCCCTGCTCCCCACGGCATCCCGCTTAAGGTTGCCGTCAGATCCCAGTGAGCTGGCAACCTGAGCCTGCCCAGAAGCACACGCATTCCTAAGGCACCGATGCTGTTCCTTTAACATCCGATCGTTGCATTCCAGACACGGAGTTCCTCCCGTAATCCTGTGTCGTTTTCTCCTGTGCGTCTACAGCATCGTTCCAAGGAGGGTCCATGGCACAGAACAGGTTAAATACTCTGAGTGAAAGGGCTGGCTTGAAGACTAAATTAATAATCAGAGCAGAATGAGCGAATCACTCCGAAACCGGCAATCTCAGACACCCTCCTGCCACCTGGCTGCTTTGAACTCCTCTAACGAGTGAGTCACAGGAATTAGAGCGTCTTCCCCAGGCGAGATCGTTCTCCAGGAGAGAGAGGAAACCTCGCCTTCTCGTCCTCGCAGCCACCTCGGGGCCGGGTGTTCTCACCTCCTCTGATCTCAGCCGAGTGGCTTGTGCGCCCCGGCCCCACACGTGTAGACACACGTGGGCACACACAGAGCACACGCTGACACACAGCAACCACATACACAGTCACATATGCATGCACACACGCACACGCAACACACACCCTGCCACACTCATGCACATATACCCAGTCACGCGTGCTTACACAATCACATACGCAGGTGCAGTTACACACTGAGAGGTGCACACCATGTGCACACACTCATACGCGATCATGTATGTCCAAAGATTCACACAGACCGACATGCACAGAAATACACCAGCAATCATAATCACCCACCCTGCCTTAATCACGCTCGTTTTTAAGACTGAAGGAGATAAAACAGGTGAAATTTCCTGAAGTGAAAAACACATGATCAGTGCACCCCAGATAAAAGGAAATGATCATTATAAGCTAGTTATCACTAAATAGAGAACAGCAGACTCCTCCCCTCCCCAGTTGTGGCCCCAAGGTCATGCCCCAAGCACATGTCCTGAATCTGCCAAGTGGCCGGGTACCCATCATTTCACCTCCCATCCCTTTAGCACTGCCATCTGGAAAGTGGATGTTCTACTGTGGGCTCCCTACCAAGGGGATACCAGTCCAACACCACCGTGCAGAGGCCAGCCACGTAAACAGGAATTGGGGGTCTGACTCTCCAGGTCGGAGGCGTGGGGACCAGATGTGGACTTCCACACAGTCCCAGTGCTCCACCTTATTCGTCCACCTTGCAAAAGAAGAGGGAGTGGGTGAGGTGAGAGTTCCCCAGGACCACACCAAGCTGGGGACACTCTGCTTGCCCTTCATCACAGGGAATAAAAGAATCCTATTTTATAATACATACGCATTTTATTCTCTCAGCGTAAAATATGCTTGGACCAGTGCAGTCTCCATCAGCTATGTGTCTTTGGTCATGTTACTGCCCCTCTCTGAGCCTCTGTTTCCTCCCCGGTCACACAGAGCTTCCCAGGGTGCTTGAGAGGACAGTCAGCTTTCCCGGCGTGGTTGTTAACACACGTCACAGGAGCAGACCCACCAACACTGGGTCCCCACTGGGGGCTGGCCAGGCAGGAGAAACTCTGCAGGCAGACACCTGCCTCCAAGAAAGGGTCACCTGCCTGTGGGGGCCCAGATGACAGCTGGGGCTAATGCAGACATACACCTGTCTGCAGAACCTCAGGCTTCAGCTGCATCTGGTTCTGACTTCTCTGTCCAGCTGCCTTGTCTCTGTGTGTGGAATCAAGGCTATGTGAAACAGCCCCACTAGGTCCCAGCAGCAAACCATCTCCAGCGAAACCCAGACAAGGGGGCTCTAGACCGAGAGGGTCTGCGGGGCTGGAAGAGGAAGGACAGACTTACCACTACCAGACATGGGGAAGGGAACCTCACACTTCTGCCTGGGCTGGCCCCTCAGACACTGTCCTGGCTGGGGGCTCTCACAGCCCCCTGGGGGAGAGCAATCCTGAGAGGGGGCATCAGAGCTGGCAGACCCTTGGGAGGGTCTTCTGATCGGCCAGGTCAGATATGGGATAAGAGGCTGGACCATGGGGTCCCAGTTCCCTGACCCCATGGACAGTGAGAAGCTGTACAGTCCCTCCCAAGGTGAAGAAGAACCTCATACATATCACCGTGTGCAGGGTGCCGGCATACGGGAGCCTCTGTCTCTCTGTGGGCTTGGCACGTGGCCAGCTACCTGGCCTGCTGCCCAGAGTGCTATGAGGACAACAAAGGAGACACATCTGGAAAAGAAATAAAGCCTTCTTCTGACACTCCCGCCCCGTGACAGACAACATGGGGCTCTCGTTCCTCTGTGACTCGGAAAAAGAAGAGTCTCATCACACTGCTCCATGGCCCCTTGGATCCCTGCTCTGCCCGGCAGGGTCCCTCATACTGGGAGCCTCATTACCAGAGAAAGAAAAGACCAGAAGCCTCGAGCACCTGCAGGGGCCTGCACCTGGCCTGCTCCTCTCCTCCGGTTATCACACAGCCAGCCACAGCTACCGTGCGATGCCAGTATCCTGATCCTTGCTTTACGATGAAGCAGAGGCCCAGAGAGGGTAAGTAACCTGCCCAAAGTCACAGAGCTAACATGGAGCAGCTCTGCTGTTTCAATGCAGGTCCGCTGGATTCTGAAGCCCACACATGTTCGACCACCACCGTATCTGTTGAATATGGAGATGCCTGCCACTGGCAAGGAATATCACGAAGGTGTCAAAAAGCATAAAGCATAGTTTAGAGTTCCCTGACGTCTCAGTTAGTATATGCTAGGAGTTGAATAAGGAGCAGAGACTCCATAGCCGTGGAAGCTTGGGGAGCGAGGGCTCCTGACTGGGGATGTCAGAGGGGGCTTCCAGATGACCACCTGTGGCTTCACGGCAAGGAGTGAGAGGCCTTGAACTTGGCCTGCAGAGGAGAGAGGGAAGGGCACTCCAGGGGCAGGGAATGGCATGGGCATGACCCTGGCACACAGCAGGCAGAGAGAAAAAGAAAGGAGAGCACTCTGACAGGGGCAAAGAAGCAGGGGACAGACTGTGTTGGGTAGTGGTGGGGGAGCTGCGGGCCCCAACAGAGTCTCTGGGAACGGCAGGTCAGAGGGAGATGGGTTTAGCAAGAAGGAACTTCCTCACTTCCTGGGTCTGGAGCACACTTTGGCCATGCAGTCCGGCCAGCCTGGCTCACAGTCCAGCTGATTCCAGGAGCTTCAGACCAGAGGCATGAAAAACAGAGGGCAAAGCCCTCACCCTTCCACTGTGGCCAGGGGTGGGCACCACACAAAAATCCCTCTTCTAGTGGCTGCACCTGCTTCTTCATCACTCCTTGCATGTATTTTTCCAAGTATGATAGCTCCCTAATTTGCCCAGCCCCTGCGCTTGCTGGTGTGCAAGAAAACAGATCATTAACCCTAATTCACTGACTTGCTGGGCCGGAACAGCAGCCAGGGACGGCCCCAGTGGGAAATGCAGGCCTCTGCTGTAGAAGCCGGCCTCAGATAAGGGGAGATCAGGGTATCAGGGTATCAGGACTGGAGCCAGGCAAAAGGCCCCCCTCCCCCACTTTTTTTTTCTGGGAGGATATGGTTAAGAGCTACTTCAGGACAGGCACTTCAGATGGCATAGAAATGGCCATTTGCTTGCACTGACCTGTATTCCCTGAAAACACGAGGCCCCACCCATGCCCCCTGCCCTTACATCATCCCCATGCTTTCCTGCCCTGAAAATTTATTCCTCTCTGCTCTACCCACGGAAGCCATGCTTTCAAACCCAGGAAGCCTGCTCTAATGATCTCCCACCCAGGGTCCTCTTCTGATCTACCACAACCTCGCTGTGCCGCTTCCGAAACGTTTACGTTCCTGCCTGGTCCTCTCAGCAGCGGGCAGGTCCAGAGGGAGCATGTAGAGTGCGGATGGCGGCGAAAGATGGCCACATTGGAATCCCAGCTCCACCTAGAGCTACAGATGAGAAGAAACTTCTCCCTGTGCCTCACTTTTGTCATCTGTAAAATGGGGCTGACCACAGCACCTCTGTCACGGTAAGGATTAAAAGCATGTGCTGCATGATCATGGCAGCTGGGATGAGCCTACCCATGTGGGGCAGGGAGAACTGTCCCCAGCAGTGCGAGGGGGGCCAAGTCCCCAACAGGAGGGCTGTCCAAGACTGGACAAGGCAGACCCATCACAACCCCATCCTCCCCCTCCCTGCCCAGGGGCTTGTGAGCCTCTGCCTTTCAACTGTGGAAACTCTCAGGTGGGCACCTTTTTGTAAATGTGTCAGCCTGATTGACTGCAAAGGCCTGGGGTCTGTCCCCATCCTTGATGGAGAATCCCCCAAAGCCTCAGGAGCTTTCCAGAGGCCCAGGGTCCCCCCATCATGCCCCTCCCCGCCACTGCGCCAGCACGCGGCCACCAGAGCCACGCTCCCAGCTCGGCTCCCGCGAGGAGGCCGCCGTCTGAGGCGAACAAGGGGCCCGCTGTGCAGCTGCCCAGCCAGACCCAGATATTTTAACAGCTGCATTGTGTGTTTCTGAGGCGCAATTCCTGAGCGGGGAAGAAAAACAAGCTTCGCCTCTGCCCTGAGGAGGGAAAACAGACGGCCCCAGGCAGGCTGCAGGCAGGGGAGACGGCCTCTGCCGGGGCCTGGGGCTGTAGAGGGCATGACCAGGAACAGGCCTGCCGCACAGGAGCTGTGGGCAGCGAGGGCCCGGCCAGGGCCCCCTTCACCCAAGATTTGGGGAGGGAAGGCAAGGACAGAGGCCCAGTGAATGCAGTATATCCCCAAAGGAGGGGGAAGCTGAGGGGGTAAAAAAAGAACTGGAAAGGCAGGAGTTGCCTCCGGGATAAGGTACACATCCCCACCCAGGCCCCACCTGGGCATCTCCCCACCTGCGGTGCTATTTCCCCAAAGCCCTTCCAGCTGAAGCCCATATCACCCAGGGAGGGGTCAGTCCTAACTCACGGCCCCTGAGGTCAAGCTCTGTATCCCTGTGTTTTAAGTACCTGGTTCTGCCTCTGCTTCCCTTTCTGCTTGCCCCAGAGGCAGACTCACCCACATTTGATCCTGACTCAGTACACAAACGCTCTCAGGCACTGAATCCCTGCAGAGAATCCCCCTCTTCTCTCTTGGTCTCCCCTCGATCCCCACGAGGTCAGGGCTGCTCCCAGGACCCATCAGCCTTCTGGGGGGTAAGGAGCTGAGGGCCAGGTGGAGGCCAAATAAAGTCCCGCTCAGGTCAGGGGCAGGGCCTGGAAAAAACTTGTCAAATCTGCCATGGGTACTGGTCGTCCACACTGCTGGGAAAGTCTTCGGGGCAAAATGGCTACCGGCCTACGAATGCACCCCTTCCCTTGAAGTATAAACTCCTTGAGCTGTTTGGCTTTCAGCTTGGAAGGGGTAAAGGCACAGCGGTCTTCCGTGTCAGTCATCCTGACACCAGCTGCCTCCACCACGCCCCCTAAGTTTGACCCCAGTGGGCTCAAAGTCACACATCTGAGGTACACCAGTGGCGAGGTCGGCGTCTCGCCTGCTCTGGCCCCAAGGATCGGCCCCTTGGGGTCCTCTCCCAAAAAGGTTGGTGATGACATCATCAAGGCAACTGGTAATTGGAAGGGTCTGAGGAGGACAGTAGGGAAACTGACCATTCAGAATGGACAGGCCCAGACGGAAAGGATACCACGGCCTCCACCCTGATTATCAGAGCCCTCAAGGAGGGCTGCCCCCCGCCAAGGGACAGAAAGAAGCGGAAAAGCACTGAGCACTGTGGGAATACCATTTTTGACGAATCTGTCAACCATGTCCGACAGATGTCACACTGCTCTGAGCCTGAGAACTCTCTGGAACCACTAAAGGGATCCCAGGGGACTGTCCGGGCTGTGGGCTGCCCTTTGGATGGCCGCCATCCTCGTGACATCACAGATGACGTCAGCAGTGGTGGGAGGGCCAGTTAGTGAAGAACTACAAAGAGAAATATCTCAGTAGAGCATCATTGGACAACCAATGGTTAAATATATATATATATATATATATATATATATAATTCCTCTTTCTACCAGGAAGCTTATTCTGGGTTGTTAATATCTATTCCCTTGAGGACTATCTCCCGGCTTGGGCTGGGAGCTCTGAGAAAGTGGTACTATGCTTAATTTGCCTCTGTCGTCAAAGTCCCAGCCCCACTGTGACACCCCGTAGGCCCTGCATGAAGAGTCTCACGCTTGTGCACAGTCATGGAGCCCTCCTGTTGGGGACTTGGCCCCCTCGCACTGCTGGGGACAGTTCTCCCTGCCCCACATGGGTAGGCTCGTCCCAGCTGCCATGATCACGCAGCACATGCTTTTAATCCTTACCGTGACAGAGGTGCTGTGGTCAGCCCCATTTTACAGATGACAAAAGTGAGGCACAGGGAGAAGTTTCTTCTCATCTGTAGCTCTAGGTGGAGCTGGGATTCCAATGTGGCCATCTTTCATCGCTATCCACACTCTACATGCTCCCTCTGGACCTGCCCGCTGCTGAGAGGACCAGGGAGGGATGTAAACGTTTCGGAAGCGGCACAGAGAGGTTGTGGTAGGTCAGAAGAGGACCCTGGGTGGGAGTTCATTAGGGCAGGCTTCCTGGGTTTGAAAGCATGGCTTCCGTGGGTAGAGCAGAGAGGAATAAATTTTCAGGGCAGGAAAGCATGGGGATGATGTAAGGACAGGGGGCATGGGTGGTAGAAAGAGGAACTCAAAGGGCTACAGGGAGCCTGGGCTAGCCGGAGGAAGTCAGGGAAGGCTTCCTGGAGGAAGGCCTGAATATATATTTTTCAAAAGGACAAGTCAGGTCCAGGAGGGTCTACTAAAGTGGAGGGGACTACAGCAGATAGAGAGGACAGTGCCTGGGCCATGAACAGGATGCAGGGAACCAAGAGGCCCTGCAGCTGATTCCTGAAGGTCAGTGTCCAAATTCACATCACAGCACACAAAACCCTCAAGGCCTCGGCCCTCCCTATCTCCTAGGTCTCATTCCCACCAATGTGGACCCCACCCCTTACATGACCCCAGAAATCTGTGATCCCCAGACACTGCCTGTCAGGCCTCTGAGCTCATGATCGTCTCTTCCAAAACACCCTTTCCTTCCACCTCAGCTCAATGAACTCTGATTTATGTCTTTAAGGCTAAGGCCAGTCCTACCTCCCCCAGAAGTTGTTTCGGGCCCTCCTGCCCCAGACTAGCACAGTGATCCCACAGCTCCCCTCCTTCCTGCCCCCTCATCAGCCTAGCCATCCCACGACACTGCACTCATGGAGAACTTTCAACCCGCTGCTTCCCCATCCTATCCCTGAGTGGTTTGGCTCTTTGACTTTCACTCCCAGCCCCCAACACATCGCTGGGCACACAGTATCCCATAAATGTGCAGTGAGAGCTGTCATAGTGAATCCAGTGTTCTGAAGTCAGCTGTCTCCTAAACTGTTCCCCATGTCACATCCAGCAGTGGCGGCCACGCAGCGGACAGCTGGTCATGGTAATTTAACGGACCCCAGAGAGCCTGAGTGAAAGATGCAGCCCAGCTGGTTGCTTGTATCTTCGAAGGTGCCAGACAGAACTCACTGGCCAAACAAATAAATAAGAACCACTCTTACTCCCCAAAATTACACTATTAGAGAGTCACTTCTTTGACGCTTTTTTAATTTTCAAGCACAGCCTATTAAAATGCAAACTGCCCTGGAATAAGGTCAGGCCTTAAGTGCCTGAGATCTAAAAAGTTCATTTCTCTAATCAGAGGGGGACAGAATGGATGAGGGCTAGAGGGAGACAGAGGGAGGGGAGTAAGGGGGGAAACTGTGGGGACGGGGTGCCAAAAACCCAGCACCGTTTTGCTGACGGCTGTCCTTGGCTCTTGCTGCCAGTCCACACCCTCCTGATAAAAGGAACATGTCTCTCGGCTTGTTCCTGCACTTCAGCATTTCTTGGCATGACACCATATGCAAAATTAAGTGGCTTTGTAGTTGTGGGCCGCTTGTTCTTTTCCCTCTTTTGGATGAAGCTCTCCAAGGCACACTCAATCAAGCCCCTTTTGTTCCCCGGGCCTTTTGAAGGCTTCCGGAGAGGAAATGAGAGCACTCTTTAAAGCCCAAGTCTACACGAAATCACCGTCCCCTTGCCAGCCCCACCCCCAGGGGCCTGATCAGCAAGTTGGGGTGCTGTGGGTGGGCTCCCAGACCAGGGCTGTCCCTGGGCGCTCAAGGATGTCCCCAACCCATGTGAGAGGCCACAGTGACACAGCCGGTTTCGTCTGATGAGGGGAGTCTCCTAAACTGGCAAGAAGCCACAGAAGGGTCACAGGTTTAGGTGGCCCTTCGTCATGGGACTGTCATCGTTCCCCGTCCCAGGGCATGTCTGGTGATTGTGAGGCTTTGCATGGGGACTCGGGGTCTGTACTTGGAAGAGGCAGTCGGATCTTTCCCTTAGCCTGGGCCCCAGGACTCCCTTCCACGATGGCACCATGCCCAGTCCCTATGATCATCCACCCACTGATAGAGACACAGTGGGCCAAAGGATCCTCCAGGCGGGTTGCCTCCTGGAGGTCCCAGGGATCCAGTAGTCAACTTCCTATCCTATTCAGGAATCCCCTACAGTGGCAATGAGCAACCGGGGGGCGAATCTGCATCCCAAAAGACACTGTACAATGCCTATAGACGTATGTTATGATTTCTATATTATGCTACTAGCAGCAAGCAGGTAGAGACCAGGGCAATGACCAGGGCAGATCCCAAACAGCAAAAAATTATCCAGTCAGAACAACTATGATGCCAAGATTGGGAAACTCGATCTAGAGTATTCCAGATATTTTATCATCCAGTCTCTTGCTTGAATACTCCCCATGGATGGGGAACTCACTACCTACTACTCTAAGGAGACACAGTGCAATGAAACCTTGGATCCAAAGCCTGGGCCGGCCTCTTGCTGAAATCTCTAGGCAAATGACCCAGTGTCCTCTCATCTTAGGATCCTGGTTGGGAAAAGAAGCCAGGAATGTGATGTTCTAGGAGTATTATCAAGGACTCTGTGACCACAGGACACCTAGAACGGCACCTCACACACATGAGGAACTTACCCCAAAGGACACCTGTTCTGTGGTGTCTGATTTTAGAACATACCAGAGAGCAGAACCCCAGCTATCCCCGTGCTGGTTAGAAGTCCACCACCTGCCAGGAGCCATCTGGCCTGCCTCACAGACCTCATCCTGAATAAGGGACATACGAGGTGTGCGCTGCAGAGTTACCCTGAAACCCCGGCTGCTCAGGGGGAATGAATATGTTGTTATGACAGCAGTGGAACTGCATGTGTGTTAGCTCACTGTTATAAAGACACAAAAATTCAGAGAGGAGGGTGCCTGGGTAGCTCAGTAGGTTAAGCCTCTGCCTTCAGCTCAGGTCATGATCTCTGGGTCCTGGGATCAAGCCTCACTTCGGGTTCCCTGCTCAGTGGGGAGCCTGCTTCTCCCTCTGCCTCTGCTACTCCTCCTACTTGTGCTCTCTCTTAAATAAATAAAATCTTAAAAAAAAAAAAAGAAAAAGAAATACAGAAATGCTTAAGATCATACGGCAGACGGAAATAAAACAAAGCTGAATGCCTCCTCTAAGCGCAACTAGGAGAATCAACCATATGCACAAGGAGAGACGACAGATAGAAAAAAATCTGGTGTTCGGATGACGGGATTTGGGGTTAATGCTGGGTTTTTGGCAATGCTCTTTGATGGAAAGGTTATGTTGCTTTTCCATTAAAATACTACATAACTACAGAGAATATAGTAGGGGAAGCTACCAACGTGGCCTTATTTCTGACCCTGAAGAAGTGTGTAGGAGAAGTCACAGGGGACGTCCTGGGCCAGTTCCTTGGAGAGACCCTGTGCTTCGGAATGGAGGGGGCTGCTGCCTCCAGGACCTCGACTCCCAACTCCGGAGGGCAGAGTGAGCAGGTCTGCAGGCCCAACTCCTCTGCCCGCGGAGCGGACCCCCCCTCAGCATCCACCAGAGCAAGATGCCCTCCCAGATGTGCTCTGAAACATCACCATGCCAGCCTCCCAGAGGAGATACCAGGAGTGAGGGAAGTGAGGGACTGGACATGCAGCCTGGGGGCCAGCCTACTCTCCTCAGCCACCACAGGGCCTGGCATCCACCACTGGGGAGCTCTATCCTAAGTGAGGACCCATCCCTTGGAGGCCAGGACACTGAGCTGAAGGATTCTTTCCCGATAAGCCTGCACCTCAGAGGCTGTGCCCCAGGCCAGTGTCAAAAATCCTGCGGAGCACCCAATTAATTTATTAAACATATTTTGAAGAGGGCCTGGCTAGCTCAGTTGGTGGAACATCTGACTCTCGATCGTGAGTTCGAGCCCTACCCTGGGTGTAGAGATTACTTGAAAAAAAATGCTAACTAACCAAAAAATATATATATATTTGGAAAAAAAAAACTCTCAGAATCTGTCTCCCCATAACATGGAAAGATAGCTACTCCCTCTTTATGTCCCCTCCCATCAAGGGTCCACTCCCGTCATTCCCAAAGAAAGTGGGTAAAAGACAGGAATTGTGCTAGCTACTTCATTTCTCCTGTTGCTTGCCCAGAGCCACGGAGCCACCCCTGCCTGTGGCTGAGGCTCCAGAGGGTTGGGATGCACCAGGTGAGGTGGGGCCTGTGTGACCCCCACCCACCTCTCCCTCCAGCACCTCCTCCTTGCTTCCAGGAGAGAGAATAGCCATAGAGTGCTGGACGTGGAAGGGCCTAGAAAGAAAGCACGAGACTGGGAAAAGGCAAAGTGGGGATGATTGGGGGAAGAGAAGGCAGGAGCTGATATTATAAACACCTACTTCATCCCTTCAAAGGGGACTGGCCAGGATTTATCACCTCTCCCACACCCGATGAGGGGACCCCACAAAGAATAATGAGTTCAGGGCCTATGTTTCTGCTCCCTAAGGGATGACAGGATCATTGAGGGTTAAGAGGAGAATCCCCACCAATAAAACTGACAGCATCCAGGACCCATCCATCCACAGCTCCTGGGCCCTGCCGAGGCCACTGTCGGCCCTCACTGGTGAGAAACTGTGCAAATGGATCCAGCAGCATACCTGGGGAGACATCCCACCTCAAACCCTCCTGGCGCAAGTGGGGAGCACAAGAGAGGTGTGAGGGAAACAATGACACCCCGCAGACGGCGGGATAGCTCCAGGCCCCGGGACAGCTGGGGATGCCATTGCTGCGCTTTGCCACCTACCTGCTACCCATGGATGGGAGTGGGGCAAGGGTCACCGCACCAACCTCTGAGAAAAGGCCAGAAACCACCCAGAGAGCTTGACACCGGTCTTCCCTGGGAGGGGGACACATGCTCTGGGAACTTTTCTGCAGTGAATCACTTGCAGAATTCACTTCCTCCTCTGGGCCTCAGTTCCACGGGTCCAATTGTGCATGTCAGAGTGAACGACTGCCGGGACCCCTGCAGCTGGGGTCTGGAACCAAGGTCCAGAGTGAAGGGACGGAGTGGCCAAGCAGGGCAGCAGTGGGGAGGGGGGCTGGTGTGGCTGGAAGCCCATGGAAATCAGAGGGCTGAGAGATAAGCCTGCTAAAGCCTGTGGGAGCTGGGAAAGAACCAGGGGAGCTGAGGTCCAGCGGCCAGGCCTGTCCCTGGAGCGTCTCTGGGTCTGAGAGCCAAGCCCTGGGGACAGAAAGAGGACCCCTGGAGCCTGCCACCCCGGAGTCCGGCCCCCCTGCAGCCAATGCTTGCAGCAAGGGCAGCAGGTCGCAGTCGGGAAAGGAGGGACAGGGTGCTGGGGACTGTGGGTGGCAGGGAACAGCTGTGCAGCAGAAAAGCCCTGCCAGGGACCGGGCTACCAGAAGGGAAAGCCCTCACCAGGCTGGAGTCTGGGTTTTCTTCTGAAGGAACTGGGGAGCTATCTAAGAATGTTGAGCAAAGGAGTGACACAGTCAGCATAAACTTAAACAGCCAGGCTTTGTACAAACTCTCCTCAGCATTTGGCAAACCAGTGGCGCATTCCAGATGACCCTTGGGTCCCCCACAAGTCCCTACGTTTTGCCTCTCCCGGGCCAAGCCCATGACCCTGCAAGTTCTGAGCCTTACAGGAAGTCTCCGGCAGCCAGGGATGCTCCCCAGCCAACATCACTGTCACGGTGACTCCTGCTAAAGAAAGGGCAAGGTCTCTCCACTCCGGTTGCTAGAGGCTCACTCCTCCCTCCAGAACTACGCGGAAGAGGCTCGCTGCAAGGGACCTTCGGGGAGAGCCATGGGGACCAGGACCAAGGGGATAGCATCCTCCTAGTGGGAGGGGACAGCTTGGGCAGGGTCAGGCCAATGAGGCTCCCGGGCCCAGCACTGCGGTTCACCAGGAGGGAAACCCTGGCAGGAGGCTTCACCTCACCACGTGGCAATTTCCTGCCTGTGGCTGACAGTGACATTGTCCACTCTGTGGGGTACCAGGCCCCCCCACTCGTTGTCCCTGCCAACCCCACACCACCTACCTGCTGGAACCGTCCTACTCCCCCCCTGCAAAAACTTGGCAGGGTCTGCCTTGAGCGGTCGTCTGTCCGTTTCTCTCCCTCTCCCTTATCTTATTATCTTTCATTCCTGTTTTTCCCTTCTCCTCTCCACCACCCTCCTTGCCCTCCTTCCTTCCCGCCCGGCAACAGGACAGACAACCAGGGTCCTGCCTGTCAGTAGGGACGGTGGTCTCTGCTTATCAGAAACAAAGAATGTTCGACTGCATGCCATTGGCCACAGCGCCAGAGTGCAGCAATTATACCTTAGTCTGAACATGCCTGCCTCATCCGAATTCACAGATAGGCCACCTTCAAGCTGCTAAAGGGCGTGTGTGTGTGTGTGTGTGTGTGTGTCTGAAACATGTTCACAACAGGAGTCCCTTTTTGTGGTAAGTGCTAAGTAAGACCAGAGCCATAGATGCCTTTCTGATAACTGAGGAACCCGAAGGTATTTACATACTATGACGAAAAAAAATGTTTTGCCGAATCCACATTCCTTCACCATGCAGTGATGTCTACTGAGCTGGAAAAAAAAATGGGTGTTGTTTTCTTTCCCCATTTGCCTAGGCACAAACACACCCACAACACCAACACACACACAATCTTGTGCACAAACACATGCATGCACACATACGTTCCTCCTGTGCCCCGAGCCGGCCCAGACCCGCGTTTGGAAAGGAACCTGAGCATGAGACAGCAGGCCGTGGCCTGGAGAGGCAGGACGGCCCGTGGTCAGAAGCCGAGCCCCGGCCAGACCCCTATTTGCTGTGTGCCCTCAGGCCAGCTCTTTAACTTCCCTGGCTGCCAGCTTCCCCTGTAATAGGTGAGCTGGATTGCTCCTCCTAACACAAAAACAGCCCCCAGCAAATGCCAACCATGACCCATACTGAGCCACAGGAGGCTAGATCCTCTTGTTGGTAGGGATGATCGAAGACACACTGGCCCCAACCGCTCTGGATCTTTGGGGCCTTGTTCCCAGCAGGTGCATCCCAGTTCCTCCTCCAAGTCTGGTATTTGGACTTTGCAGCTCTTTTCTGCCAGGTACCACCATGCTCCACGCCCACAGAGCTCAAGGCTACCCACAGGGGCCAGGCCTGCCCACGCTCCCCTGCATAAGACCTGCTGCCAGTAGGATCTCACGGGCCACGGCTTGTCCTGGGAGGCGATGGGGCCAACAGCCTTTCCAGATGGGACCTTGAGAGAACTGCTCAACCTCCCTGAGCCAGTTCCCAGATTGGCGGCATGGAGGGATCACTGTGCTGACATCCTAGGACGGACACATGTCCATCTGTCTGTCAACACCTTCCAAAGCCAAGGCAAAGCTGTGGCATGATAGTACCTCAGTTTTTATCTCCCACGAGGAAGGTTGTGGGTATCTGGGGAGAGGGGGTTTCTGCTCTTCCCCATGCCTCGCTCTGCCCTGAGAGCGAGGCTGGCTCCCAGGGACAGCCGCTCTGGGGCCCCTTTGCCCAGATTCTCTCCCTTCTACTTCCCCTGCAGTATCCTCCATTCCATCCTCTGGGCCAGGCTGGTGGTCCAGGTGCTCAAGGCAAGCACCTGCCGGACCCGGGGCTACACCCCTCCACTCAAATCAGTGCTTCGGGATGTGACCAGGCACGTGTGTCAAGACGTGTTTCCAAACCTACCCGGTGGCTTGCACGTCACAGCTCCCAAGAGAGGGACCAGCAGTCCAGAGGTCCTGGGTTTGTGTGGTGAGGAAGCCAGGCCCTCTAGAGTCTCCCCTGGCCTGCCTGGAAGGCCCTGGACATGCCCCACCCACCGAACACAGGCAGACAAGTCCGGAGGTGATTTCACCACTCCTGCCCCCCGGTCCCACCCCACCGGCCACACATAATCGAAGTCTCCCTCCTGCCTCGCCTCAGATGCCTCAGAACCTGGGCAAGGCTCTTACCAATGCCGTTCACGGACCTGTCACTGCCCTCCTGAGACCAGGGCTCAACCCAGCCCCGATATCACCTGCCTGGGAACCTGGCAGACAGCCCACGTTGTTCCCCTAATTATTTTCTCTGGCTGCGCGGGCGTGGCATGAGCTAGAGATGGAATCACGACCGACAAGGGGCACAGACTGAGTCACAGGAGAGGTGGGACAGAGCAACGAGGTGACCATGGGTCCTGAGAGACTGCCGGGCAGGCCAGGGAACCCAGGGCTGCCAAAGAAAGAAGCACCCCACGACCCAAAGAGGAGGTTGGGAGCGGAGAGACCCGGACATCCTTGCCAGCAACTGGGCTTTGATGACCATCACGGGGACCCTTTACTCAGAGAGGGAAATCTGGCCTGGGAGGTGTCTAAGTTGCAGGAGGAGAACCCACCAGTTAGGAGGCCCTGTGACTCTGTTTGCACTGGGCACTTAGGGACCTGTCCTCTGCCCACCCTGTGGGCACCATCAGAACCACACCGGATGCTGCGTGCAGCCAACCTCACGCTCAATGCCACTGGCTCTCTCCTGGCCAACCCGTGCCCCCACCTGGTGAGAGCTGCCTGCTCCCCAAGACCCCAGCAGCTTCTACACACCCGAGAGTCTCCAACCTCTCCACCCCGTCCACACTGGGCTCAGACGTCCCAATCTACAACCCAGACGCTCTCACCACTGCTCCCCCGAACAGGGGACACATATGGAGAAAACGGCAGCTCAGAAGCCCAAGTGATATCACCAGGTGCTGCTACCCCCCCGGAGCTGTGCAGGGTGCAGATCTGCTGATCCACTGGGGGGACACCACAAACCAGACCCTTGGCTGCCTCCCGGCCCCCAGCCCCTCTCAAAGCCACCTCTGGGAGATGCACGCTCATTCACACACATTCACACACATCCACACACACACACACACACACACACACATCATGGAGAGTGCGGCCCCCCAAGTTGGACACCCAGCCCTCCCTACCCACCGTGCTTCTGCTCACTGTGGGAGAGGTGGCAGTGTAAGGTCCGCTGGAAAGGGACACTCCCTGGCTCTGACAGGATGGGCTGTCCAGGTGGGAGAGGCGCAGGCTCAGGGGCAGAGGGAGAAGCCCTTGCTCAGAGCTCCTGAGGCTGTCTCCTAGGCTGCCAGTCCCTTCCAAAGGTCCCAGTTAGCTGAACCCTTCCCTCAGCTCACTGGACTCAGGAGACCAGAGACCAGTGCTAAGTCCACGGTCTTGGGCAGGCCCCTGTCTCCCACCCTCCATCCACAGGACCAGCTTCGACCCAAGATGCACTGGGTGGTCACAAGACCAAATCAGACTCTCTCCTCCTATCCCACACAAGCCTGTCTAGGGCAGGGGAACAGGCCCAGGGCCTAAGGAGGACCAGAAGTCTGCTGGGAACTGGAAGAAAAAGTAGGCACCCATTCCAGCCACCAAATACGCTAGGGCAAGCGGGCAGGCCAGGGTTGTCCCCACTCACATGAGCCTTTCCTGGGAAGTGAGCAGGCAGCGGCACATCTGGGAACCCGACTGGACGCCAGCCCTCCCAGAAAGTCACCCTGGGCTGGGTCAACTCTGAACTCTCAGCAGAGACCCCTCAGCTGCCAGGCTTACAGAGGAGGCCTCCTTCAGGTTTTCGGAGGGAGCGAATATTCACACAGATCTCTCTCCCATTCTAGACCTTAGCTCAGCTCACAGCTCCTTTCATCATGCCCCATGAGTCCCTCTGTCCCCAACATCACACTCCCAGCTCACTGCCCAGTATTTTCCAACTGAAGAAAACCTGTGGAGCCTCTCACTGACCCCATCATCTTATAGATGAGGATCTGAAGCCCAGACAGGGCAAGATACTTTCCTAGTGCTGCACAGCAGGGCCAGACCAGAACTCGCTGCCTACTCCTAGTCCAGCCCTCCCATCATAGCATATCCAGGGCTTGGGACAGTATGGGAGACAAGGAAATGAAAGGCAGGTTGGGGTCTAGAGCGACACCTGACCAGACAATCCCAAGACCCTGAGGCCTCATCACCGTCCAGCCCGTCAAGTGAGCCCCCAGGACACAGCCACAGGCACTTGAGGGCCTCTCCCACCCAGAAAGGGACAAGAACACGGCCAACACCCTGGCACAGCAGGTGCCTGGGAAGCAGAAGGGGGAGCCCCATGACTGGGACACTGCCTGCACAGGGCCCATGGGATGTCTCCTGGGAGCCGGGCCTCACTTTCACCAGTATCTCCATGACCTACAGCCACAAAAACTGTCCTGGACCATAGTCCCAGGTCCTAGAAACCTTGACCCCCCACTCTTGTGACCTTGTCAACAGCAGGGGGCCCTGACCCTACCCAGCCCCCGCCCCAGAGCCTCAGGCTATAGGCCTTCCTCGTCTCTAGCAGGCTAAAAGGTAACAGAATGGTCAGACATAACTGATTCCAAACCTAACGGTGCAGCTTACATGCTGTGTAAACCAACTTTTCGGAGCCTGCTTCCCTCACCTGGAAACGGAGCCTAACATACCCCACATCAGGAAGAATAAACATGTAAGTATAGGTCAAGACAAGTGCCCAGCTGCTCGATGGTGGAGCTTCTGCTCCAGCCCCCAATGCCATCCCTTACCGTCCTCGGCACCACATGAGGGTGGCCTGAGTTCAGGAGCTGCTGGTGAGGGAAAACCGGCACCCAGTTGAGCCCTAGTCCCTCTCAGAGGGCCTGTCAGAACCCTGTCTTGCTGACAAGACTGTCCTAGTTCCTGGGCAGAGCTGAGCAGGAATTAGTACCTGCCTGGGCGAGAACATCAGAGAAGGCCCAGGGCCCCCGGGGCCACAATAGACAAAGCGTCAGGAGCCCCCAAAAAGGGTCAGGTGCGCTATTGCACAGGCCGGCATGTCTCGGCCACAGCCACCGTGTGTGCTCCCTAGGCCTACACTGGGACGACGGCAGACGCGTGCCATGTCATCCAGCCTCACAGTCTCCCTGGAGGGGGGTGTTACTAGGCCCATTTTACAGATAAAGAAGCAGAGGCAAGCTGCTCAAGATCCTGCTAACGACCCAAGTCTAGTGGGCTAGTCAGATCCCGAGCTCTCCATCCCTTTGCTCTCCTGCCTCTGAGGATCAGCTGCGTTACCTGGAGAGACGGGTGGGGCTACTGGGAGCCCAGGGGCCTCCGCTCCCCCAGGCAGACAGCTCCCCACCAGCACCAGGCCGTGCATCCCTGCCACCCGCGGAGCACGACTCACACCTGACGCTGTCACAGTGGGCACGCAGGAGACCACCACCAGCCACCTCTGTGTGGAAACCGCTGAACGGTTCCAGGAGAGGGAAAGTACATAAATAACGTGAGCGTCACGGAACATAATTATTAAATGTTGTCATTGCAGAAGAAAATTAATTAGCAAGAGCTGTAGCTGTCTTGTGTCTGCTTAAGCAGCGTGCATCTCAATTAAAATTTAATTGCCACAGTTTCGATCACAGCAGGTTCAACGCCTGGAGATGGTGAGCGGGCTCGCGTCTACACGAAGCTTGAATGAGCGTGGTGTGCGAGACCTGTCACGGAGGGGAAGGGGAAGTGGCGCGGGTGGGGAAGTGGGCAGGATGACAGGCAGGATGGAACCAGGTGCCATGGGGCGCTGACCGCAAGGCCTTGCAAGGGATAGCGTTTCGGGCACAGAACCAGCGCGGATGGTGGTTCCTTGGACTCCCACCCCCAAGACCCAGCCCTGGGAAAAAAAGATTTTCAGTCAGGCATGAGCTCTCAAGGGAGCCCTGCCTGTGGGCCGTGGGCCGGATAACAGAACAGGGTCTGGGGTGGAAAAATCACAAAGTAGTCAACAATGTGCCATCCACTGGAGGAGGCAAAGGTTCAAGGCAAGGACTGCCAAATCCCATCCCTACAGGGCCATGCAGAGGAGTGGGCCAGGCCAGAGGCGGGAGGGAACACCAGGGAGCACGGGCGCAAGCTGGAGCCCCAGGCCCTGTACGGAAACCAGGCAGCCGCTGCTCCCCTCAGACTAGCGGCTCTTGCCATGCGAGGAGGTGGGCCAGGGTTCTGGACTCCCTAGAGAGCCAAGGACGGGGTGTTTAATTTCCTGTGTGTTGAGTTTTAAAACACAGAGTAGGCCTTAACCTAAGGCTTATCGATATTTCACCGTTCGTCCAGGAATTCCTGTAAATGGAAAACATCACAAAAGTTGTCATTTTAGAAAGTAGACTCTCCCTGAGCGTGGGATTTCATTTCGAGGGGATGAAGGTATCCTCAGATTAGGCTATGGTGATGGTTAGACAGCTCCGTGAGCCGTACACTTGAAAAGGGTGAGTTTTATGCTATGGGAAGTACTTGTCAATAAAGCAGTTATTAAAAAATAAGCAAGTCCTGGTGTTTATCTCCAAGGCACCCAACGGCAGC